>NW_016803982.1:2460202-2496892 GCF_001698545.2 Rhinopithecus bieti
GTCAGGAGATTGAGACCATCATGGCTAACACGGTGAAACCCCATCTCTACTAAAATATTTTAAAAGCCAGGTGCAGTGGCAGGTGCCTGTAGTCCCAGCTGCTTGGGAGGCTGAGGCAGGAGAATGGCGTGAAGCCAGGAGGCGAGGCTTGCAATGAGCCAAGATTGCGCCACTGCACTCCAACCTGGGTGACAGAGCAAGACTCCATCTCAAAAAAAAAAAAAAAAAAAAAGATTGTTTTTTACTGACTATCTTGCTTTTAAAAAGTCATCATTTCCTTAGATGTTCTATTACAAAGCAATGATGAGTAGAGTAAGGGCCTTGATAAATATTTGCTGAATTCATTTGCATTGAAAATCTTGTGTTTGGGGAAAACATTTCTTTCAGGCATTATGAAATATTAAAAAGGAAAATCTCCCTTTGTTGTCTGGGAAAATACCATAACCATTGTGATTTACCAGGTAACATCATACATATAATAAAAACAAATAGATTCCAAGATTGATTTAATTTGTGTTGGTAAAGATAAAAAGGCAAAACATGACTTTTCAATAGGCATTCCAGTGGTTCTCTATTCAGATGCCTAACTGTGCGAGAATTGGAGATAGTGTGAAAAATAACATCTCCCACTCATCAGACACATTTTAAAGTTATTCTGTTACTTTAGAATGGAATTCTCTTGTCATTTGCTATTTATAAATCAAAAAGGTTGAGTTCACAACATTAACACGAGCAAAATGTTCCTTGGTAGTTTAAAAAAGAGGAGAAAAAGAACATCGAGGAAACAAACTTGAAAACCAGGCCGGGCGCGGTGGCTCAAGCCTGTAATCCCAGCACTTTGGGAGGCCGAGACAGGCGGATCACGAGGTCAGGAGATCAAGACCATCCTGGCTAACATGGTGAAACCCCGTCTCTACTAAAATACAAAAAACTAGCCGGACGACCTGGCGGGCGCCTGTAGTCCCAGCTACTCGGGAGGCTGAGGCAGGAGAATGGCGTGAACCCGGGAGGCGGAGCTTGCAGTGAGCTGAGATCCGGCCACTGCACTCCAGCCTGGGCGACAGAGCCAGACTCCGTCTCAAAAAAAAAAAAAAAAAAGAAAAGAAAAAAAGAAAACCATCCTAAGCAAAATACTTAAGAGCTTAAGTTTTGTCTGTGTGTCAAGAACTGTGAAGGGTGTGAGATTTGACCCCATTTAGAAGCTAACAAGTTAGTCTGCCACGGTTTCATGGAGGCTAGTAGAAGACACGAAATTTCTGGGTCAGCAACAAAGGAGAGTTTTTACTCAAAGCAGTAGCAGGAATTGGAATATTGGCATTTTAAGTCAGCTCCTCAAGCTCCAAATCCCACAGGGTGATGTGAAGAGGGCCAGATGCCACTTGCACGTGTAGTAGGTTATGTTTCTTGAGAAGAATGCTGAGTTTAGGGAATCCGAATGGGCAATAAGCATGCCTGCCCTCTGTTCCACAGGGAGACACCATCTCTCTTTTCCAAGACTGTTCACCATATAAACATCCTTGAAAAAGATAATGAGAAACAAAGAGCAGGGTGCGGTGGCTCATGCCTGTAATCCCAGCACTTTGGGAGTCTGAGGTGGGTGGATCGCCTGAGGTCAGGAGTTCAAGACCAGCCTGGCCAACATGGTGAAACCCCGTCTCTACTAAAAATACAAAAATTAGCTGGGCATGGTGGCGGGCACCTGTAAATCCCAGCTACTTGAGAGGCTAAGGCAGGAGAATCACTCGAACCCAGGAGACAGAGGTTGCAGTGAGCTGAGATCACACCACTGCACTCCAGCCTGGGTGACAGAGCAAAACTCCAACTCAAAAAAAAAGGAAAAAAGAAAAACAGAAAAATGACTTAGAAGGTGGAAATATCTTTCCTGTGCACTTTAATATGGTGGCCTCTAGTCAATTAAATGTAAATTAATTAAGGTTAGAAACATTTTAGGATTTTTCCATATTAGCCATATTTCAAGTACCCAGTAGCCACATGTGGTTATTGGATACCACAATGGACAGCACAGATATGGAACATTTCTACCATCACAAAAAGTTATTCTGGATAGCCCTAAATATAATTCAGTGAGCCATAAAAATGTAAATATAGATACAATTTGGTTATCCAACCATGTTTATTTAATTCTTCAATATGCCAGGGGAAAAAAATGTCATATTGACTTTGTTCCCTATAGTCTTAAAGTCTACAGTAAAGCAAGGAAGATAGACCTTCTTAAAATAATAAATAAATACAATAGTTAAACAAGTTATTGCAGTCAAAGGAGACCTTAGTATGGGAGATCTGGAATAAGTTTCCTGGAATAAGAGATATTTAAAGTCAGACTTTAGTTAGGCTAAAAAATATATATATAAAGGAAGGAAGGAAGACTTTTCCAGGTAGTTGAAACATTGTCAACATGTAGTGGCTGAAACAGTAGCATATTTCAGAAATTAAGAAAACTCAAGATAGGTGAATGCTAGATGTGGTGGAAAACAGTACTAGATGAGGTATGCAGAGGCCATAGTCATCTGGGTTTTTGTAGACCCATGTTAAGAACTTTGGGCCTAGTTCTAAGGGAACTAGCATATTTCTGAAGGGTTTAAAGCAGGTAAATGATAGAATCAACTTCAGGATGATGAGTGATCTTGACAGAATGACACCTGGTAGTGGGACAGGTATGGATTCTTGAAGGCTCTTTCAGAGGGTTAGCTCACAAAGGATGACTGAGCACCTACTTTAAGAAGAAATTTGATGTTTTAAATAAAGGAATTTATTTTTGTTTTGTTTTTCATATGTTTATGGACATACAATAGCTGTACATATTTATAGGGTACATGTAATATTTTAATATATGCATACAATGTGCAATGATCAAATCTGGGTAACTGGGAAACCCATCACCCCAAACATTTGACATTTGTCATTCCTTTGTGTTGGGAACATTACAAATCTTCCAACTATTGTCAAATATATGATAAATTATTGTTAACTGTAGTCACCCTATTGTGCTACTGAACACTAGATTTTATTTCTTCTAACTGTATTTTTGTACCCATTAGCCAAGCCCTAAAAAAGAAATGTTCAAATAATAGTGACAATAAATTCCTAAAAGATGGATGTAAGTAGGATAAGTTTTATAGGGAAAAATCAGAGTCCAAAAGAAACTGAAGAAGCTTCAAAGCTGGAGCCAAGGAGCCAAACAGTGCAAGGGTCTGGGCCAGCTTCAGGGAAATATTGACAGATCTGTGGCCACTCTCTCCCCTACACACAACCTAGGGCGGCTATCGCAGTCGTTCGATCCCCCAGCCTAGAAAGGTGTCTGGCAAAGAGTTGTTGCTTGCTGAGTTTGAATGAATGAATGAATGAGTATGTGCATGAGAGCAGAGAGGCAGGTAGGACTCCCAGAAGGAAGAGGGAGCCCCCAAAAGCAAATGACAAACCCTCCAAATAATGCACCATCACCACCCAGGGTGAGCTGAAGTGAACAAGCAGGCAGCAGAACAGAGAATCTCAAAAAAAAAAAAAAGTAGTTGAAATCCAAGAAGCAGCAGACATGTGGGGAAAACCCAACCTATGAGAAAGTGGAGCTAAACTTATTGACGAGCATAACATAATTCTAAAGAAACAGAGTTAATGGAGTAAACAGAAGACTGAAATATGTATAACTCATAACCTCAAAGATGCTGAGATAAGATTATGGCAGGAATCACAGACAAGATGATGGAAGCCTGGTCAGGGGTGATAGCAGTGGGGATAGAGAGAAGCTGTAAGATTCTTAACTATCTTTAGAGGCAAAATTGACAGAAATTGGTAACTGATTGAAAATGGAAAGTTACAAAGATGGAGGAGATTTCTGCTTGCAAAATTTGGTGGAATGCAGCGTGTTTGTTGATGCTGGGAGTGCTCAAAAGGCAGATTCCAGAGGGGCTGCCTTCAATTCCGTTTCAAGAATGTTCAGTTGGTTGGCAGTGCCATTAGACATCTTTGGAGAAACTGAGGGGCTACTGGCTATGTGTGGTTGGAGCTCAGGAGAAAGGTATGAGCTAGCTGTGAATGAGTGAAATAATCTACCTAAGCCATAACTGAAACCACATGCTTGGGAAGTGAGCTAGGGTGAAACTAGCAGAGGTCACAGCACAAAACCCCTGGTTTCTTTTTTCTTTTTCTTTTTTTCTTTTTTTGAGATGGAGTCTTGTCCTGTCGCCCAGGCTGGAGTGCAGTGGTGCGATCTTGGTCCACCGCAGCCTCTGCCTCCAGGCAGTGATTCTCCTGCCTTAGCTTGCCAGGTAGCTGGGATTACAGGCATGCGCCACCATACCCAGCTGATTTTTGTATTTTCAGTAGAGACAGGGTTTCACCATGTTGGCCAGGCTGGTCTCGAACTCCTGACCTCAGGTGATCTGCCCGCCTTGGCCTCCCAAAGTGCTGGGATTACAGGTGTGAGCCACCACATCCAGCCAGTTTTCAAAGAAGCTGTGGTCAAGGGACAGAGTTGTTCAGGAGCATAACAGAGGCTCCATGAAAAACTGAATTGACTGCAAAACTTTTCTATTCTTCATGTTCTATTTTTCTTTGGTGGAGTCCATTGGTTCACATAACACAGACTGTCAAATGGGGATCATAACAGTGCCCGTCCCAAAGGGTGTGATGTGAAGATGAGAGAGGATGTGCGGTGACCACTTAGCTCAGCAGCTGACACATAGGAACCGTTCCACTAATGAGTCACAGTATAATCAAACAAATCTGACAGACGGAAAAGGAAAATTTTCCCCAGGTTCTCCCAGAGTGCCTAATCGGACTGAAGATACTTTTCTCAAGATTTTATTATAGGTTCATTAGGTTTTTGAAAATTATGATTGTAAAAAAGTGTTTACTTATGACATGGAAATCTAGTATGTACATTTTGTATTGTATAGCTTTTGCTTTGAAAGCATTAAAAAAACCGTGAATTAATCTTGTGTGAAATACGATAAACAAAATATCTGCAACAGCGAACACTCAATCTCATGTCCCAGCAATAACTGGTACGAAGTGTACTCTACCTCACCTGTCCTTAGGCCACGGCAAGTGCCTCCTCTGTTCTAGACGCACTCAATACATGCATCTTTCACTAACTCAATTACGAGGCCCGTGTAACGAAATCACAAGCAACTAGAATTTCCGTTGTTTTTCTGACAACTGTTTAGCAGAATCCTCTGATTATATATAGACTGCATGTTTTTGCTTGCAATCAAGACAAATAGATAAACGGACTCTGGAATCGGGCTCTAAGCACAAAACAGGAAGGTTTCTGCACTGCTGGGAACAGTCAGTCCCATGGACAGCATGATGGAGCCGTTTTCTCACTCCATTTCCACACCACAAAGCCAACAGGACACATTCAAAGAACAACCAAGAATTTTTTTTTTTTTTTTTTTTTTTTTTTTGAGATGGAGTTTCACTCTTTCGCTGAGACTGGAGGGAAGTGGTGTGATTTCGGCTCACTGCAACCTCCACCCCCCGGGTTCAAGTGGTTCTCCTGCCCCAGTCTCCCAAGTAGCTAGGATTACAGGTGCACGCCACCACGCGCCACTAATTTTTGTATTGTCAGTAGAGACTCAGTTTCACCATGTTGAGCAGTCTGGAACTCCTGACCTCAGGGGATCCACCCTCCTTCGCCTCCCAAAGTGCTAGGATTACAGGCATGAGCCACAGAGCCCAGCCAAAAATCAAGAATTCTTTTGAAAGAATGCACAAACCTGCACTGTCATTTTGTCTACTACCTCCACGAGGGCCCTGCCATTTCCAAAACTGGTGTGAAAATAGAAGAAACAGAAAAAGCCAGAGGAGATGAACCCTTTCTCTGGGTGAGGCGTCACCTTAGCTGAATTCAGAAGGACACACCAATTAGACTCACAAAAAGAAAAGCAGCAGCAGAGGGTAGTTTTTTTGTTTTGTTTTGTTTTTTGTTTTTAAAAAAAGATAGTGACTGGATTTTAATTCCCTTACACAAGGTCCTTCTTCCTTTATCATGTTCACATTGGGGTGGTGTGGCCCATCTTGGCCTATCCTCCTTTGCCGCCCTGCCCTCTGCTTCTTTCTCCTGTAATTCAGTTTATAAACAGAATCACCATCACCAAGAACTGCTTATCTCCTAGACTACACTACTTCCTACTGGCCTTTTGAATGAAATTGAAATGTAAATCAACTCAGATTTCCTCTTAATACATATGATCATATTAATGAATGTGAAGTCTTGCCCAGGTTACAGTTCTTTCTCCTGGCCATCCCAAACCCTGAGCCTAAACAACAACCTAGTGACAGGCTCAGGACTTGGTTTGCCAGGAGAAAGAACTATAACCCGGGCAAGACTTGGTTTGCCCTTAAGCTTGTTTTCCCTCACCTGCCTTCACCCCACACCCATTTGCTCATATCTTCCCCTTCAGAATGACTGATGCCATCCCCCTATGACTTAACAATTTTTTTTTTTTAACTGAAAAGCAGGATGCAGAACAGTATGTACAATATGATCCCATTTTCTTTCTTATTTTCTTTCTTTCTCTCTCTCTCTCTTTTTGACAGGGTCTTTCTCTGTCACCCAGGCTAGAGGGCAGTGGTATAGTCACAGCTCACTGCAGCCTCAACTCAGTATCGGTTCAAGCGATCCTCCTGCTTCAGCATCTAGAGTAGTTGAGACTACAGGCACGTGATACCACGCCCCGTTAATTTTTTTTCTCTTGTTTTCTCTCTCTTTTGTAGAGACAGGATCTCCCTATGTTGCCCACACTGGTCTCCAGCTCCTGGGCTCACGCAGTCCTCCTGCCTCAGCCTCCCAAAGTGCTAGGATGACAGGCATGAGCCGGTGCATCCAACCCATCCCATTTTCATTTTAAAAAACTGGAAAAAATATATAGTTGTCAGAGACATTTGAATTAGAGTGATTCCATCTTGAATAGCGGCTAGGTACAATAAGACTGAGACCTACTAAGCTGCACTCCCAGGAGCTGAGGTGTTCTTAGCCACAGGATGAGACAGGAGGTCAGCACAAGATACAGGACAAAGACCTTGCTGATAAAACAGGACGCAGTAAAGAAACCGGCCGAAACCCACCAAAACCAAGATGCTGATGAAAGTAACCTCTGGTCATCCTCACTGCTCATTATATGCTAATTATAATACATTAGCATACTAAAAGACACTCCCACTAGCGCCATGACAGTTTACAAATGCCATGGCAACATCAGGAAGTTATCCTATATGGTCTAAAAGGGTGAGAACCTTCAGTTCCAGAAATTGCCCACCCCTTCCCCAGGAAATTCACAAATAATCCACCCCTTGTTTAGCATATAATCAAGAAATAACTCTAAGTATACTCAGTTGAGCAGCCCATACCGCTATTCTGCCTATGAAGTAGCCATTCTTTTATTCTTTACTTTCTTAATAAACTTGCTCTCACTTTATAGATTTACCTCGAATTCTTTCTTGCATGGGATCCAAGAACCCTCTCTCAGGGTCTGGATCGGGACCCCTTTCTGGTAACATAATTAGCTATGTATTAAAAAGGTGGGGCTCTCTGCACATCACTATTTTAGGGGGTGGAAATATGGAAGACTGTCATTTTATCTTTTATATATTTATGATATTTAAACTTTGTAAGCACATCACTATTTTAGGGGGTGGAAATATGGAAGACTGTCATTTTATCTTTTATATATTTATGATATTTAAACTTTGTATTTATGCATACATCTCTCATCATTAAAATAAAGAGCAATTATTCTAGGACTACCTTCTCTACGACATTTTATCAGATTACTCCTTTCAAACTCCACTCACTCCCATTCCTTGGGTAATGCTTGTAACAGCTGGATATTTTTACCACCATTTCTACGTGTGCATATATGTATCTGCATATGTTTATACATGTTTCTCATTTTTTTGTTATGTGTATGGCCCTCTCTTCTCCCTTATATTAAAAATCTCCTGAAGGTAAGTTTTACATCAGATAACAGCCATGACTGTCTACAACCAACAGACACTCTTTGTTGAATAACTGAGAGTGAATCTAGTCACGAATGAGTCACATTAGCCCTTGGACTGCCGTAAAACCTGCTTTACTACTCACTTGTTCTTCAGTAGTTGTATATTTTCTCCAAAACATATATAAAATGTACTAAGTTATACTGGCTCCATGAATTCCTGAAAACCTTTTCTTTGTCTGCAGCTGCCAACAAAATTATGAAAGCCAGATTTTTTTTTTTTTACACCAATTTCAGTCATTCCTGACAACTAGTTGAAAACCCAGGCCCCTTTTTAAAAGATCAAAAGATGTGGCGACTTAAGAATTGTCATGCTAATGGAAGCTCAGTCGGGGTCAACAGTGATAGACTCCACTTAGCCTTCTTGGACCAGATGAAACAAGATTTTACAGCTTTTTATTAACGCCCTGCTTTTCCAGCCTTGTCTGTGTCTATCAACATCTAATTGTACTTCCAACAATTGGAGACAAACTATCTTTTCTTCTTTCCAAATGAGAATTTGTAGGGGTTTTCTGGTCCCATTTGCCACCAAGTGCACATCAGAAGATGAGTCTCCTAGCAGGAGGTCAATGATAGCTAAGGAAGAAAGAGGCCTGCTGCAGGCCCAGTGGCGGCGCCGGTGGAAGGGCCTTTCCCAACTCGAGTTGCCATGGCAAACTGACTAATGAAAAACGCTTGCATTCTGAATTCATCACTGGAGAGTGATTAGCATGTAAATAATGATGAGATATGTCGGCGATAACATTTTTCTATTAAAAGAAACGCAATGAAATGCACATCCCTGTTGGATAGTCAGTGGCAGTGGGTGTGGCTATGTTGATCACACACCGAAACCATGAAGCCCTTTACAAAACCTACTGTTTTCCATCGGATCTTTCTGTAAACCTCCATTATATTGCACTAGAAATATGCAGCAATTAAAGCAAGTTAAAATTTAAATGGATTTTGGGCAAGTAGAGTGAAGTGTGTCATTTTTCTCACTGTAGGGTAGGTGCATGTTTCTGTTAGCATCTGTTCTCAGTAATTCCTCCAATTCAATTATAACACATTTGGAAACTGCAGAGATATGCAAGGCATTATTTGAATCACAATTTGTTTTTTTTTTTTTTTTTTTTTTTTTAGCTATTTAGGGTATACATTGCTAACAAAAAGTGAACGTTTTACGTTTCCCTTCCCATCAATAAAATGCCCCCAGCCTTGAACACCACATGGCCCATTGCTGTAACATAGCTCCCTTGCCAAAGCTTTTGCCTTTGAAGCTACTCAGACACCTACCATAAGGATCTTTCTTCCACAGTGGGAACAGTGAGACTAGAATTGTATTTTGGCATGCAGATTAGGTGAGCAGAAGTGACAGAGGCACCAGCACACGAAACAATCCCAACAGGAAGAGCTCAGGGGCCGGGGCGCATTGGCTCACACGTGTAGTCCCAGCGCTTTGGGAGGCCAAAGCAGGTGGATCACCTGAAGTCAGGAGTTTGAGACCAGCCTGGCCAACATGGTGAAACCCCGTCTCCACTAAAAATACAAAAATTTGCTGGATGTGGTGGTGCATACCTGTAATCCCAGCTACTCAAGAGGCTGAGGCAGGAGAACCGCTTGAATGTGAGATTCAGAGTTTACAGTAAGCCACGATCGAGCTACTGTATTCTAGCCTGGTTGACAGAGCAAGACTCCATCTGAAAAAAAAAAAAAAAAAGAGCTCAAGGTTTATGTCCTCCTGCATGAGTTTGTTCAGTAAGTATTTGCTGAGCACCTACTGTCATTGTCATCTGTACATGGACCAGAACTGCCTGTGTCCCTGAAGTCTTACGAGCATGGCATAAAGTGGGAGGTACTTTCTTTCTTTTTGTAAGACACTATAGAGACTTATGAGGCACTTTCTTAAATCTTTCACCATTCTTTGTCCAAGACCATGCAACAGGTAATAAATCTCATTATATAATTCTGCCTAAGTGTTACAGGGCAGGGGAGCCCCAAAATCGGAGCTCCACCTAGAAGGTTCTTGGCTTCCCCCAGGAAGGAACTCGAGGGTGAACCAGTGGTAGAAGAAAACAGCTTTGCTGGGGCGGCAGAGTCACAGCTCCATGACTGCTCCTGCAGAACGGGGCTACCCCATAGGCCGTGCATCGAGAGTAGCAGCTCAGGGGCAGGTCTGCAGTCACAGCCATACCCACTTATAATTACATGCAAATTAAGGGACAGGTTATTCAGAAATTTCTAGAAAAAGGGTGATAACCTTCATGTTTTTACCAGGGAATGGGTAAACTGTCATGGCGCTGGCGGGCATGTCAGCCAGTCTTCAATTTGGTCAGGAGTTGAGTCCCACCTCCTACCTCATATGTACTTATTTTTGATGCCACAAAATAAACTTTAGTTTTATTGTTCCATTTTATCCAAGATTGCCACAGTGGTCACTGCCAGCATTGTGTCACATTTGTGACAACTAGAAAATGGTGCTTTCTGAGTGAACAAATTAGAAAAGCCATCCCATTCTCAGGATTTTAGCCCCACCTGCCTCCTCCACCAGTTGACTTTGAGCATGTGCTTTCTGCACACCACCCAGGGAGGAATACTGATCCCTCCCAGTGTCACCTACTGTCCCAGGCCTGGGCCACCTTTCCTGAAAGAAGTCATTTCCAGTATCTCCCATGTCTCTAGGGACTGGTACTATCCTGACTGCCCTACCCACACCCACACTGGCTGAGCCAATCGCTGGACTGCCCATGGCTGTCACATCCCTTTGTTCCTTGGTCCAGAAATATTCCTGGCATCCCAGATATTTTCTAAAAAAGCAACTTGGTTGATTCCTACAATTATTCTCTAGTGTTCTCTTCAATATTCTTCTATTCCTAGTTCAGAGAACCTCTGGATCCCCAAAATGCCTTGAGTTTTAAGAGTGCCAGGCTGGGCGTGGTGGCTCACGCCTCTAATCCCAGCACTTTGGGAGGCTGAGGCGGGTGGATCATGAGGTCAGGAATTCGAGACCAGCCTGACCAACATGGTGAAACCCTGTCTCTACTAAAAATACAAAAATTAGCCAGGCGTAATGGTGGGTGCCTGTAATCCCAACCACTTGGGAGGCTGAGGCAGGAGAATCACTTGAACCTGGGAGGCGGAGGTTGCAGTGAGCTGAGATCACCCCACTGCACTCCAGCCTGGGCAACAGAGTGAGACGCTGTCTCAAAAAAAAAAAAAAAAAAAGAATGTCAGTGACCTTGATTCTTTATGCAGCTTGTAGGATGTCTCCCTCACGCCAATCTTATACTTCTCCCAACTCTATTGATAGAAGGTAGACCTTTCCATCCCCAAACATGACAGAAGAGTAACACAAAACACACTCAGCACAGAGTTAGCCTATTTGCCACAGAATGCCCACTATGCTAAGAGCATGGGCTTGAGAAAACTGGGAGAAGGTGGTGGTAGGAGCACATGTCTCAGATCCCTTCTCTGACTTAAAACCCAGCACCAATCAAGCTGGAAGGGCCTGGAGGGTTCATCTGAGGTCACAAGTCTTGCAGCATCCCTGGAGGAGAGGGCAGATGTAGATTCTCTTCTGGTTGGCATCTGGGGAAAGCTAAGGAGCCTGTGGCTACAGACAAGGGCGTGCAGCAACTTCAGGCCCTGGGCATAGCTGGATTGCTGAGGACCTCAGGCGTCAGAGCCTGTGACTGTTTTCGGGAAAGCTCTTCCTCTGCCCACCTGTGACCCAAGTGGCTCGGGACTGGCCTACCCATTCCTATTGATCCCAGGAGGGCTGAGTTAAATTGTGCAAACTGTGCAGGTCTGTGGCAGGGGAGGACCATCATCCCCACTACACTCAAGGGGAATTAACAGCATTCCAGTTTTCTCACTGTGTGTTCACCAGCTTGCTACTGCTCAGGAGGCCTCAACATCCTGGCCAGTGTGGGGACTAAAGGCACAACCAAGTGAGTAGGTGAAAAAAAAAAATACACACCTGCAACTGTTTAAGAGGACTCAGTGCCCTGGGAAAGACAGAAAGAGACAAGGAGGAAGAGCCGGATATGGAACAGTTGAATAAGGAGGCTCCCTTTGAGGGACAAATCAGGAAAGACCCAGATGATAACTTATAATAGAGAACTAATGAGAACCCCCAAGGTGATTTAAGTAGAGTACCCAGAATATGTTCTAGAAGTTTAGGAGAAACAAAAACAAAAAAAAACTTGATGCTATGGACTGAATTGTGTTCCTCAAAATTCATGCGTTGAAGCCCTAATTCCCAGTGTGATGGTGTTTGGAAATGGAGTCTTGGGAGACCATTAGATTTAGATGAAGTCCTCATAATGGAATTAACCCCCTTAGAAGAAAAGACATCAGAGATCTTTCTGTCTTTCTCTCCCTCCTCCCCCATCTCTTTCTCTCTGTGTCTTTGCAGAAAAAAGAGTCCTCACCAGAAATGGCTACGCTGGCACCTTGATCTTGGACTTCCAGCCTTCAGAACTGTGAGAAAACAAATTTCTGTTGTTTAAGTCATGCAGTCTCTGGTATTTTGATATGGCAGCTCATGCTAAGATACTTGATATCTTTATTTTAAAATTCATTGTGAATTGAAAAAGAAGGTGATCATGGCTGAGAACCAAGTTAATAACCCAAAAGACCAAGAACTCACGCAAAAACACAGTAAGATGAAAATCCCAAGGGGAAAGATCAGAGGTTTAAAGGAGGTTTATCCATGCTATCGGGCCATGATATCTCTTACTCTCTGAATATGCAAGGATTCAGGATATCTTAATAACAGTGTTCCTAGCCAATGAAAATAGAAAATAGTTAACCAAATGTCAATTGACTCAGATCAGACACCTGAAGACAGGAAAAGATCAGGGGAAAGGAAATGGGGGTGAGCAATGAATCTTTTCATCTATAGCTACACCAGATGGAACATAGCAGTGTGTCAGGGGATCTACAATAGAATAGTGGAGAAGAATATTTCAAATAGAAGACATATACTTATGGAATTGCAAGTAAAGCTTTTTTAATATTATAAAAGGAAATTTCAATATGCATCGTTCAGATTTTAAAAGCAAGCAGAGAAAATCAATAATGATATAGAGGATTTTAATTATGTAATTGGCAAGAACAATAAGCATGGAGAGAGAGCTGTGTTTCCTACAAGCAGAAAATACATCTTTTGTATCCATGTTACAAAAATTGATCATGTGCTTGGCCATAAAGAAAACTTTCCCAAAGCAGAAATTTTAGAAGGCATGTTCTTGGTTCATATTCTAATAAAGGGAAATAAGCAATGAAAAGATAATTTCAAAATTTACATGAGAATTAAGAAACACTCCCTTGGTTGAACCCCTTATTTAAAATATGTCAAAACTTGTTTGTAATTTACCTGGAAATGCATCCAAAAACCAAGCTGGAGTGTGGGATGAGAGAGCTGGATAGTTAGATGCATAGGTGATTCGATAAGCACAGCAAAATGTTCCTTGTAGAATTTAGTGGTGGTTTTCCCTGTATGATTCTTTCAACATTTTACAGGTTTGAAAACTTTTATAATAAATTATGGGAAGAAATATATCAAAAACTGAAATAAACATCTACAAGCTATTGAAAGGAAGGTTTCATACCAAAACCACAGTTTAAAATGTATTCAAAATTGTTCCATTCTTAGAGCTTACTGTTTAAAGGAGTTCATTTGTTTTCTTTCTAAAACTATTTATCAAGTAGATACTATATGCCAGGCATTGCTCCAAGGGCCTCTGTGAGGTCTGAATCAATGTTCAAATGTGTTCCTCTCCAGATGGTGCAGAATTATTGTTGTTGTTTTTGTTTGTTTATTTGGTTTGGTTTGGTTTTTGAGTCTGAGTTTTGTTCTGTCACTCAGGCTGGAATGCAGTGGCATGATCTTGGCTCACTGCAGCCTCCACCTCCTGGGTTCAAGAAGGTATCACGCCTCAGCCTCCTGAGTAGCTGGGATTACAGAAGCGTACCACCTCGTTCAGCTAATTTTTGTATTTTTAATAGAGACGGTATTTCACCATGTTGGTCAGGGTGGTCTCGAACTCCTGACCTCAGGTGATCTGCCCACCTCAGCCTCCCAAAGTGCTGGGATTACAGACGTTAGCCACCATGCCCAGCCTTGTGCAGATTTATTAAAAACTCACTCTGTACCTAACGGTAGCATGGCTCAGTCCAAAGTTTCCCAGCCTGATGATGAAAACATCATGCGGAAAGGCTCCAGAAGTCCAAATATCCTTTATACATGCCTTGTGTTACTCAGTCCCTCTCTCCCTCACAGAAATAAATTCATCTGCTCTGACATGTGCTACTTCACACAAAGCCAGCTCTAATTGTTCTGCACCCTCTTTTGCTTTTTTGGGTGATTACAAACTGATTTTGGGGCGATGCATTCTAGTCATTTCCAGGTACATCAGGTAAAGCGAGCTGCTCTGTAATTATTAAACTATCCTTTGTCCTGTTGAGAGATGGACACAATAGCTGTCGCCCTATGTAAAGGAAATTTCCCCCGTTCCATTAATTCCCATGGTTAGTGGTTTTCACAATAAAATCCATCAGTTCCGTTAGATGAGTTCTTTCATTCTCGAAAGAATAGGCCCAAATCATGCCAGTCAAAGGTGCTATAAATGAGAACATCCTTGGAAAATAAATGTTTTGTGCAAATGTAAGCACCCAGAGTGTGTATTTGTGTTCAAGCCAATGCAATACATCTATTGAGGGTTTACGGTGTTCCTGGCACATCACCACAGAGAAAACTGTCCTGCTGCCACATTCCCAGAAGCGCTTACATTCAAGCTAGCCACAAAAACATATTTCTGGTTCTAACAGCAGATGTGAAACTGTGAAACACATGCACTCAAAAGGCAGGCAGCTTGAGGACCTGCGTGGTGGTCTAGGGACGTCCTAGGGCTGCCAGAGGGATGGAGAGAAAATCTGTGATTGCTGCTCTCATCCCTGGGGAATTGGGGGACTCAGGCAAGAATTCTGACTCTCTCCCTCTTGTGTGTGACTGCAGACTGAAAGCAACTGTTTCCAACCCAATGACACGATCATAAGGCTCTGTTTAGATAAAATGTTTTATCTTCTAAAGATGATACTTACATTGTCTACTATCCAATACCAGAGGCCAGCAACAAGGCTTTACAAATCCCACTTTCCCAGTTCCCAAACACTGTGAGAACACATGGGGAGTACAGTTTAATTTTTGATAGAATAAAAACACCTTGCATGCTTCCATATTTCTAGCACATGATATACTGGAAATAAAGTGGATAGAGTAAGAGAGAAGCTAAAGCCATATCTTTCTGGGGAATTGCCTCTGGAAACCGTTTTCTTCTGGAAACATGGGCTCTGTCTCCAAATGCCAACTAAAGTGAGTTAAATAGTCATGTATCTCAGTCAGCTCAGGCTGTCATAACAAAAGGCCATAGATGGGGTAACTTAAACAACAGAAATTTATTTCTCTTTGTTCTGGAGTTGGAGAAGCCCAAGACCAAGGTGCCAGCTGACTCAGTTTCTGGTGAGGGCTCTCTTCCTGGCTTGCAGATGGCTTCCTTCCCTAGGACCTCATTTGGCACAGAAAGAGTGCATGAGCTCTCTGGTATCTCTCCTTACAAAGACGTAAATCCTACTGGATTAGGGCTCCACCCTAAATGACCTCATTTACCCTTAATTCCTTCCTTATTTCTAATACATTGTGGGTATGCTGGCTTACACCTGTAATCCCAGCACTTTGGGAGGTCAAGGCTGGAGGATCCCTGGAGCCCAAGAGTTTGAGACCATCCTGGACAACATAGTGAGACCCCCATCTCTTAAAAACAAATGCAAATATTAGCCAGGTGTGGTGGTGCACACCTGCAGTCCCAGCTACTTGGGAGGCTGAAAGAGGAGGATCACTTGAGCCCAGGAGGTCAAGGCTACACTGAGCCATGATCATGCCACCGCACTCCAACCTGGGTGATCAAGTGAGACTCTGTCTCAATAAAACAAAAAACAAATACAGTCACACTGAGGGTTAAGGCTTCAACATATGAATTCCGGGAGGACATAGTTCATAGCACCATATAATTCAAGGTTCCCAATTATTTCGACCAGAAAGAAATATCCTGCTGGTTGAGCAAAAGTGTTTCCTCTGAGTTAAATAATGTAGGTAATTTCCTCAATCCTCTGCTACATTTGGACTCTATCGATACCATCCAGTTAGCAATGTGTGAATTAACGAGAGCTTCAAGTATATTGGCAATGCAAAGGCTGTTTTCTGTCCATACCAATCAACTCCAAATTCTGCATTACGGTCTCGTCTGCTGCTGCAGGGAGCCCTGCAGTACTGGAAAACAGCCAGCAGCTGTCACGGGTGCGCCAGCAGCTTCTGCTTCTCCATGTAATGCATGTCCCCCATGCCTCTAGCTTTGGGGACTTGCCATTTGCCCCAGCAGCGGCTGGCACATGGATGTGTCTGTGGAGGGGTCTTTGCTAGTGCTGCCCTCGCGGCAGGGTTTTGGATGATGGGACTCTGCACACTCTCATCTTTCACTTCGGGGCATGTCATCCTGCTAAATGAAGAAGCCAGACAACCTTTGGGGTTCCTTAAGTCTCCAGGACAGAGGAACACATGTATTCTCACCTTACATGGCTTTGCCTGGCTTTCTCAACAGCAGCTGCCCAGTTGCAGGAACAGCCCAGATGCCCTGGCAACCCAGAGTAGCAGTGGGCAGCAGATCTCAATGCCCTCCTGGCCCCTGTGAAAGGTTTGGAGACCTCTTCAGCTTGAGACCACCAGCAGAGGCAGCTGAGAGATGAACACCCAGCCAGGAGCCAGGAGCCAGGAGGCACAGGGCACTGATGGAGAGCCCCGCCAAGGAAAATGAGAGATGATGTTTCCCTGACCTTAGCCCAGCCCTCGTCCATTGTCTTGGAGAAGTTCCAAGCTTTCAGCCTTCAGAGGAAGCTCTGGCAGAACCCAAATGTGCTCTGCATGTTTCAGAAGTTCACCAAAGTCCTTCTCTCCTCAAAGTCCCCAGGCCCCATGGAGCAGGAGAGGGGTGCGGAGGCGTGGGGGTACAGGGAGGTTGGAGGGTGATGGATGGACTGCCAGGGAGGGACAGGAGAATGCGGGGACGGCAGTCAGGCGGGCCAGATGGAGCGCTCACCATTGTAGACCTTCACCCAGGCCAGAGACGAATTTCTTTCCATGTGTGAGGGGTTGAGGGCATGCAGGATTACGGGGAACTAAAGGAGAACAAGAAAATATGATTACTGTCATTTATTTTGTCCAGATTCTACCTGGTAGCAGCCAAGAGGCTCACGGAAGGCTTCAGACTTGTTCCTCCACCTCAAAAGCCAGGAGGGACATTTCGATTCCTAGTTGAAAAGCTAGCAGAAGAAAGAAATTTCCTTTTTTAAAAAAGCAAAGTAAAACAAAACAAAAAAAAAAAAGGTTTTTTAAACCTCGTTTCAAAGCAAAAAACCTGAGGCAGGGAATGAGGAACACATTGCTGTCTAATCGAGCCACTGCGATGGCTGACTGCAGCAGCTGAGTGCAACAGTGTGCGTGTGTTTGTGTGTGGGCTTATGTGTGTACACGTATGTGGTTGTGGTTGCCTGTGTGCAGACGTCTGCTGGCAGGAGACTGGAGGTAAGTGGGGAACAAGATAGTATCTGTGTTAAATAAGATGGTTTTCACATATTCATCATGGGGGTAGGAGAGAATCTTTGTTTCATATTTGGGTGGTTTTCTCGCTTTCATACTTGTGGCATACCGGCGGTGTGCTACCCAGACCCCACACGTTTGACTATGCCTCATCTGACATGACCTAGGAGGGACACTGCCTCTCCTGGGCTTCCACCCCAACCTCTCCAGTCCCCAACAATATTCTGAGCAACACACATAAAAAGGCTTAGGAAACAACCTAGTCTAATGTACACTTCTGTAAAAGATGCTTATTCCACCACAATACCACATGTCCCTATAGGCCTATCTCCAAACACAGGGGAGTCAGGGCTTCAACATATAAAGGGGGAGAGGGACAACCAGTCTGTAGGTGGAGTCCGGGCATCTGTCATTTGCGATAACAACTCTCCCAGGTGATTCTGCTGTTCATCCAGGGCTTGTGCCTAATGGCCCTGGGTTGGAGAACTCTAATTCCTGCCTTCCTTCCCATGTGAGCAGCACAGGCTGCCCATGGGCTGCCCTGCTCAGTACCTGGTCTTGCTCACTCGGCTGTGTTTGGTCATGGCTGAACCATGGAGTTCCAGGCTGTGCTGCTGCCAACCTACTACTTACCAGCCTTGGAAAACTGGGTGAGTCATTTCCTTTCCCTTGGCCTCAGTTTCCTCATCTGACAGTGAGGGGCTTGCACAGAACAGTCTCTGTCCCAACTGACATAAAACTCTGATCCTTAATAGTAACATTCTAGGGGCTTCCATTAGGCCCAATTCAGTTTTAGTATGGAATTTTAAAAAGCATTCAGGGCTCTTTACTGCATCCCAACTAGGAATATACCATCTCCCATGCAAAATGTCCAACCAAAAAAGTTCCTGGCAGGTCACCATCCTGTGAAATCTAGGTGTCAGGGAGATCAAAATGGAGGTTGTCCTTTTTCTTTGAAGTCGGACACGCCATGTTCTTACCATGAGTCAAAATCCTTTCCTTATTCAGTTCAGGACGCAGGTTTATCTCTGGCTTCCTGACTCATGGATTTTCTCCCCTGAACAAAGCATAGTGCTTCTCTACACCCTCTCCAGGCTCCTGGGTAGAGATGAGACTTTGAGAAGGATGTTTAGCGGGCATGGGTAAGTGACACATAAGCCCTCCACACCCAAGATCGAAGTCAAGAAGGGGTGAGGAGGGAGGGGAGTTCACCTCTGCCCTTGCCGCCCTGGTTAGCTTTGTTCAGCCTCAGCAGACAAGACCTTTTCACTCCCTTTTGTCTTCCTGGGCAGCTTCCTGCTTTGCCTCCTCCTCTGGTCTTGATGCTTGGAATGCTACTCTCTTCTGTCTACCTAAATGTACTTATTTTCCAAAGCCTAAAGAGTATATATGAGGGACCAGGGAGAGTGAGAGGCAGAAGGAGGAAATTCTCTGAATCATTCCAGCCTACATGATCTTCCTCTGCTACAAATTACTGTTGCACTCGTGATCCTGACCATTGGCATCCCCTATTCCAAGCCCAGAAAGGCAAGCACTGTGTAGGTTCTGCACAGCGCTGAGTCCCTCGGGTCTGATAGATGACCTGGCCCAGAGTGAGTGCTTGGTAACTATTTGTGAAGTAGGGGAATAAGTGAGCCCCACGCGTCATCGTTACCTTACAGTCCCTGCCTCCTCTTGCAGTCTTTTCAAGGACTGTCTTCACGCCTTGGTTCTAAGACAGACACAGACTGTTCGCTTTTTACTTTTTATCTCCAGAACCTGCAAGGAGCCTGGTCCATTGTATGCACTCAATGAATGCTGGAGTGAATAAATGAAGAGCCACGTCTGAACTGGCATTCAGCACTGAACGGGAGACCCTCCTGGGGAGGTTAATCGTGGAAAAGCAAAAAGGTGTGGAAGGAGAACAGGCACCAGTCCACATCTAGCCACCCAGATGTCCTGGGGTGGTGTGGCCTCCATGGGAGGGCTGCGATGGAGCCTTCTTCCAGATAGGGTGTCAGTTGGCTTAGCAGGCACCTCCGGTGACCCCTGCTGCAGCTGTGGACAGCAGTTGTGTGTCGTTTTTAGGCTCTGCCCAGTATATCTGCCTTCACCCACACTGCTCTGATACTGCCGTGGGAGACCTGGGAAAGAGCCCACTCCCTACATCTCCACGCATTGCTTGAGAGTCCTGGGAGAAGCCACAGCTCCTGGAGCAACACAGGAGAGATGTCTCTGTAAGACCACTCTTGGGTGGACAGAAGGATTGGGCAGGATGGAGTCCCCTTGCTGACAACAGTAGCCTGTCCTGTAACCACCCCTTATACTGACTCTTCCTCCTTCCATCTCTCTCTCTCCCTGTCCCCTCACATACACTATTTAGGCTCTGAAAAATAAGTACATTTAGGTGGACAGAGAGAAGAAAGCAACATTCTAAGCATAAAGAAAAGCAGAGGAGAGACAAAGAGGCAAGGAGCCTAGAAAGAGAAAAGGATGAGAGAGGCTGCTTGCTGCAGCCACCTGTGTGGTTCATGGTGGGGTTTGTACACTAAAAGGGTCACAGTCCGCAGGACAAATCAGCGCAGGTACCAGACCCATGCTCGTTATCAAAAATATAGAAATATAGCAGGAAGGGCAGGGAAGAGGGAGAGTCCAAACTCGCCTGGGCGCGCGTGTGTGAGCAGCAGCTCTGGCAGAGGAGGCACCTCCACAGGTTCCCTCCATTTAATAATGTGAGGCTGCATTGCCAAAGCCATCCATTCCAAAGCCATCACTTGTGGCTTTCAATCAGTTTTAGATTGGCTTGATCAATCCTAAAGAAGAGGAGCACCGTGCCATCTTCGTGATGCATGGACTGAGACATAAATATGTAAGCAGTTCTGTATTAACATTAATTAGCAGCAGTAGCCTGGAAGTGGTTAGCATAACACTGGGAATCACTAACGGAATTGTGTATCTTTTTCCTGCACCATGAGCAGTCAAGAATCATGCATAATGTAAAAGCATAGATTGCAGCTGGTAGCAGCAGGCTGGATCACAGGAGATGATTTTGACTTGTTTTTATGATCATGAAGAACTACCTTTCAATCAGGCCCCCAAAGCACATACTAGCCTACAGTCCTGGGGGTGCAGAATCACACTACATAACAGTAAATAACGATCCTGCTCAGAAGCCCCAAAGCTGGGCTTTTTATTTATGTTCTGTTCATATTTATAGAGTCTAGAAGGAGTACAGGCAGAAGTGACAGAAAGCAGGTGCCACCTGACCATATGGGAGGCTGACTGAGACACGGGAGATGAGCTCAAGTTGAGAACAGACAGCTGAGTTCTGGCTGGGCAGAGGATGGTCAGCCTGGAAGCATCACGGACGTGCTGCCTTCTATACAGGAAAGAAGAGCTGCTAGAGAAGCCAAGCCTGTTTAATGGTTTCAGCTCATCTCCTGGTAACAGGGCCTCATCAGTGGGTTAGAAGAAGGAAAAGTGGGGAAAATTCTGGCAGACTCCTCAACTTAGTCTTTTGGTCTCCATCACCTGCCTTTTCTCACCCACTACAATCTATTGCACAGTTTTTTTCCAACAGCGATATTGAGACATGATTCACCTACCATACAATTCACCCATTAAACATGTATAATTAAATGGTTTGGCATCTATTACATTATTGGCAAAATTATGGTGAAATATATGTAACAAAATATACCATTTTCACCATGTTTAAGTAGTATACAGTTCTGTGCATTACATACAGTCACATTGTTGTGCGGCCATCACCACCATCCATCTCTAGAACGTTTTCATCACCCCAAACATAAACTCCCTACCCATTAAACAATAATTCTCCATTCTCTCGTCCTCCCAGCCCCTGGTAATGTCTAATCTACTTTGCCTCAATGAATGTGTCCATTCTAGATATTTCATATCACGGAATTATATAGTTGTGTTTTGTGTGGTTTATTTCACTTAGCATAAAATCTTCAAAGTTCATCCATGTTGTAGCACATATTAGAATTTCATTCCTTATGACTGAATAACATTTCGCTGTATACATATTCCACATTTTATCCATTCCATCCATTGATGGACATTGGAGTTGTTTCTACATTTTGGCTATTGTGAATAATGCTATAAACATTGGTATATTAGTCTGTTCTCACACTGCTAATAAAGACATACCCAAGACTGGGTAATTTATAAAGGAAAGAGGTTTACTGAACTCAGAGTTCCACATGGCTAGGAAAGCCTTACAGTCATGGTAGAAAGCAAAGGAGAAGCAAAGTCACGTCTTACATGGCAGCAGGAAAAAGAGCTTGTACAGGGGAACTCCCATTTATTAAACCATTGGATCTCATGTGACTTATTCACTATCACAAGAATAGCACAGGAAAGACCTACCCCATGATTTAATTACCTTCCACCAGGTCCCTCCCATGACACGTGGGAATTATGGGAGCTACAATTCGAGATTTGGGTGGGGACACAGCCAAGCCGTATCAATTGGCCTATAAGCATCTGCTTGAGGTCCTCTGTTTAGTTCTTCTGGATATATACACAGGAGTGGAATTACTGCATCATATGCCAATTCTATGTCTGGCTTTTGAGGAACTGTCAAACCATTTCCATAGCAGTTGTACCGTTTTGTAGGAGGGTTCCATTTTCTCTACATCCTCACCAATACCTCTTATAGTTTCCATTTTTTGTTTTCTGCGAGTGTGTTTATAATCACCCTCGTAGGTATGAAGTGGTATCTCCTTGTGATTTTGATTTGCACTTCCCTGATGACTAACGATGTTGAGCATCTTTTCATGTGCTTATTGGCCATCTGTATGTCTTCTTGGGGGAAAGTTGCATGAGTTTGCTAGGGCTGCCATAGCAAAGTACCATGAGCTGGGTTCAACAACAGAAGTTTATTTTCTCTCAGTTCTGGAGGCTAAAAGCCCCAGACCAAGGTGTCAGCAGGACTGATTTCTGCTGAGGCCTCTCTCTCTGGCTTATAAATGGCAGTCTTGTCCTGCGTCTTCATATGGTCTTTCTTCTGTGGTTGTTTATGTGCTTTCTTCTGTGTTTATGCTCTAATCTCTTCTTACGAGGACTAGCGCTCACCCCAGTGATCTCATTTAACCTTAATTACCTCTTCGGAGACCCTGTATCCAAATATAGTCACATTCTGAGTACAGGGGACTAGGACTTCAACATATGAATTTTTGGGGATACATTCAGCCCATAACAAAGGTCAGTTCAAGTTCTTTTTGCCCCCCACCCCCTCTCTTTTGAGACGAAGTCTCACTCTGTTGCTCAGACTCAGAGCATACTGGCATGATTTCAGCTCACTGCAGCTTTGACCTCCCAACTCAAGTGATCCTCCCACCTCAGCCCCCTGAGTAGCTGGGACTATAGGCATGCAGCACCACACTCAGCTAATTTTTGTAATTTTTGCAGAGAGGGGATTTCACCAAGTTGCCCAGGCTGTTCTCAAACTCCTCAGCTCAAGCGACTCTGCCTGCCTCAGCCTCTCAAAATGCTGGGATTATAGGCATGAGCCACCATGCCAGCTTTGCCCATTTTTAAAATTGGGTTGTAATCATAAGTTTTGATGTTGAGTGCATGGTTTTATTATTCATTTTGGGGGTGGTGAAGGTGTCAGTAGAATAAGAAAGAGAAAGCTTATAGGGTTTTTCGTCTTGGACTGTTTAATGTGATCAGTTCTAAGCACAGTCACCGTCCCAAAGGAAATGTCTCCATTTTTTCCCCACAGAAACCCAACCATACTATCTATCTTCCAATTAGTAGTGCAATAATAGTCATCAGAGGTAAACAAGAAATCACTGTATTATGATTAAACCAAAGTCAGTTTTCGAATGTCTGCTAGACTGCAAATGTCTTGAAGGTAAGTGTAATTTTATTTTATTTTTTTTTAGGAGACAGTCTCACTCTGTCGCCAGGCTGGACTGCAGTGGTGCAATCTCAGCTCACTGCAACCTCTGCCTCCCGGGTTCAAGCGATTCTCCTGCCTCAGTCTCCCGAGTAGCTGCAACTACAGGCACATGCCACCACACCCAGCTAATTTTTATATTTTTTGTACAGACGGGGTTTCACCATGTTGGCCAGGATGGTTTTGATCTCTTGACCTTGTAATCCGCCCACCTCGGTCTCCGAAAGTGCTGGGCATGAGCCACTACACCCAGCTATCATTTCTTACTCAACTTTGAGTTGGAGTATGCCTCAGGCCATAAAAACATTTTCTCATGTAATAAACCCAATATCCCATGTGGTAGGTATAATAATCCCCACTCCACAGATGGGGAAACAGGGCTCGTAGGGGTCAAGTGGCTTGCCCGGGTTGATGAGGCAAGCAGCAGAAGGAAAATGTGGGGTCCTGAATCTGTCCAATTCTTCTTTCCACTACACTACGATTCCTTCCTCCCTCAACATGGAAATAAGATATGCATGCTCTTAAATCAGGAGAAATATTCATTCCCATGAGATCTCTGAGTGAGCTGAGCTCATCTCCAACAAGTACATGTTTACCATTTAGAAGGTATCATTCATTATCTGTCTCCATAAAAGATTTTTCTGCCTTTCCCCACTCTCTTTTATTTTAGAACTTACATATGAATTAAATAGATTTTTTGTTAACAGACAAGAACTCAACCCCAGGCAGTTTTGTTCTCTTCATGGTAATTGTAATAAAGACATGGGATTCAAAAGAAAAAAAGCAATAGGGTTGGGGGTGGGTAGGAAAGGGAAATGAGATGTAAGTTTCAATACACCAAGAAATGGAAAATGGTCAACAGTTGTCCTCCTCTTTTGTAAATGCGTAATCCAAAACAAGTGACTCACAAATTATACACACTGGTTTCAGCCCTCTGCTTCTGAGATAAATATCTCTTTGTGTGGACATTCAAATAGACCTGGGCTTTTCTTGTAATGGACAAGCAGCTTCTGCAGGTAAGTCACAGCCCAACTCCACAGACTATCAGACAGCTGCTTCCCAAAGGGAAGGTGTCTCTGTTTCTGCCACAGTAGAAGCCTGTGCCATGCTGAATCCAATCACATCTCTTCATTTAATAAAGCCTAATGGGCAGGCTTTCTCCAGTGGCTACATCAACCATCAGTCACCAACATTGTTAAAGAGAAAATTCTAAAAATTCTAAGAAATTTTGCAAACATTACACATTCTTCTCATGCTGAGATATTTGTTTTTTGAGGAAGGACATACACAGCCATGCAGTAACTTGTTTAATAATCAGCATTCATATATACCATCTTTTTGCCCAGGAAGGAAAAATAATCACAAGCATAGAATCTGCCAGTGAAGTCCTTGTTTCATAAGAGGCAATCTGACCAAGGGTGTCCCAGAACACCTTTTTATATCTATATGTGTTTTCTTGTGTGTTTTACTTTTTGTTCTCAACATACTCATTGCTCTACAGGTATGGCCTAATACAGTACATGGTGGCGTGTGTTATAAAGACATGTTACACTTTGAGAGCCTAAATGATTGGGGTCACATGCTCTGTGGACAGTTTTATAGCCCAAATCACATGCACTGTATCAAAGTCATCTGGTTTGTACTTTATACAGTTCTTCTGGTGAGTGACTATTTGGGTGGGCTCAATAACTAGTGGGATCAGATGAATGTCTCTGACCAGCTTGGATGCTTGTTTCCAGTGCTAGATTCAAAGCCTGGCAACATGTGTGGGCCTCTAAGAACAGGGATTCCAGAGCAATCCTGCAAAATGGTTTGGGTTGAACAGTCAGGCAATGTCCATTGCTGTTACTCACTTTTTGTCCCGTTTCCCCTTTGATCCCATCCAGCCAGTGGTATGCTAGTAAATGTTCAACAACCGGCTCTCCAAATAATGTATGGAAATATATACATACCTGAGGTGATTACTGATTTTACTGATATACAGAATGTGTATCACACAATTTACAAATAATAAAGTCTACATTGTAAATTCCATATAGCCAATTGATTCTCATAGAATGCTTTCCTTGATTTTTGCCAAGCTCTTGTTTTCATAGCCAACCTATGGTTGCAGTTGATATATGAGTGTAGTTTTGATTAGAACATTGACATTTTTGTTTGCATTAATGAGTATGGTGAAGGTGAAATAATGAAGATATATGTAGAAACACTACTTGATCATCAATGATCGGAGCAACTTCTTTGCTGATTCAGGTAACAGTTTTCTAATGCTAAAAGAATATTTCCTCAAGTTTTTGTGCTATTGATAAGGTAATGGCTGCAGACACGACAATCTTTAAATTTAATATGGATAACATTAAGAGTCATCAGAACAATAAATCAAGCTTTGATTTATAGCAGTTACCAATTTCCGTGGCACAAATATCCCTACTGTGACTGACTTTAAGCTACCGAGGTGATATCCTTGAACATGGATTTGGGAAGAGATGCCCCGTAGTGCCCCAAGATATACTATTTGCATGATATAAGTGAAATAAATGCAAATAATTCAAAAGGTCAGATGATATTAAAATAAGTAGAAAGCACTGAGGGTTTGAGTACTATGTTTTTAATATAATTTAATTACAAGTTTAGACAATTTAATAAACCTGCTGTGTTTAACAACAAGTGCTAAAAATTCTGGAAAATTCAACAATCAGTTCTTGCAAGCTATTAGGAGTCAGTTCCAGCATGCTATGCCATCCAACCCATAAGAGGTTAGGTTACACCATGGATTTTTGGGAATGCTTTAAGCTCTAGGTAACAGGGTATATGACTAAAAGTGTCTAGAATACAGCTCTATGGAACTCAATGATTTTTGTTCATATTTGGAAAGTACTTAGAACAGTGACTAACAGATAATAGATGTCAATAAACATCTGTTGAATTGAATTTATTAAAATAGAGGCATTTAGTAATCACACATTGTGAGAAGTCTAGGCACAGGTGATTCTAGAGCTGATCCCTCCAGGACTCTGTGTCAACCACTCTGTGAGGTTCTTTTTTTTTTTTTTTTTTTTTTTTTTTATTATACTTTAAGTTCTAGGGTACATGTGCATAACGTGCAGGTTTGTTACACATGTATATTTGTGCCATGTTGGTGTGCTGCACCCATCAACTCGTCAGCACCCATCAATTCATCATTTATATCATGTATAACTCCCCAATGCAATCCCTCCCCCCTCCCCCCTCCCCATGATAAGCCCCAGGGTGTGATGTTCCCCTTTCCAAGTCCAAGTGATCTAATTGTTCAGTTCCCACCTATGAGTGAGAACATGCGGTGTTTGGTTTTCTCTTCTTGTGACAGTTTGCTAAGAATGATGGTTTCCAGCTGCATCCATGTCCCTACAAAGGACGCAAACTCATCCTTTTTTATGGCTGCATAGTATTCCATGGTGTATATGTGCCACATTTTTCTGTGAGGTTCTTGGTCTTTTCCCTTTAGCTGAAAGGTGGCCACCCTAAACACCATAGCCCAAATATAGCCCTAAACACCAAATTCTCACAGCACAATTTCTAAGAAAGGAAACAGGGAACAACCAGATTGATGAGTGATGCCTCCTTGCCATTTTCCTGTTTTCTCAAGTAGCTAGAACAGGATCCCCAGCAACTCTTTTCTAGACCCTCTGATGGGAGATGGGCAAAAAAAAGGAGGTTGGGTGTTCCTATGACAGTCAAATAATTTCCCTGGTTTCCTACCAGGCCAATTCAATGCAAGGAATCAAGCAATACAAATATTTATTTCAGTTCAAATATCTTTTTCTGACTAAGACATAATCATTATTCTGGAACTTTCCATTCTCCTTGAAGTATTTTGAAAATAAAATCTGGCCGGGCCGGGCGCGGTGGGCCTTCAAGCCATGTAATCCTATGCACTTTGGGAGGCCGAGACGGGGTGGATACAAGGTCAGGAGATCGAGAACATCCTGGCTAACACAGTGAAATCCTCCGTCTCTACTAAAAAAAATACAAAAAATTAAAGCCGGATGCGAGGTGGGCGGGCGCCTGTAGTCAGCTCTCAGGGAGCTGAGGCAGGAGAATCGCGTAAACCCGGAGGCGGAGCCTTGCCAGTGGAGCTGAGATCCGGCCACTGCACTTCCCAGCCTGGGGCGATAGAGCGAGACTCGCTCAAAAAAAAAAAAGAAAAAAAAGAAAAGAAAATCACAATGACTCCCTTCTAATTACCGAAGTAATGACCCTTAGAAAGAAATCTTCTTTCTCCGTTAATTATCTCTGTTTATGTACAACTTGACTGAATGTGGCTATATCAGATTACAAATTATTGTAATCAATATTTTAATAAACATAATCGTATTTTAAATCCCTTATAAAATTTTCAAGTCCATAAAACATTTACATAAGTTACAATAAGGAAATTTGAACATCTTTAGGAGTATATTTTCCTGGGTTTTGAGTACCATATATGTTATGATTAACAAAGAACAATTGAAAGCCATTCACACATAAAACGTTTATACCCAAGTAACCTTCAAATATTTCAACAAGTCCCTTTCTACCCAATACTCAGAGAGTGCCCAAGGAAATAAACGCAGCTTACCTTGGGCTCCCAGGCCTTTGGCATGGATTCTGGTCACTGGAGAAGATTCCCATCTATCAACATCCAGACACATCTGTGGCAGAAAGAATTCCTGAGTTCAGGAAAACGCAGCAAAGACACGCCAGAAATAATAGCGACCAGGATTGACCATCTTTTCAAAATCAGAAAAGAGCCATGAGACTTAGAACCACAAGGGATCCTAGAGATGGTTTTCCTCACTTGCATCCAAAACTATGTTCTCCATGGTAAGTTCCTTCTGGGAAATGATTTTATAGAGAGGATATTAGATTTTTTTTTTTTTAACTCAAGACTTCTAAGGGGGCTGGGCATGGTGACTCACACCTGTAGTCCTAGCACTAGCACTTTGGGAGGCCAAGGCAGGCAGATCACTTGAAGTCAAGAGTTCAAGACCAGCCTGGCCAACATGGTGAAACCCTGTCTCTACTAAAAATACAAAAATAGCCAGAAATCACTTGAACCTGGGCGGTGGAGGATGAAGTGAGCTGAGATTGTGCCACTGTACTCCAACCTGGGCAACAGAGTAAGACTCTGTCTCAAAAAAGCAAACAAACAAACAAAACAAAAATAAAACACTTCTCCGGGGGCTTGTATACTATGAATCTGTAAAATATATATGTATAACTACCTTTTCCAAACCTGATGTAACTATAGAACCTTTTTTTGAATGGAACACTTTAATTTTTCTGTTTTTGTGGTAAAATATGCGTAACATGAAATTTACCCTCTTAACCATTTTTAAGTGTATAGTTGTGATAAGCATATTCACATTGTTGTGCAACCAATCTCCAGAAATTCTTCATCTTGCAAAACTTAAACTCTGTATCTGTTAAACAAAAACTCCCCATTTCTTCCCCTACTCCTGGCAACTACCATTCTACTTTGTTTCTATGAATTCGACTACCCTAGGTACCTCATACACGTGGAATCATAAAGTATTTATCTTTTTGTGACTGGTTTATTTTATTTAGCATAATGTCCTCAAGGTTCATTCATGTTACAGCATTTGTCAGAATTTCCTTCCTTTTTAAGGCTGAGTAATACTCCATTGTATGAATATACTACATTTTTTTAATCCATTCGTTCACTGATGGACATTGGACTTGCTGCCACCTCTTGGCTATTATGAATAATGCTGCTACAAACACAAGTGCACAAATATCTCTTTGAGATCTTGCTCTTGATTCTTTTGGATATATACTCATAAGTGGAAATTCTGGATACTATGGTAATTCTACGTTTAATTTTTGAGAAATGACCACATTGTTCTCCACAGCTGCGCCATTTTACATTCCCAGCAACAGTGCACGAAAGTGGAACTCCTTTTTAAAGAATGCTTTAATTAACATAAAACTTAATAAACACCAGTCTAGTCCAAATCCATCCTTTTAAAACGGAGAAGTAGAAGCTCAAGAGGGGAGGGACTTGTGCAACATCCCACAGTTCCTCAGTGGTGCGTCAGCCAGGGGCTTGCTGCGAAACAGACCACTCAGCTAGTTACGGAGAGAATTTAATTTCGGAATTGCTTACAGAGGATGGGTAGCGCTGCAGGGTGCCAATTAGGGATATAAAGACACTCAGAAAGAGTGACAGTGAGAAACACTTACCACCCTTTGGCCTAAAGAGGGAAAGAGAGAAAATGGCAGAAGTGAACCCAAGGAAACCTAGCACCTTGAGGGCGGGTTGCTCAGCAGGAGCTGTGCTTGGAGGGTGTGGTCGCCACCAGAGCCACGGCACAGAAGAAACAGGTAAAGAAATACCCCGATCGCTCTCTCTTTCCAGCCATTGATCTCCTGCCAGTACCTCCAATGGTCAAACAAACCCAAAGCCAGAGGGCAGGGGAACAGGCACATAGGGCTAAGTCCCCAGGTCCCAGAGAAGAGCAGAAATAGGTGAGGAGGAAAGAGAAAGGAGGGAGGATGGTGTTGGATGGGCAATCCAGGGTGTCTGATGCAGAGGGTGCCTGTAGGTGGTTTTCTACACTCAGTGTTTATCATAGAAAACTAAAAGTTTAGAACGTTTAGGGCCAGGCATGCTGGCTCATGCCTGTACTCCCAGCATTTTGGGAAGCTGAGGCTGCCAGATAGTTTGAGCCCAGGAATTCAAGACCAGCCTGGCTAACATGGTGAGACTCCTGTCTCTACAAAAAATACAAAAATTAGCTGGGTGTGATGGCACATGCCTGTGGTCCCAGCTACTCAGGAGGCTGAGATGGGAGGATTGCTTGAGCATGGGAGATCCAGGCTGCAGTAAACTGTGATCGCACCACTGCACTCCAGCCTGAGTGAAAGAGCAAGACCCTGTCTCAAAAAAAAGAAAAAAGAAAAAAAGGAAGAAAGGAAGAAAAGAAGAAAGGAAGGAAGGAAGGAAGGAAGGAAGGAAGGAAGGAAGGAAGGAAGGAAGGAAGGAAGGAAGAAAAGAGAAGAGAAGAGAAGAGAAGAGAAGAGAAGAGAAAAGAAAAGAAAAGAAAAGAAAAGAAAAGAGAAAAGAAAAGAAAAGAAAAAAGAACAGAAGAATGTTTCGGATGTTAGAAAAATAAAAATAAAAAAATTACCAACAGTCTCATCACCCACAGATACCCAAGTTAACATTTCTGTTTCCAGTGTATAACATGTTGCAAGATGATGTTGACAAATGAAGTTGGGCTTGTTGTCACTGCTGTGCAGCAGCAGCTCCAGAATGTCTGCAGAAGGAATAAAGCAACTGAAAGGAAGGACTAGACGTGAGTCCTGACATCATACTCACGGAGCAGGCACACTGGTTTTAATTGGATTGCGTGTTTATTTGGGGACCTATCTGGAGCTGCCGATGGAGACAAAAGGCTTTCTTTTGAAGCTGCCATGTGCAGAGAGGCCTCCTCGTTTATTTTGGCAAGGTTCAGGAAGAAGGTGATGATTTATGTGGCAGATGAAAGCTCCCCTGCTCAAGGCACCCCTTGACAATGCTGTAAAAGAACTAATATGAGGGTTCTCGGGGAAGGGAGAGAACATATTTTACACGTAGAAGAATGTGAACTGTGGTGGCCAAAGGGCAGATTGTGTCGCATTGTGTCTTCCAAACGTCACCACCACAACCTGCCCCATCCCACTTGCCCTTCTGGCAACATCACCTTGACGCTTTTCTTGTGGTGGTAGTCTCAGTCCTCTCTCCTCGAATCTGGACAAAACTCGGGCTGCTGTCACCAGTATAATAAGTGAAGCGACTATGAACTTCCAGGCTAGGTCTTAAAAATGCCACACACTCCTGCCTTGCTGTCTTGGGAAGCCAGTGCTTGGAAGCCAGCCACAGGGAGGAAGCCCACACAAGCCCTTGTGGAGACAGCCCATGGAAACGACACCTCTAGGTTTTTAGGCTGATAACTCAGCTGATAATGAAAGTTACTTGTGGTTTATTCTCTGGATTTTTCCTTGCCCACCCCAAGAAAGCCTTTGTGTTTTCTTCCCCCATGAATAGAATCAGAAGTAGACAGTTCTCGAATCCTGTCACTCTTAATCAGTGTTTGGAAAAGGGAGAGGGGACATAAAAGGAATGACTATATATAAGAGAGAGTCCCCTATACTAGAAAACTAGAACAGACGTAAGTACAGGAACTTCCAACCCACCAAGTCCCTCAAAATGGCCAAGGACGGTGGCCATACCTCAGGGGAAATGGCTGCTTCTTGTGTAGACACAGATTGGACTCCCAGCCCAGGGCACTGCTTTGGCAGAGATTTCTGGATCCATGATGGCAAAGGAGCCACAAAACTAGCAATGGGCCTCAGTGATGGGTTTCTCAGGGGGTAACCAGGTCAGACTAGAGGTCAGCTTCCAGGATAACTATTCCTGCTTATGATACCCCAGGACCTTTCTATATAACGGGGTACCCCCAAATGACTGAATTTTTTGCCAATGATGTAAGATGGTGGCTTGGAGTTTACTTTCATTTGACATTTTAAACAAATGTTCCAAAACAGATTACCAGTCCCTCTTACATGACATGCATAGAAATTAAAAAGATATAAAAAAGAAAACACGTAAGTGCATAGCCATGATTGGAAAGAAGAACAGAAACTCTGGATGAACCAGAATCATACATAATCTCTTTCTTTTTGAGACAAAGTCTAGCTTTGTTGCCCAAGCTAGAGTGCAGTGGTACCATCTCGGCTCACTGAAACCTCCGCCTCTAGGGTTCAAGTAATTCTCCTGCCTCCACCTTGTGAGTAGCTGGGACTACAGGTGCATGCTACCATGCCTGGCTGCTACGCTTTGTATTTTTAATAGAGACGGGGTTTCACTATGTTGTCCAGGCTGGTCTCAAACTCCTACCCCTGTGATCTGCCCACGTCAGCCTCCCAAAAAGTGCTGAGATTACAGGCATGAGCCACTGCACCCAGCCCAGTATCTCTTAAAATTGGAAAGTAGGTAGGCATAAAGAGGAAAAACTGCAGCCCAGCTGGGAGTGGGAGAATTCTGCTATGAGCCTCAAGGAGTGCACCTGACCAACAAGGGAGGGATCCAGAAGAGGAGGAGAAACTCAGAGTGGCCAAGGTGAGAGCAGCATGGTAGGGCAGCCCCTGGGCTGGGCACCCGTACCCATGGATGCAAGTGCGTGCCTTCCCCACAGCAGTAGGTACAGGAACTCTGGGAGCAAGAGACGCAGTGCAGCGCCCCAGGTATGCCTTAAAAACCCACTGTGAGATGCCACCTCCTTACACACCACAGGATCCTCTGCCAGGCTCACTAAAGCCAGTGTAAAGCAGCAGTGACAATGGCAGTTCCCACCCTGTCTCAATCATCTGTGTGAACTATTATAGCAGATCTTCTAACAGGGAACCTTGGCATTGATTTACATAAGCAGAATCAAATATGCCAGCAGATCCAGCATCAGAAGATAGAAATAAGTGAAAAAGGAAAAACTTTCATTAAAGAAGCAGATTGGTGAATAGAAGCTGTGTGTGTGTGTGTGTGTGTGTGTGCGCGTGTGCATGTGCACATATAAAATATCTTTAAATATTTAAGGACATATGTGTGTGATCACAAGAATAGAAAGAGGCTGGGTGTGGTGGCTCATGCCTGTAATCTCAGCACTTTGGTAGGCCAAGGCAGGAGGATCACTTGAACCCAGGAGTTCAAGACCAGTATGGGCAAGAGAGCAAGACCCCATCTCAAAGAAAAAAGAACCAATCAAAACTATTGGATGAACATTTTAGTGGTTGAAATGTAAAAACCTAATATGTGGGTGAAAAACAAAATAAGCACAGTGGAGAGGCAAATAGATTGGAAAATGGAACCATGGAATTTGTTCAAAATGACACAAAAATTAAGAGGTTTGTAGAATAAATCTAGTTCCAGCATCCACGTAATAGGAGTTACAAAAGAAGAGCCTAAAGAAATTAAAAGTAAAAAAAAAATTTTTTTTTTTTGAGACGGAGTCTCACTCTCTTGCCCAGGCTGGAGTGCAGTGGCGTGATCTCGGCTCACTGCAAGCTCCGCCTCCTGGGTTCACGCCATTCTCCTGCCTCAGCCTCCTGAGTAGCTGGGACTACAGGCACCCGCCACCGCACCAGGCTAATTTTTTGTATTTTTTTTTCAGTAGAGACAGGGTTTCACCGTGGTCTCGATCTCCTGACATCGTGATCCGCCCACCTCTGCCTCCCAAAGTGCTGGGATTACAGGCGTGAGCCACCACGCAGGGCCAAAAGTAAATAAAATGAATTGATTAGAAATGTACAGAATTGAAGTAAGACATGGGGTCTCTGAAAGAAGCCATCAATACCCAGCAGGATAAACATTTTAAAAATTATCCAGACACAGTTGAGAAGAGAGAACATTTGCATCCACATGGCTTAACTACTAGGGCCAAGGACAAAGACCACCTGTTTCAACATGACTTAATTATTTGCTCCAGGAAATCCTTGCCCAGAAAGATAAAGCTGTAAACCAATAAATAACTGCTATTTACTTTAGAAAATTCCTGCAAACCAATTTGTCTGGGCAAATAGTTTGGGCATCTGGCCAGTTTTCCTCACAGGACAACCATGTTTTCATCTGGGCAAAGAGCTCTTTTATCAAACAATTTACTTATCAATATTTGCTTTGAGCCCCTAGCTTCACTGTGACCACAATCCTAAACTATTAGTACAAACTTTGCTCATCCCAATCAATTCTCCAGCTTTAAAGAACTGCCTCAAATATCATGAGCTTAGACCCCAAAACATTATAAATATCCTCTCCTGACTTCTCCCTTTGAGCCACTGCTAAGATCTCAAAGTGATGGTCTCTCTTACTACAGTAAGTTTAATAAACTTAGCTTTGCTTTATCAAAAGGTTATTTTGATAGATATTTTGGAGAGTTGACAGTTGAAAATCCATGAAGAAACTTCATCATTAAAATAAAAAGAAAATCCTTAAAATCTTCTGGGGAAGAATAGACTGGATATCTACAAAAGAAAAATAATACGGCCAGGCGTGGTTGCTCATGCCTGTAATCCCAGCACTTTGGGAGGCTGAGATGGGTGGATCACTTGAGGTCAGGAGTTCAAGAACAGCCTGGCCAACATGCTGAAACCCCGTCTCTACTAAAAATACAAAAATTAGCCAGGTATGGTGGCGGGCACCTGTAATCCCAGCTACTTGGGAGGCTGAGGTATGAGAATCACTTAAACCCAGAAGATGGAGGTTGCCGTGAGCCATTGTCCTCCAGCCTGGGTGACAACAGCGAGATTCCGTTTCAAAAAAAAAAAAAAAAAATCTGATTGACCTCAGCCTTCTTGACAATAACCATGGGCACAGGGAGACCTTGGAGCAATTATCTTCGATATCTAAAGGAAAAGAGTTTTGAACCTAAAATTTTCTAGCCAGATAAGTTATCCTTTAAAATTGAAGTCAGCAAACTATAGCCAATGGACCAGCCCCATTTTTACAAATTTTGTTGGAATACAGCCACACCCATTCATTTATGTAGGTATCATTTGTGGCTGCTTTGGCAGAGCTGAATAATTGCAGCTGAAACCATATGGCCACAAGTCTAAAATACTTACTATTTGGACCATTTAAAAGGGCTTGCTGACACCTGCTTTAAAATAAAGACATTCAAAAACTAACAGACGCTGGCGAGGCTGCGGAGAAAAGGGAATGCTTACACACTGTTGGTGGGGATGTAAATTAGTTCAGCCACTGTAGAAAACAGTTTGGACATTTCTCAAATAACTTAGAGCTACCATTAGACTCAGCAATCCCACTATTGGGTATGTGCCCAAAAGAAAAATAAGTCATTTTACCAAAAAGACACATGCACACGTATGTTCATTGCAGCACTATTCACAATAGCAAAGACATTGAATCAACTTGGATGCTCATCAATGGTGGACTGGATAAAGAAAATGTGGTACATATACACCATGGAATACCATGCAGCCATAAAAAAGAATGAAATCGTGTCTTTTGCAGCAACCTCTGTTATCCTAAGTGAACGCAGGAACAGAAAACCAAATACGTGTGTTCTCATTTATAAGTGGGAGCTAAGCATTGGGTACACACAGACATCAAGATGGGAACAGTAAACACTGGAGACTACTAGAGAGGGGAGAGATGAAGGGAGCCAAGGGCTGAAAAACTACCTATCAGGTACTATGTTCACTCCTTGGGTAACAGGATCACGTGTCCCCCAAATTTCAGCATTGCTAAATTTACCCATGTAACAAACCTGCACATGTACCCCTATATGTAAAAGTTGAAATTATAAAACTTTCTAAAAATTAAGATAAAGACATTTGCAGATATGTAAAATCTCAAAATTTACTATCCAATGATCCTCCTTGGAAGAATTACTGAGAATTCTGGGGGAGTGGGAGGGAAGGTTCCATGAGGAAGAGATGAGAGGTATAATGCAATGAGTTATAAACACAATAGTAAAATTTATTTTTACATTAAAATAAGTGGTAAATGTTTAAGCTTTATATTTTAAAATCCCATGCAATGTTAAATGCAATGGAAGCAGGTGAGATTTTAAGTAGGGAAAACTAAAAGGTCAGTAAAGTTTGTCTTCTCAGTGGGACTGAGGAAAGCAGAGGAAAAAGATAATTGCAGACAAAGCTTATTAATTCTAGATAATTTCTAGGTAATTATTAATTCTAGACAATGTTAAGTATTTAAGTATTTGATATAAAATGTGTACATTTCCAACTTACAGAAGGTAAAAATGGAAAAATGAACCACTAATTAAAGGCAACTAGAAAGCCCAGTAGAACAAAAATCAAGAAAATAGGAAAAGAAAAAAAAAAAGAAAATAGGAATAAATCCAAACATACCAGTGAATTCTGTAGATATAACTAAGGGACTTAGTTCATGTATTAGTCCATTTTCACACATACCCAAGACTGGGCAATTTACAAAAGAAAGAGGTATAATGGACTTACGGTTCCACGTGGGTGGGGAGGTCTCACAATCATGATGAAAGGTGAAAGGCATGTCTCACATGGCAGCAAGGGAAGAGAGCTTGTGCAGGGAAACTCCCATTTTAAAACCATCGGATCGG
>NW_016803982.1:2497273-2532860 GCF_001698545.2 Rhinopithecus bieti
AAAAAAACCATCGGATCTTGTGAGACTTACTCACTATCAAAACAATAGCAAGGGAAAGACCCACCCCCATGATTCAATTCCTTCCCACCAGGTTCCTCCCACAACACATGAGAATGGTGGGAGTTATCATTCAAGATGAGATTTGGGTGGGTACACAGCCAAACGATATCAGTTCAACCTTGTGCTGATGTGTATGATTTGTGGCTGGCATTATTACAGGCACTAGAGACACCACAATTGATGGCTGTCATGAAGCTTACACTTTAGTAAGGAAACAGACCATCCACCAATAGGTATGTTATAGAATCTCAAATATAGGTGCTATTTTAGAGAGAGAAAAGACAGAGTTAAGGGCTGGAGAACAGTATAGGTTGGTCAACTTGCAGGTTATTGTCTTAGTCCAGGCAATATGTGATGGGGACTTGGATTAGGGCGGTATTTGTAGAAGCAGTGACAACTTACAGAACTGGGGAGATATTTTGGAAAAGATGACAGGATTTGCTGATGGAATCTATGACAGGTGGGGGAAAAGTTAGGTTAAATTGGTGTTGAAGGGGATCAGGATTTGCCAAAACATGCCATTTTGGCATAAAAATTATTTTGAGCTGAAGGCAATGGAGAATGAACAGGGGCAGGGAGTTCTCTGCCGTCCCCCATCCACCTAAAACTAGGGCATACATTTCCCTTTGTGAAGGTGCCATGTTTCCCTTTGTAAAGGCGTCCCCCTCTCCTGTCCCAGGAAGAGGAGAGTGACTCTTAATCTCCGGAGATGGAGAGGCGGCACCGAGATGAATCTGCATAAACACAACTCACTACAATTACCCTTTTCTTCGTTTGTTTTTCCCCATATATTTCATTGTCATTTCCTCACAATTTGTTACCCCTTTAAGCCCAAAGCCCCTTTCCTTTACCAAAATGATATTCAGGCCTAGTGTCTAATCCCTTCTTTGAGTTTTACTTCTCTTCTCTGAACTCCCATACACATAAATATTAATACAAATTGTGTCTTTTGTTTCTTTAATTCACGGGTCCCCATCACTAACCTTAAGAGGGTAGAGGAAAAAGTTTTTCCCTCCCTACGGTGTATTAAAAGGAGTTTTCAATATTAAAACACATACACACACAAACACAAAATCAACTACTTAAATCCAGTTTATAAGACACAGACTCTAGTAGACACTTGGGACTCCACCTAGACCACTTTTCAGCCTGGTGAAGCCACCCCCAGCTGCTGTGAGTATCGGTTCTTCAAGTCTCACGGACTGCCTGCCTTCTCTAGAGAACTGCTGACTGCAGCTACCCCCCGCCCCCAGGTTGGTTACCCAACCAAAAGCCCTCCAGGTGGCAAAAGAGAAGCTGTCTTTAATGATTAATCATATCATAGGACACCCTGATAGGATCCAATTTCTTTTCTGCATTACACACATTTCTGTTAACTATTATATTGTAAGAAAGTAGAAATGTTGAGTCCTGCTGGGGTGTCCTGATTTCAGTTTAGAGTGGAGTGAAATGATGGGAGTAAAAACCTTCATCTCCGTTGCCACATCATTCTGAACCATTGTGAAAGGATAGTCCAATCTCAAAGAAGAATCCTCAAAAGAGCAAAGCGAAGAGACCATTGACAAGAAACACTGAAAGCAAGAAGTAACTTTTTTCATTATAATATTTTTAAACATAAGCAATTATTTTCAGCTGCTCTCAATACTCATGCCTAGGATATTTTAACAGCCAGAAAGAAAAAACATTCAAATAGCAAGAGCAGTAAGAGTCGTGATGTTTTAGTTTTGGTTTGGTTTTTGTTTGTTTGTTGTTGTTTTTTAGTGTAACCAAAGGCTGGTTGCAGGAGCACACACCTGTAATCCCAGCAATTTGGGAGGCTGTGGTAGGAGGATTGCTTGAGGTCATGAGTTTGAGACAAGTCTGGGTAATATAAGATCTCATCTCTACAACTTTTTAAGATTAGCCAGGCATGGTGGCACGTGCCTGTAGTCCCAACTACTTGGAAGGCTGAGGTGGGAAGATCCCTTGAGCCCAGGAGTTTGAGGCTGCAGTGAGCCATGATCACACCACTGCAGACCAGCCTGGGCAATAAAGCTAGACTCTGTCTATAAAAATAAATAAAATAATATAAACAGAATTTTTCTGGAAATAAACTTTTAACATATTCCTGACAAAACTCACAGATAAAACACTAATATGATTTCTTGCAGATCAACAAGACACTTAAATAAAACTTTTTTCCAACCATAGTCTCTCCTCATGCCAGTTTATCACATAAAGTATTTTGTTTTCCACTTCCTATTAAAGGAATTTAAAATAAAATGGATGCTGTGTCCTCTCATTTTCGTTACAGACCATATTGAACTATCAAATTCACTTCCTGTTGCTATAATAACAAATTATTACAAACTGAGTGTCTTAAAACAACGCAAATTGATCATCTTGCATTTCTGGGGGCCAGTCTGAAATGGATTTCAGAAGGCCACAGTCTCGGTGCCTGCAGAGCTGCCCTCCTTCTGGAGGTTCTAGGGGAGAATCCATTTTCTCATCTTTTCCAGTGTGTAGGGGCTGCCCATGTTCCTTGACTCATGGCCTAATTCCTCCACCTTCAAAGCCTGCAACGTGAGACTGCCCTTCTCATGCTGCCATCTTTCTGGTTCTCTCTCTTCTTTCTGCCTCTTCCACTTATCAGGATCCTTGTCATTACACTGGGCCCACCTAGACAATCCAGACTCATCTCAAGGTCAGTTGACTGGCAACTTTGCTTCCTTCTAAAACCTAATTCCCTTATGCCATATAACTGAACATATTCACAGGTCCTAGACACTAAGATACAAACACCATTGGGTAGCTGGTATTTTGCCTATCACAACTGTTAAGAAACAATTCTAATAACATGTAGTTTTAGGTTTATTATTTATCAAAAGTTGTAGCATATTACTCCATATAATACATTCATATTATTTTGATCAATTGTATTCTAATTTGTTATAACTAAACATAAACTTCTTGTCACTAAAAGTCTGATATTCGTAAGAAATAAAGCAAGATTTTGAATCAATAGACACAATTTTACTGCAAACAAATATAATGGAGTGAGTACTAAAGACTTTCAAGCATAAAATTCCATTATATTTATTGGATAAAATTCTATGGGAGAAGTAGAAGAGAAATTCAAGCCAAAGAGAGAGATGAAATATACATTTTCCCAATGTTTAGGAAAGGTTTTTTGTGTATACGTTTGTAAAAGATGACAGTGTATAACAAATCACTATAGCATTTAGGTTCCGTTGGATATATTTAAAAGTATAATTGACAGGTTTGCTTTAAGATGTTGATACCATCAAATCTCACCAACTATTGCTGAGCAAAAGAAGTCAAATGATATGATTCATTTATATACTCAGGACAGTCCTCCCTGTGATCTTGGACCAACCCAGGTCTGCCCTCACCCCCCACCCCTACCCCGATTCTCATTTGTAGTTCTCAAGAATAACTGTAGAATGTGCTGGGATAGGGGAGCTGGCCAGAACAGCCCAGGCTCTATTCTAGCCCCTACCCTAGAAATGAGACGTCCTTCAACACTTTAGCCCAGCAATTCATGTTTCTCCAGGGCATAAAACCCTAGGTACAAAGCCCAGGGCAGGGCAGGCTGCTTTTTTTTTTTTTTTTTTTTTTTTTTTTTTTTTTTTTTTTTTTTTGAGAGGAAGTCTTGCTCTGTCGCCCAGGCTGGAGTGCAGTGGCCGGATCTCGGCTCACTGGTCTCGATCTTCTGACCTCGTGATCCACCCATCTCGGCCTCCCAAAGTGCTGGGATTACAGGCTTGAGCCACCGCGCCCGGCCCAGGCTGCTTTTCAGGGTCCCTCAGCTGTAATGGAAGTGGGTCATGCACAGTCAAGATTCCATCTGTCCTGGGCAGCTTTCCAGAGCTTGGGGGAATGGCTCATGGTGGATCCTAGGCTTCTGTCAGGCTCGCTGCTTATATGTGAGTAATGAACCTGCTCCATGTAATTTGTGTATGGGAGTGCTCTGTCTCACCAGACTCAGAGAAGTTGGTAACCAGGGCACAGTGAACTTATTTCACAAGATAAAATTCAAAAATAAGCAAACTAGCCAATGGTATTAGAAGTCAGGATGGGCCGGGGGTGGTGGTTCACACTTATAATCCCAGCACTCTGGGAGGCTGAGGCTGGTGGATCACTTAAGGCCAGGAGTTCAAGACCAGCCTGGCAAACAAGGCAAGACCCTGTCTCTACTAAAACTAAAAATTAGCCTGGCATGGTGGTGCACGCCTGTCATCCCAGCTACTTGGAAGGCTGAGGTACAAGAATCACTTGAACTCATGAGGTGGAAGTTGCAGTGAGCCGAGATTTCACCACTGCACTCCTGCCTGGGCAATAGAGCGAGACTGTATCTCAAAAAAAACAAAAACAAAAACAAAAAAAAAAAGTCAGGATGGTGGTTATCCTTGGAAAGGAGCAGGAAGTGACTGGAAAGGGGACAGGAAGCTTCTGGGAGAGTCTGATAATGCTTTGTTCCTTAATCCAGGTGCGGTGCTGGTTATACAGGTGTGCTCACTTTGTAGAAATTCATGAACTGTACATTTATGCTTTATTCACTTTTCTGTGAGTTGTAATATAATAACATCATTATTTAAGATGTCAATATAGCCTTTATGCATTACGGATATCTGTATACTGTTATTTATCTTTCAGATATTTTTCTCACTCTGACAGTTGTACTTTAAATGCTTTATAGAAAACTGGACAAAATTGACAAGGAGGTAATTCAAAGAGAGTGCCATACATTAAATAGCCAAACAGACATGAAACGACATGCAGTTTCACTGCTAACCAGGGAAATGCAAATGAATACAACATATAACTCTTTCACTCAAATTGGAAGACTTTCTGAAGGTTTATAACATACACTGTTGACAATGAGAATGGGGAAAGAGGCATGCATATGATTATGTTCAGGGTATAAAATAGTACCAAATTGCTGAAAGGCAGTGTGTTAGTCCATTTTCATGCTGATGATAAAGACATACCTGAGACTGGGTAATTTATAAGGAAAAAGAGGTTTAATGGAGTTCCACATGGCTGGGGAGGCCTCACAATCATGGCTGAAGGCAAAAGGCACATCTCACATGACAGCAGATAAGAGAATGAGAGCCAAGCAAAAGTGGTTTCCCCTTATAGAACCATCAGATCTCGTGAGACTTATTCACTAACACGAGAACAGTAGAGGGAAACCACTCCCATGATTCAATTATCTCCCACCGGGTCCCTCCCACAACACAAGGGAATTATGGGAACTACAATTCAAGATGAGATTTGGGTGGAGACACAGCCAAACCATATCAGGCAGCTTGGCAGTATCTAACAAAACTCCACATGTAAGAACCAGAAGAGCCTTGCGATATTCTTGAGCAGCTGAATTGATGTAACCAACCATCTATCTGCAAATCTCTAGAGAAGAAAATAAACCCTAATAATTATTTTATTCTCAATATAGATACCCCCACCTCCATCCAAATTCACACCTTGTGAATTCAGGAACCAAACAGAGTGTGGGTAAATCCCTCACTATCTGAACTCTCGCTACACAGCATCCAAAATTTAGCAATTGAATATTATATGTATTATTATTTTTTTTTTTTTTTTTGAGGTGGAGTCTCGCTCTGTCGCCCAGGCTGGAGTGCAGTGGCCGGATCTCAGCTCACTGCAAGCTCCGCCTCCCGGGTTCACGCCATTCTCCTGCCTCAGCCTCCTGAGTAGCTGGGACTACAGGCGCCCGCCACCACGCCCAGCTAGTTTTTTGTATTTTTTAGTAGAGACGGCGGTTTCACCGTGTTAGCCAGGATGGTCTCGATCTCCTGACCTCGTGATCCGCCCGTCTCGGCTGCCCAAAGTGCTGGGATTACAGGCTTGAGCCATATATTTACTATTAATATTATTCAAACATTATATTCTTTTGAACCATTTAAACTTACAGTCAATTTTTTTTTCTTTTTTTTTTTTTTTTTTTTGAGATGAAGTTTCACTCTGCCACCCAGGCTGGAGTGTAGTGGCACAATCTAAGCTCACTGCAGCCTCTGCCTCCTGGGTTCAAGTGATTCTCCTGCCTCAGCCTCCTGAGTAGCTGGGACTACAGGCACTCAACACTACACCTGACTAATTTTTTGTGTTTTTAATAGAGATGGGGTTTCACCATGTTCACCAGGCTGGTCTCAAACTCCTGACCTCAGGTGATCCGNTTACAGGCTTGAGCCATATATTTACTATTAATATTATTCAAACATTATATTCTTTTGAACCATTTAAACTTACAGTCAATTTTTTTTTTTTTTTTTTTTTTTTTTTTTTTTGAGATGAAGTTTCACTCTGCCACCCAGGCTGGAGTGTAGTGGCACAATCTAAGCTCACTGCAGCCTCTGCCTCCTGGGTTCAAGTGATTCTCCTGCCTCAGCCTCCTGAGTAGCTGGGACTACAGGCACTCAACACTACACCTGACTAATTTTTTGTGTTTTTAATAGAGATGGGGTTTCACCATGTTCACCAGGCTGGTCTCAAACTCCTGACCTCAGGTGATCCGCCTAACTCAGCCTCCCAAAGTGCTGGGATTATAAGCATGAGCCACTGCACCCAGCCTTACAGTGAGTATTTTTAAATGCCAACTTAAAAATGTACAATGGGGAAAGGGTGTACATTTTTGAAAAAAGTCGTTTAGAGCAAAAGCCTTTGAAGAAAGCAGTCTTAACATGCCTCTTTTGAAATATATTCTTCAAGCAGACCAAAAATAAATAAGCAAGCAAAAATCCAGGATTTTATTTAAACAATTAACAGAACTAAACAACTTACGTTTTCTGTTTCCCAAAGCAGAGGATATGCATTTTTTTTCAAATACCCACTTCATATTTTGAAAAATTAGCTCTATTATAGGCCACTATATAGCTCTATTTGAGCCAAAAGCTCAAAGTAGTTCAAAAAAATTGATATCATACTGTCCCAATCACTCCCCATGAAATAATGTTTTAGCCCCAATATATTTTTGCCTGGAAATGTTTAAACACACATCTACATAGGCTTGAATTAAAGAGGACATCAACATAGGGAGCAAAAAAGAAACTAACATTTCTGACACTTCTCATGTGTCTGTGGGGTTCCCCTGGGTCTCCCCATGTTGACACCCAGCGGCCATGCTTGCCATGTCCCCTCCACTGACAGCACCTCCCTATGGCCAGGGCTCTCCCCACCTCTCCCAGCCAGTGTAACTAGCAGGCAAAGGCACCCAAGAGGCAGGGCTGCAGCAAATTGCTTGGGCCCTCCACACCCTCCCAGATAACCTAAAGCGGCTCTGCGGGTGGAAATTCCTGTCCTTCCATGACCAATTAGTGCTGTCTTGTTACACATTCGATGCCTATAACCCCTCCTTTTCTTTTGAAAGGGAGGTTTTGAACTTCTTTTTAGTTGCCTCCAGAAAGATCTTAGTTCATTTCGTTCTTGGACTTCATATTTTTCCTCAGCCTAAATTTTCTGATGAAAAAATCTCTTTTTTGTTCTATTGTAAGGCTTTGGCTTTTGGCTCTTGTCTAAGTGACTTGACGGTATATAGCTCCTCAAATCATTTTTGGAAATAGATACGGTATAAATATAAAACATACATATACAAACAAAACTTAAAAGGTGAAATTTTCATGATAGACTGGAGATCGTCAAAGGTGATATTTTTTGGCAGCTAAGCTCTTGAGGTATTGTACAGTCATATCAGGGATATGACCACTCTGTACAAGAAATTTCCTCCATTCAGAAACAGTATAGATTGAACAACACTGGGAAAACCTTGAATACGGTTATCTCCTGTCCTGAAAATGGTTCAAAATTGCAAAGGAAGAAATGCCTCCTCTGGAAAGCTGAGAGTTTAATATTCTACAGACAACCCTGTTGGGGGCCCCGCAGCAATTTCCTGTAGTAATTAATAGGTTAGCTCTTGGGAGGTTACAACGATCATTCTGTGCAGAAATGACTGAAAAAAAGACACAAGAGTTGCTTAGGGAACACAGTCATTTATTCAACCTTTGAGATAGAAGAACCTGCAATTCCAGTTGTATTATAAAGAGTCACTCAGAAAGTGGAGATAGCTGTATTTGCAATTTGGCACATTGCAACTCCAGTCGTTCTTAATATGCTTTAGTTGGTTTTCCATCAAGCAGCCACTACAAAAACACACCAAACCTTTTGATCTTAAATATTTCAAAGTGACATATTCACAAGAAATTTCACAAGAAATAAGTGGAAGTTGGTTTTAGACTTTCAGGTAAAAAACAATATAAACCTTAAAGTTCTGTTCTTGGGAACATTTATTTTTCTGACGGTTTTCCAGCACGGTTTTTGAAAGCAATGTAGAAGAGATATCTCTCATTTCCCAAAATGCTGTATCAAAGAAAGTTGATGTTGGCCAAATGAACCCTTCTTCTCAACCTGATGTTTGTTTCACAATGTGGTTTCCTGGAAGAGTGTTAGCTAATTTTAAGAGATTTATACCTGGAACAAGTAAGCCTAAGAATGAAGAATGACCAAAAGTGGAGCTGATGGCTTTTTCATCAAGGGCAAATGCTGTCTTTGTTTGTTTGTATTGCTATAAAGTAATACCTGAGGCTAAGTAACTTATAAAGAAAAGAGGTTTGGCTCATGGCTCTGCAGGCTGTACAGGAAGCATGGCACCAGTGTCTGCTTCTGGCAAGAGCCTCAGGCTGCTTCCACTCATACTGGAAGGTGAAGGGGAGGCCACATGTGCAGAGATCACAGGGTGAGAGAAGAAGCAAGAGACAGTGGAGGGAGGTGTCAGGCTCATTTTAACAACTGATTCTCGTGGTCCTAAAAGAGGAAGAGCTCACTCACCCTTAAAGGAAGGCATTCATTGATTCATAAGGGATCCACTCCTATGACCAGACACCTCTCACAAGACCCCACCTCCAACATTGGGGATCAAACTTCAACATGAGGTTCGATCCAAACAGCCAAACTGTAGCAAATGCTATTTCCATAAAATGCTAGCATTATGATCCTGCCACCCACCAGGGTCAGGGCCGTGAGCTAGAGGAAGTCCTGAGCCAGCAAAGAGTTCCACCATCTTGAGTTACTGTCCTCTCCTGCTCTTTTCTGGTGTCTTCCCTCTGGCACTGAGCCTACCGATGCCCCTACCCACCACACCCCTATGTCAGCCTCACCCTCTCCCCCACCATGAAGAACAACCTGGAATTAGGTAGGACCTCAGGCCCTGGCCCCAGTCCCTTCCCACCCCCAGCCTCCAGCCATTCCTCTCCTATTGCTGCTAGAACAAATGACAACACTCAGTGGCTTAAAATAACAGAAAGATATTAGTTCTCAGCTCTGTAGATCAGAATTCTCGGTGAGCTCAGCTATTTCTCTGCTATGGGTCTCGCAAGGCCAAAATTAAGGTGTTGGCCTGCATGGGCTCTTTGCTGGAGACTCTGGGAGAACCTGCTTCTAAGCTTATTGAGGTTGTTGGCAGAATTCAGTGTCTCCCAGCTGTAGGACTGAGGTGCCCATTTCCAGGAGCATCTCTCAGCTGCCTAAGGTCACCTGCATTCCTGGGCACATTACCCCCTCTGTCTTTAAACCAGCACTGGCACGTGGTATCCTCCTTACACTTGAGTATCCTACTGCCCTTTCCTAGGACTCTCTGCTTGAAGGGCTCATGTGACCACATTGGTATCCCTCCAACCCCCCACGACTCAGGACAGTCTCACTATCTTTATGTCAACTGACTTAATAGTAATCTCAATCACATCTATAAAATCCCATTTGCCATGTAATGAAACATATCCACAGGCTCCAGGAATTAGAATGCGGACACCTTTGGGGGACAATTCTGTATACTCCCCTCCCTCCCAGGATTCACTTGTTGCCAAGTACATCTGTCATCTCTAGTGCCTGGGCTGGGGCAAGCCCTCTGCACCCAGGTACACCTTATGCTGGAACTAAACCACGGAATCAGCCTCCAGCCTTCGTTCCTGACTGTGATGCATCATCCTGCCAGGGGCCCAGGTCTCCTTCCCACCTGAGCACCCATATCACAGAAGCTGGGTTTTGGACAGAAGGGAGGTGGTTGGCTTCCTCTCCAGGAGCCTGCCACAGGCTGGTGTTATACTACAATTGCACAGCACTCTAGGAACTGCCATCCATCCATCAATATCCTCCATCCAAGAGTACTGGCCTCTGCCATGCCCTGCTCCCAGAATCCGGTACCAACAATGGCCAGAATTATCCCCCCTCCTCCATACTCCCCTGACTGCTGCCACCAAAGAGACCCTCTTTGCCAAAGCCAGCAGCAGCCAGCAGCAGGAGAGCAGGAACCATAGGAGGCTATGAAGCTGCAGGCTGCCTCTTTAAGCCACAAATCAAGACCAGTTAGTTTTTCTGTTGGAAATCCTGTAAATATTTCTGATCAAATCACATTTTTGTAATTTGTAGATGGTGATGTGTTCTCCCAAATATTGCTTGTTTAAAAACATTTCTCCCTAAAAAGAAATATGTTCTAGCTCTGTTTTCTCTAAAGCCAGAAACATAAACAGCACCAAGAATTTATATAAGAAAGATTTAATATTTCCCAACCTCCTCATCATTTCTACTCAGCTTTCAACTCCTACTCAATGCGTTTTCCTCAGGGAGTCTAAGTTTACCCAATTCACAAACATGGAATGCTGACATAAAGAATCGCTGCAAAATCTGTAGTAAGGAAAAGAGACAGGAAGGGCAAAGAAATCTGCCCACAGAGGTAAAACAACATGTTCCTTGACGCCAGCTAGTGGGTGGCCAGATAATTCATCTATCTCCCTACTTGATCTTCCAGGCCCCCACACCATGAGTGTTTCCGTACATACAGCCCACCCTGAAATTATGCATACACATGTGAGATCATTTGTATTAATTTATTCGATGACCCTTTTTTTGTTAATTTTGTGTAAGTATCAAGTTCATACATGAATTACAGTCCATAAACTCAGGAAACAGCACATCTATTTATATAAATTAATTTGATTTCTGATCCCAATGCTAATAATATCAGGCTGATAGAAAATTTAACCTCAATGACTTTCAGAGTTTCCGGATGGCTCCCTAAAGCTATTGCATGGTGATGGAGGTCTCTGTGCACTGCTGCAGGTCTGAGACAGGTCCCCTGGACTAGCATCAGTTTGCTAATTGCTGAGACATCTTCTTCCACCTGCATGGCCCCAGCTGGGCCCCATTGCTGCCATGAGACTCCATCTCCCTAAATGAGCTGGATGGCCCTTGGATTCTTGTGTTCTCCCCTGGGTCCTTCGGCACCTCCAGGTGCTTCCAGGAATCCATGACCAAGATCCCCTCTCCTCCAAGACCCTCAGACTTCCTGCTGTCAATTCACATACCTCTCCCTCTTGCCTCTCTACAGTATCACATCTGTATGTGTATCACACCTCAATGATGAGGTGTCTCTCAGGGACCTACAGTCTTATCTCCTCAGTGGGCTTAGAAGCAAGTCAGGCAGCCTCACGCCTTCCTGGGGGCAAAGAATCTAAGGGTCTATCTGCTTGAAGGGTAAAGGGGGAAAATTGGGCTGAAAAGCCATAAATATCTCAAAAGTCTATTTAGCCAATAGCAATGAAAATACATAGCCTTTCTCATGCATTTATGGACTCATGTCCAGTAGAGAAATCCTGAAGTATACATGAGCCCTCCCGTGTCAGTGATGCAAGTCTTTCTTAGAACCCTGAGCTGGCAGGAGGCTAACCCTAGCCACCAGCAGCCTTAGCATCGGTGGCCTCAGAGGACTAATTTCTCCCTTTGGAGGTGGGACAACATGTCTCCCTTCTCAAAAACAGTCCACAAGTTATTTTAGCACTACTGTATCAGAATTTAAAGGGAGGCTCTTTAGGAATGCACCATGGTGTTTTTCAGCAGATTGCTGCAAGGTTGCCTTCCCAACCTCCTAGGACAGAAGGAATTACTTTTTCCTTTGTTCCCACACAGTGTGAAATTTGTAGGTATTTTTAGCACTTTTTTTATTCTGCCTTCTCTATGTAGAAATAAATGAACACCACCCACACGAGAAAGGCAAAGGCTATTTATTCAGAGCTTGCTCCATCAAGGGAGCTGGCCACCATCACTTTCGTTTGGCAGGAACTCAAAGGCAGGCAGGGGAGTGGGAGAACTTTACAGAGCACACAAGGGACAGCTTCAGGTGTGCCCTGATCAGAGGCTGTTGGCCTGGGGAAGCTCACAGTGGCTAACTAGAGGCATGGAAGCCTATCTGATTGGTTGGAGCCATAGTTGGCTTTCTCTGGTTGGTCTTAAATTGGAAGCAGGCACAAAAATTAGGGAAGCTGTCAGTTATTATTCAAGTCCTGTCCATTTGGGGCCGACTACTAGAATGGTTATTGTTTGGCTTCTTAGACCAGTTGCTAGAGATATCCTTCTTTCTAAATTTCTTATAGGAAGTAGTCTGACTTCCTATAAGTCTGGCTTTTAAAGGCAGCAGGTGGCTTCCTGGGCTGGTTACTGTATATAATGGGTTGATTTTCTGAAGTAGCTGCTGCAGATTTGGGGGTCCGAGTTCCATTTTTTATATGGTCTGGCCACTATCTATTTGTATATTCAGTCTCTCATCTACTACAATTGGCTATTTATACTGAAGGCTGTAAGATCCTTGAGGACAGGAGCCAGATCTTTGTGTCTGTATTGCCAATGGACAGGGTCTAAGACAAACATATTTTGAAAATTGAGCCGAATCAATTTCACATACACATTTGTGGAGGTAAACTGAGTACATTTCATTTTCTCTAGTACAGTCATTAGTCTTGTTTTTCCCTTTAGCACAAAATGCTAACAGATAGCACTGTACTGTCTTCCATTTTAAGCAAGCCTTGCTCCCCGGCTAACAATACTGCTAACTCCACTGTATTAGTCTGCTCTCCCATTACTATAAAGACATACCTGAGACTGGGTAATTTAGAAAGAAAGATTTCATTGACTCACAGCTCCACATGGCTGGGAAGGTCTCAGGAAACTTACGATCATGACAGAAGATGAAGGGGAAGCAAGGCATGTCTTACATGTCAGCAAGAGAGAGAAAGGGGGAACTGCCACTTTTAAACCATCAGATCTCATGAGAACTCACTATCACAAGAACAGTATGGAGGAAACTGCCCCCATGACCCAATCACCTCCCACCAGGTCCTTCTCTGGACATGTGGGGATTACAATTTGAGATGAGATTTGGGTGGGGACACAGAGCCAAACCATATCATCCACGTATGAATAATTTGTCCTCAATTACATCTCTATCCTTTTGTTATTTTCCTGCAACTTCCCTTGCCTGCCTTCTGTCTGAATTAAGGCAACAGCCCATGAGCTGATGAATACCACCTGATGGGGTTTGTCAATCTGTATTTTTTATTGTTGTTATGAAATTGAGCTGTGTCTGCCTTTCCCAAGTTGGCTTAAAAACAAGATGCATTTGTATTGAACCAATATTTTCCTAGTATATTTTGGCTTAAGACATACCACAGACCAAAGAGATTTGAAGAGGGCCTTCTCTCCCAGGTGAGAGAATTAAGAATGTATCATCGGTATCCCTTTGACTTTGGTCTGAACACCCAAATAAGTAGTCCTCTCCTCTCTAATCAAAGTAAAATTCTCATATATAACATTAACCATTTGGAAGTATACAATTCAGTGGCATTTAGCACATACACAATGTTATACAATGGTCATCTCTAATTCCAATGCATTTTCCATCACCCCAAAAGGAAATGCCATACCCATCAAGCAGTTAATCTCCATTCCCTTCCCCTACTAGCCCCCGACAAAACTAATCTGCTTTCTATTTCTGTGTGTTTACCTATTCTGGATTTTTTATGTAGATGGATTATACGGTATGTGATCTTTTGTATTTGGCTAATTTCACTTCACATAATGTTGTCAAAGTTCATCCATGTTTTAGCATGTATCAGTATTTTGTTTCATTTATGTTACCTGTTCATGTGTTGTTATGCCCAGACCGTATGTTCCCCGAAGAAGACCACCAGAATCCAGAGTCAAAGCCAAGCGGCAAGGATCTTTAATGCAAGTTCGAACTTGGTCCCTCCGTTCTACAACATACAAGAGGGCCCTGAATGATGCATGTGGCCGCTTTTTATAGCCCGATGCATACAGGATATGTAAGGTTACAGAGGTACAAAGGAATCCTTTTGGTTGCAGCATTACAACTGGTAATTGGTTAATACAATTAACAGTTTTCCATTTGTTCCCGCGCTTTTAGTAAAACTACAAACGGTTGTGATCTTATCAGGGGCTCTCTAGGTGGTGTTTCTGAGATGTGTGGGGGGGGGATGTGTTTGTGTTGGGCTCAGGAAGTTGGGACAAAATAGAGGATTGTGTTTGTACTGGGCCCAGGACTAAGCTATGTGGCAGATACCAGTAATTAGAGCAGGACAGACAATTGCGCCATGACTTTCACAACGCTTTGTCCTTACAATTCCGGAGTATATAGATAACCTTAATTAAACCTAATGGTTAGGTCCGGGGGTCGATCTTTAACTAGGTCAGGGCGCCGCCCGGGCTGCTTGCTTTGGACTTCATTTCTGCCCTTTTATCATTTGATCTCTTTCAGTGTCAGAGGTATGTGAACCAGAGCAACCCCATCTGGAATAGGAGCTGGGTAAAATAAGGCTGAAACCTACTGGGCTGCATTCCCAGGTGGCTAAGGCATTCTAAGTCTCCAGGTGAGATAGGAGGTCAGCACAAGATACAGGTCATAAAGACCTTGCTGATGAACTAGTTTGCAGTAAAGAAGCCAGCCAAAATCCATCAAAACCAAGAAGGCCATGAAAGTGACCTCTGGTTGTCCTTACTGCTACACTCCCACCAGCGCCATGACAGTTTACAAATGCCATGGCAGCGTCAGGAAGTTACCCTATATGGTCTAAAAAGGGGAGGCATGAATAATCCACCCCTTGTGTAGCATATCATCAAGAAACAATCATAAAAATGGGCAACCAGCAGCCTTTGGGGCTGCTCTGTCTATGGAGTAGCTGGTTTTTTTTTTTTTATTCTTTCTGAATAAACTTGCTTTCACTTTACTCTATGGACTTGCCCTGAATTATTTCTTGCACAAGATCCAAGAACCTGCTCTAGAGGTCTGGATCAGGCCCTCTTTCATGTAACAGATGGACATTTTGTTGGTTTCCACCCTTTGTCTGTTGTGAATACTGCTATTATGTATGTGGGTATAAATGCTTTTGTGTAGACATATGTTTTCAATTCCCTTGGGTATATACCTGGGCGTGGAATGGCAGGATCATGTAGTAATTTTGCATTTAACTTTTCAAGGAATCTTCTCTTGTTTTAAAGCAGCAGATGTAAAGAGTGCTGAATCCAATTGAAACACCCAGGGGGGCTAGGGAGAACTGGAATAGTTCTGCAGACGCTCCAGGGGTGTTCGCCTCCTCCCTGAAGCCTGCTGAGCCCTGTGTACCATACCAGACTGCACGATAATAATCTGTTTCCTACGTCTGTAACCCCAAGTAGCCTGCAAGTCTCTCTGCAGCAGGGGACACATTTTATAGGCACCTCTGTGTGTCCCCAGTGTTTAGCAGTTAGCACTGTGCCTAGCACACAGTAGGCATTCAAAAATGTGGGTGGAGTCTAAATCAATTTGTGAATGATTAAACTAGTTAAGGCAGCACTGGCTTAGCAGTTTGGTCCTTGTTTAATAAGAACATACTTTTCCTTGGGATACCCACTGAGAGCTGCTGAAAGGGTACAGCACATCATCTAACACAAAGAACATGTAAATTTGGAAAGCAATAAAGCCCGAGATGCGATGATAGCAATCTCCACTCTGGGATGGTACATTGAACTTGTGTTTAAATTAAAAGTGAGCATCTTGGAGCATTTCTCCATTCACAGTACAATGGCTCATTATCTAAAGCAAAACACAATCTCCAAAAACACTTAGTCAAATAAAGCTCAGTATTGTGTCTGTAAGAACAATGATCTAAGTGATTTGCAGTTATATTGTGTCTTCATCATTCAGAATTTCGAGGACTGAGAGTTCACCCACTCTGCTTCTACAGAATGATCAGTACATCTTAGGATTATGAAGGACAGAGTTAATTTTAAAAATGTACAATAAACTCAGCCCTACTGTTAAACGCTACAGTTTCACGGCTCAATCCTCACAGCTCACTGCTTTGTTGGCATTAGGTGTTATCTAAATGCAATGCCATGCCATTCAAAAAGCTGTAAAAGAGGACTTAACACACCCAGCTCTGTGAAACTGGGTGTCATCGCAATGAGATCTTTTTCGTTCCCCTGTAAATTCTCCCTTGATGTTGAAGAGCTGAGACTAAAAATGATCAAACACCAATTAAGCCATAATGATCTAAGAATTATGCCAGATGATGACTTGGAAAGGAGGGTCTGCTCCTGGAAGATAAATCAAGAAGAATGCGAGGGAAAGAAACATGAATGCTGAGTGAAAGGGTATGATTTTGAGTGGCAGACAGGCATGGGGGCCGGAATTCCCCGTCGCCCCTTCTAGACCAGCCCTTCTCTCTGTGTTTCAGATTCCTGCCAATGGCACCCCCTCTCCCCCCACTCCAGGGCGTCAATGGGGGGTGCCTTCTCTCCTGCCCCCTGGCCAATACAGCCTCTAAAGTCCCCTCCTGTGCACCGCATTCCTCACCCTCCTGCTGCCGCACCCTAAAAACTGATTTTAAGCTTTTGAGAACTCAGGATTATTAAAATAGCCTTCCAACTGCCTTATTGCCTCCAAGTTTCCCCCGTGCTAATGTATAGATTAATCCCCCTCCTGTAGGCTGATTGGCAGTTGAGGAGCTGCTGCTGACATCCCCTTCCTGCAGAACAGAGTGCAACCCAGCCTTGCCTGGCACTCGAAGCCGACTGCTCTTTCTGCACCGCAGTTCAAATGAGCTATTTCCACTCCCCAGACACTTTCCTGCTGTCTCAGATGAGGTTCTGCAGAGGCCCTGAGATGAGGATTCGTGTGCAGGTGACTTACTGAGGAAGCCGGACAGATGACAAGCAAAAGCCTAGATGGGGGTGACTTCAGACACAGACCTTGGAGGGAACAGAGGGGAGCTCCGAAGTTTATCTTTGTCCAGGCCGAGGGCACTGGGCCTTCAGACTCCCTATGCCCCCCAGCCCCTGCCTGCCACTGGAGAAGGGCCAGGTGGGGGTGGGAGGGAAGATAGGCTGTAAACCCAGGCGCTCCCGGACCTCCATAAGAGAAGGCAAAGCTGGCTGAGTCCCAGGTACAGAGCTGTGGGAAGCAAAGCACACAAAAGTTTGTATATGGGGATGAGTGGGTAGGGGTGGAACAAGAGGAATGGAAAAGGAGCCTAAGGACTTTGGGTGGAGTCACATGTCAGCCACACCTGCTCCCTACCTGGTGTTTTATGGGTGACCATAGAGAAGGCCATACCCTCATCTCCACTTGCCTAAGGCTAGACTATCTTTCATACCTCAGCATCCATAAGCCTTCCCCAACCACGAGACACACACGTGCACACACACACACATACACACACACAGAAGTAGGCCCAGGCAACACTGCCCAGCTACCAAATGGACAAGGTCCTGATGAACACAGTATTCCCAGGCCTGGCCCTGGGAGATGGGGGCATTGGAGGAAGAAGGGAGAGTGGGCACCCCAGCAGGGCACTGAGCCCAGCGACCCTGGGTCACCAAGCGTGGGTGGCACCTGGGAATCCAGGTGGTTAGAAGAACAGGGCCAGGCCTCTTCATGGGTGGTGGGGCTCCAGCTCTGGTACTAAGTTGGGAGCAATCCCTACCAGTCTTCCTGGAGGGTGGTGTAGCTGCAGGAGGCAGAAACAAAATCAGAAACAGAAGCCAAAAACAGAAGTAAAATTACATGAACTGGAACCAACAGTGGAGACAGAAGGACGAGAGAAAGAAAGCTGCAACTTGGGAGGTGACCAGGCCTAACCAAGGTACCACAGCCCAGGTCAGCCTGGCTGAGCAGGGGGCTAGATATTGACTTCCACCCACAGGCAGGAGGATGAAGCTGCTGAAACTCAAAGGGGTCCTCTCAAGGATCAAAGAGGCTGCCTTTAAAGTTCTTGAGATGAAATGCCAAAAAAGAGACTAGTGCCTACTTGCTCATTTTCAATACTATGTCCCTCTACAGTAGAGACTGGCAAACAAAATATTCAAATTCCCTGCCTCCTTTGCAGCTAGAGGTAGTCACATGCCACAAGCCTGGCCACTGAAAAATAGGTAAAAGTCCCCAGAAAGCATTCCTCTCTACTCTTTCCTGGTCTCCTTTCTTTTCTGGCTGGGATGCAGCTATTGGTGGCTGGTGATGTGGCAGTCATCTTATGACCATAAGGATGAAAGCTACATCTCAAAGGTAGACAAGGTAGAAAGAGACTAGTCTCCTGATGTAATCTTTGTAACTTAACAATAACTGCAGTAACAGGCAAACTCTGAACTCTCCCACAACAATCGTTTATGATGTATGTAAAGTTCAACTAGCAGGGGATGGAAGGAATTGCTCTGCTCCATGTCATGATTCAGGGACCCAGGCTGATGGAGGTGCTACCATCTTCAACATGTGGTTTCTCAGATTACCCTGGGTGTGAACATCCAGCCAGCAGAGAGGAAAAGAGGGAATGAACCAATCCTTCAGTAAAGTTTTATGAACCAGAACAAAAAGCAGCATATATCACTTCCAACTGCTTTCCTTTGGCCAGAATTCAGTCATCTGGCCACACTAACTGCAAAGAAGTCTAGGAAATGTAGTCCAGCACAGGAGGAAGGGAAAATAATTTGGCATCTGACATAATACTCTCCTGTGGCTACACAAACCCCAAACTGCCTCCCTCTTGCCTTCTGGTGGCAGAAGGCTGGAAGGAAGATATAGATCTTCCTTAAGATATTGTTTGTTGGGGGTCCTTGCTATTCTCAGCCAAGTATAAACCCAGGATAACAGACATCGTGGTACAGTTCAAACATTTACATGTATAAAATTAATCCTTTTAACATTCCTACGACAAATGCAAGATTGTTAATCACAATGTAATTAAAGCATGTACTGAAAATACTAATTTATAATGCTATAGAGGTGTGGTTAGTAATAAGATGCAAGGTTCAATTTATATGACATCATTTTTTCTCTATCCTGACAATGATTTCTGTCACGGCGTGTTTAACTTCAACAGGAGAAGTGAAATCTAATGTCTGAAGATTTTCATGGATGTGGGGCCTGGGCCAAAATGCTCCCCATGCTCAAATTGGGAGAGGGGGAATAAAGGAAGAGAGGAAAAGAATTGATCTACCTCTGCCTCTGCCACTGGATTAAGAATAGAATTTATGTGACTCATCTTTATATTTCCAACACCTAAAACTTAACAGTGGATAATGTATAAGACTTTCAGAGTGACTGCTACAATGTCAGATATTAGCAGCTACAATTGTCTACACAAAAGACATAATAACTTTGGAGACATGTAAAACTGAAGATTTCACTTTTGGTAATTTACACATTTTTGAAATAAGGTATAATGTGGCTTTGTGAAATATGATTCAATATTCATTTCATAAATCTTAGGACTGGAAGGGATCTTAGTCCAGGCACCTGTTTAAGAGGAAGAAAGGAGGTGAGAGGGTGAGGTGACTCACCCAAATTATAAGTGACTGAGCCAGGATTGAAACCCAGACTGGGCTGACATCCACCATATCGTGTCTGATAAAAAGAAGTGCAACAAGGGTTATGATCCAGCATCTTTTAGCTACATACCCAAAATAACTGAAAATAAAGACTCAAACAAATACCCGTACACCCGTGTACATAACAGCCTTATTCTCAGTACCCAAAAGGCAGAAACCACCCAAATGTCCCTCAACTGATGAATGGAGAAGCAAACTGTGGCATATACCTACAGTGGAATACTAGTCCACCTTCAAAAGGAAGGCAGTTCTGACACCTGCTACAACACACATGAACCTGAAAACATGTCAAGTGAAATAAGCAAGACACAAAAGCACAAATGTTAGATTCCACTTATTTGAGATAGCCAGAAAGCACAGAGACAGACAGCAGAATAGAGGGTACCAGGAGCTGAGATGAGGGGGAATGGGAGTAACATGAACAGTTTAACAGGAACAGAGTTTCAGTTTAGGATGATAAAAAAGTTCTAGAAATGGATAGTGCAGATGGTTGTACAACATCACGACTATACCTAATACCACTGAATTCTTCACTCAAAATATGGTTTAAATGGCCAATTTTATGCTATATATATTTTGCTACACAAAAAAAAAGGAACTACAAGAACTTAAAAAAAATACTTCTGGCCGGCCAGGCACGGTGGCTCATGCCTGTGATCCCAACACTGTGGGAGACTGAGGTGGGCGGATCACGAGGTCAGGAGATCAAGACCATCCTGGCTAACACGGTGAAACCCTGTCTCTATTAAAAAATACAAAAAATTAGCCGGGCATGGTGGCGGGCGCCTGTAGTCCCAGCTACTCAGGAGGCTGAGGCAGGAGAACGGCGTGAACCCAGGAGGCGGAGCTTACAGTGAGCCGAGATTGTGCCACTGCACTCCAGCCTGGTCAACAGAACGAGATTCTGTCTCAAAAAAAAAAAAGTACTTCTGGCTGGGCCCAGTGGCTCACGCCTGTAATCCCAGCTGAGGGAGGCTGAGGCATGTGGATCACCTGAGGTCAGGAGTTCAAGACCAGCCTGGCCAACGTGGTGAAATCCTGTTGCTACTGAAAATGCAAAAATTAGCTGGGTGTGGTGGTGCACTCCTGTAATCCCAGCTACTCAGGAGGCTGAGGTGGGAGGATTGCTTGAACCCAGGAGGCAGAGGCTGCAGTGAGCCACGATCACACCACCGCACTCCAGCCCAGTCGATGGAGCAAGACCCTGTCTCAAAATAATAATAATAATACTTCTAAGATGTATTTGGGAGAGAGGGTCCTGCCTAAGAATTTGATCTCACCAGGTATAAGGAAGTTTCAAACACAAACTTTCAACCTGTTATTTGTTCTGAAGGTGAATGGTCCCTTAGCAGAACGCCTTAGAGGGCGCCTCAGGTCACTAAAACAATGCCTGTCTCCTGGCAGGTGTTCAGGAGATCAACGTTGAATTATTTGGGGGTTTTCTGGATTTTTTGTTTTGAGACGGAGTTTCGTTGTGTTGCCCAGGCTGGAGTGCAGTGGTGTGATCTCAGCTCACTGCAACCTCCATCTCCCAGGTTCAAGCGATTCTCCTGCCTCAGCCTCCCAAGTAGCTGGGACTACAGGCGTGCACCACCACGCCTGGCTAAGTTTTTGTATTTTTAGTAGAGATGGGGTTTCACCATGTTCGCCAGGCTGGTGTTGATCTCCTGACCTCAGGTGATCCACCCACCTCTGCCTCCCAAAGTGCTGGGATTACAGGCATAAGCCACCGTGCCTGGCCCAAATGATTTGTTTTAACTCAAAAGAAGGCCCTGAATCCAGTTAGAGATGAGGATAGAGAACTAAATTGCTTTTTATAATTCAGTAACAGTTTTTTCAGTCTTGCATTGGTAATTGGAGAAAAATAGTTTGGAGGTGGATGTTAGAATGGAGGAAGGAAGTATGGGAGGTGATATGAGAGAGAGGAGGAGGAAGAGAGAGAACAAGAAAGCACACATACCAGGAAACATGTGGAAAGCTAAATTTAAGAAGAACGTGGGCTGGCAGGTGAGGGATTCGTGTGCTCAGATTGGCCACAGAGCTTTCAGATAGAGATGTTTAGAATATGGAGCTGGGATGAGCACGGGATTACAAACTCCAAGGAAATTCCCAGAAGCATGTAGAGAAGATGCTCAACACCCTATTCTATGCTCAATGGGACACGTGCCTTGTTGCTTTTGTGTTAAAGAAAAAGGTAACCCCGGGAGTCTGTAGGACCTGGAAACACCTAGAATACCAAAGGGTGCCAAGTGAAGTGGCTCATACATGTGATACCAGCTACTTGGGAGACTGAGGCAGGAGGCTCACTTGAGCTCAGGAGATTGAGGTTACAGTGAGCCATGACTGCACCACTGCACTCCAGCCTGGGCAACAGAGCAAGACCCTGACTCTCTATATATGCACGCATGCATATACACTTATGGATATCTATACTTATATGTGTGTGTGTGTATATATACATACACACACACATACAAAGACATATACAGTCATGCATCAAATAACATTTTGATCAACAACAAACCACATATACAACAGTGGTCTAATAAGATTATAATGGAGCTGAAAAATTTCTATCCCCTGGTGAAATCATAACTGTCCTAATGTCATAGCACAACATGTTACAACATATTACTCACATGTTCATGGTGATGCTGGTGTAAACAAACCCTCTGTGCTGCCAATCACATAAAAGTATAGCAATACAATTATTCATGGTACATAATACTTGATAATAAACAACTATATTACTAGTTAATGCATTAACTATACTATACTTTTTATCTTTAGAGTATGCTCCTTCTACTTATTTAAAAAAAGGTAACTGTAAAAGAACTTCAGGCAGGTTCCTCAGGAAGTATCCCTAAAAGGGACATTGTTACCGTCAGAGATGACAGTTCCATGCAAGTTATTGCCCCTGAAAACCCTGCCATATGACAAGACAGTAATATTGATGATCCTGACCTGTGTAGGCCTAGGCTAATATGTATATGTGTACCTTAGTTTTTAACAAAGATGTTTAAAAGGTAAAAAAAAAATTAAAAAGTAGAAAAAATGTATAAGAATATAAAGTTATTGTACAACTGTGTAATGTGTTTGTGTTTTAAGCTAAGTGTTATTACAAAAGAGTCAAAATGTTTTAAAAATGTAAAGTTCATAAAGTAAAAGCATTACAGTAAGGTAAGGTTAATGTGTTATTGAACAAGAAATATTTTTCCTAAGTGTAGCCTAAGTGTCCAGTGTTTTAAAGTCTAAGTAGTGACGGTTATGTCCTAGGCCTTCACATTCACACTCTACTGACTCACTGACTCACCCAGAACAACTGCCCATCCTGCAAGCTCCATTCATGGTAAGTGCCCTGTGCAGATGGACCATTTTTCATCTTTTATATGGTACTTTTGCTGTACGTTTTCTATGTTTTGATACATAAATACTTACCATTGTGTCATCATTGGCTCCAGGATTCAATACAGTCACATGCTGTAGAGGTTGGTGGCCTAGGAGCATAGGCTATACCATATATAGGTATATATAGGCTATACCATATAGCCTAGGTGTGTGATAGGCAATACCATCTAGGTTTGTGTAAGTGTACTCTATGATGTTTGCACATGAAGAAATTGCCTAATGATGCATTTCTCAACCTATCCCCGTCAGTAAGTAACACATGACTATGTACTATATATGTATAAGATTGTATATGCAGATGGTCCCCAACTTATGATGGTTTGACATAGGATTTTTTGACTTTACAATGCTGAAAAAGTGAAATGCATTCAGTAGAAACTGTACTTTGAGTACTCACACAACCATTCTGTTTTTTCAATAAATTACATGAGATATTAAATACTTTATTATAAAATAAGCTTTGTGTTACATTATTTTTTTCCCACCTATAGGCTAGTGGAAGTGTTTTGAGCACATTTAAGGTAGGCTAGGCTAAACTATAATGTTTGGTAGTTTAGGTGTATTAAATGCATTTTTGACTTACAATATTTTCAAATTATGGTGGTTTATTGGGATGCAACCCCACCAAAGTTGAGGAACATCTCTCTATATACAACCTTACTGATTTTAGAAAGAATGTCCAAGGCAATTTTGCTCTTTGATTTTCCTCTGAAGAATTTCATAATGCCTAGAATTGTCATGTTCAACACACACTTGTGGGATTCCCTGCATTTAGATGACAATAATTTATAATCACTACAGCTATTTGTTAATACTTCAGTAATAGTCTGTCCTTACTGGTCGAAACATCAACAAAATAGAGTTATGCACAGTTCACCCACAGCAGCCTGCTCTTTCTCTGCAACTTTTACTCAAAAAGCACGTCAGCATATTAAATAAGTAGTGACCAATCGTTAGTTTTGTCAAGTCAATCGTCTCCAGCTGATAGTGACACAACTCCAAAGTTGAGTGTTCTTTAGAATTACGTGGGGCCGGGCGCGGTGGCTCAAGCCTGTAATCCCAGCACTTTGGGAGGCCGAGACGGGTGGATCACAAGGTCAGGAGATCGAGACCATCCTGGCTAACACGGTGAAACCCCGTCTCTACTAAAAGATACAAAAAACTAGCCGGGCGAGGTGGCGGGCGCCTGTAGTCCCAGCTACTCGGGAGGCTGAGGCAGGAGAATGGCGTAAACCCGGGAGGCGGAGCTTGCAGTGAGCTGAGATCCGGCCACTGCACTCCAGCCTGGGAGACAGAGCCAGACTCCGTCTCAAAAAAAAAAAAAAAAAAAAAAAAAATTACCTGGAGAAGTAATTCTTGGGAACGTGCAGGTTCCTAGGCTACAACCCTAAGAGATTCCTATTTATAGCATTTCAGGTAGCCCAAGAATCTGCATTTCAGCAAGTACTCTAGGAAATATGAAGCTATTTGGAAACCCTTATCTTAGAGAGACTTTATTTTTAATACAATCTCCACAGGTACTAGCTAGAAGTGCCCAATCAAGGCTCTGGATGGTGGGGGTGAAGAAAAGAAAGTCATATGCTCCTTCCAAAACCAATTCCTCTTGGCTAACCAGCTGTTATGGGCTAAACTGTCTTCCCCCACCCCCAAATTCCGATATTAAAGCCTTAACCCCCAGTACCTCAGAATACGACTGTATTTGGAGACAGGGCCTTTAAAGAGGTGATTAATTTAAAATGAAACCATGAGGGTGAGCCCTAACGCAACCTGACTGGCATCCTTAGAAGAAAACGAAATTTGGACACAGAGATACCAGGGATGTGTGCACAGAGGAAAGACCACACAAGGACATGGTGAGAAGGTGGCCATCTGCAAGCCAAGCAGAGAGGCCTCAGAAGAAACCAGACCTGCTGACACCTTGAAAGAATGCATTTCTGTTGTTTAAGCTCCCGTGTCTGTGGTGTTTTGCTACAGCAGCCATAGAAAACTAATAAACCAGCCGAAATGAGTCAGTTCTCACACTGCTATAAAGAACTACCTAAGACTGTGTAATTTATAATGAAAAGAGGTTTAATTGACTCACCGTTCCACAGGTCATAGAGGAAGCAGGACTGGGAAGGCCTTAGGAAGCGTGTAGTCATGGCAGAAAGCAAAGGGGAAGCAGCACATCTTACCACGGCAGGAGCAGGAGGAAGAGCGAAGGGGAAGGTGCCGCCCACTTTTAAACAACCAGGTCTTGCGAGAACTCACTCCCTAGCACAGGAACAGCCAGGGGGAAATCCACCCCCCATGATTCCATCCGCTCCCACCAGGCCACTCCTCCAACACTGGGGATTACAATCTGACAGAGATTTGGGTGGGGACACAGACCCAAACCCTATCACAAGCTCTCCGTGTCTGCCTCACAGTTGGCTCACAGCCTGCGGAGCTGGTGTGCAATGTGTCACCATGATATAACTCTCTTCATTTTCCCACCTGGGATGCCAGAAATCAGGGCCACAAAGCCCACTAATGTTCCTTTGTGGGTGAGTCGCAGGTTTGTGGGAGAGAGAAACTGGAGATCAGCTCATCAACCACTGACTAATACAACTGTGCCAATGAGGGTCTGACCTAACCTCTCACTTTTGCTTGAATGATGGAAGAGAGAGACACCTGAGGTTTTGAGGCTCGGCTATCAGAAGCTGGCTCACCTCGATAAAGCCTCTTCATCAGCAGTTACATGCGGCAGCTCATACAACTGATTGATCTAATTGGAATCCCTCAAGTATTCCTCAGGCACCAATGATGTACCAGCCAATAACAAACCCCACTGTGAGACAGAGTCCATGGATTCAAAGTCTTATTGCCAAAGTTAGGATCTGTAATCCCTTTCTACTTATTTTGAAAAATGCTGCTGCACTTCAACGAAATCTGATAACATTCTGGCAGGTATTATAAAAGTAGTTGAATAATATTAGCTTAATTAGATTAATTGCTTGCTGTGATTATCTAGGGAATTTCATCCTTATCTTCGCTCTCCTTTCTCAGCTCTTTCCTTCCAGTGTGTTTCCCTATGGGTGGTATATTCAAGATTGCAGGACACTGAGTTAATGGGAGAGGGAGCAATTGCTGAGAGGCGTGTCACGCTAAAGACATTCACCTGCGCTCTCGCTGGCCTTCATACCCCTCTAGGCTACTGTGCCCCAACCCCAAGGGAGCCAGCACCACCACCAGGAGAGACATGGGGACTCCTATGAAGCTGGAAATGAAGGAGAGGCTGGTCTGGGGTGAAGGTGAATGAGACAGTAAGATACAGCTGTGTAAAGAGAAAAGGGAATGGTAAAGAATGGAGTAGAAGAGAAGGAGGTTTCATCAGAGGGCTAGAGAAGGAGGAAAAAAGAACTTTGTGAGTGGATTGAAGACATGTTGAAGTCTTAATCCCCAGAACCTGTGAATGTGCCCTTATTTGGAGATAGGGTCTTTGCAGATGGAATCAAGTTAAAATGAGGCCATACTGATGAGGGCCAGCCCTCATCCAACACGACGGCTGTCCTTCTAAGAAGAGAAAAATTTGGACACAGACACAGAGGGAAGATCACATAAAGATGGAGGCAGAGGTTGGAGTGACGCTGCTACAAGCCGGGGAGTGCTGGGGGCCACCACTAGCTGGAAGAGGCAAAGAAGGACAGCAGCCCTGCCAACAACTTGATTTCAGACTCTAGCCTCCAGGACTAGAGAGGGCAAGTTTCTGTGGTTTTACGACTCCCAGTCTGTGGTACTTGGTTATGGAGCCTGAGCAAACTAACAAGGAGAGAGTGTGTGGAGAAGCTTCCTGAAGGCTGTGTACTTCTCATGCTGCCTGGAACACGGTGGTACTCGGTAAGGAAGTGTGGATTGATAGACTAATACTAAGACACATACATAAGGCACTGATGACAGACGTGTGAGAGGAAATAAAGTGCAAACTGATGCCGTATCATATGTCTTTTTTTTCCCCTCATTGGCTAGCTCAGTGCCTTACAGAAAACAGGTGCTTAACAAATGTGTTGATGAACTGATTAAATCATTTCCATAGTCATCTAACATTTATAAACGCGGGTGCGCAGTTCTGCAGTGAGAGCTTTTTTTAAAGAGGTGGAACAGCAATTCGTCTTGAAAAAACAGGACATCTCATCATGGACAGTTTTATCTCTTCATGGTTTGCAAAGGAATGAGGGGAAGGACAACGAAGCAGAAAGAGAAGGGGAGAGGAAGGAAAAGAAGGAAGGGAGGTTGTTTTCGCTCTGAATGTAGGAGAAGTGGTGAGTGTAGCTCATGCGTGTTACATGGATAGAAAATATTTCACTCATCATAACTCTCTTAAAGAAGAGACTTTGTTTGGCAGGATGCCTTCCTAAGTTCCTGCCCACTGAGAACCTGGATCAGCAGGCATAAAGTCCTTAGGGTGGGGAAAGACATTTTAAGTGAGGACAGAGGAGAAATTTAGCTAGTTTGACTCTTGAAGAGAAGTGATGGTGTTGGCCGGAGCAGGGGTGGAGATGGGAAGAGGATGGGTGGGCACCCAGCGAAAGTGGGAGATGTAGGGAGAGATGAAGGTTAAACTCAGTGGTGGAACAGCTACTTCAGTTATTTTCTGTTCTGTATAAGACAATCCACCCTAAATCTGGAGTCACCTGGGTGTTTCTTTTGCCCCACAGGATGTGAGCTGGGTCTGAAGACATCTAGGAGCTCAACTGAAATCTCCTTAGCCAAATCCACAAATTCATTGGCTACATTTCCTATCTCCCACATTATCATGAGCAGCTGGAGTTGTGACATCTGGGTACTCAGCTGGACTAGAATGTCCAAGAAGGCTCACTCACAGGGTTGGGATAATTTTAATGGTCACAGAAGACATTCTCATTTTTAAAACTCCATCAGCTGCCTGCTGTTAAAGATGGCAAAAAAATTCTTTGTCATTCTCCTCATTAGAAGATAGAGTTTATTTCCCCTTCTTTTGAGTCTGGGCTGGCCTCACACTGCTTAGCCAATAGAATACAGTACAATTGATGGATATCAGTTTATTTGAGGACTGGCAGCTTCTGTGACCATTAAAATCGTTTGCTTTGTTTCAAAATAAACCTCTCCAGCCTTCTTTGGGAGTATACATTGTTTATAGAAGCTTTGCATAGAGGATTTTTTTGAATCCAAATATTAACTTTCTCTTCTGGATTAATGTGGGATAAAATAAAAACATTAGATGCAGAAAAAGACGGTTGTAAGAATATGTATCCCTGATAATTCAGTGGAAGCCAGTCTGTTCTCTAACATTAATAAATAAATATAAATAAAATAGTATTTTCTTAACTTTTAGAAAGTCATTATAAACAATATAAGTAGAAGTATTTGAAACAGGGGATCCTAGGGTGTAGAACTGGATATCAGGCTGGTACAGATGACATATGAATTTAAAAATTTTCAATGTTTTACTTGAAATATTTTGAAAACAAAATAAAGCTTTTCTTGCCTATCAGAAAATCATATATGGTGATAAAACCTGTTTGGGCAAAACATTGAGAAATGAGATTTTATGTATTGTTGAAGGAAATATAAATGGGTATAACCTTTCTAGAGATGTTTTATAAAATGTTTGCATATTCTTAGCAATCCTACATCATGGAATTTACCTTAAGATGATAATTTTAAAAACTGGGAAATGTAAGCATAAAATGTTCAGCACTGTTTATAATGATGAAAATCGGAAGGAACCTAAATGCCCCTTGATAGAGAGTTAATTAAGTAAATTATGTTATGGGCAATGCAATAGTCTCCAAACATCATAAGTGATTTTTAGATTTAGATTTTTCAAAAGGAAAAGATGTCCATGCCAGATTGAGTAATGATGCTGATTACAGAACATGTATAGTATGCATTTATAGAAAACTGTACACATATACTTAATGTGCCTGAATGCACCAATGTAGTCATCACTGTGAAGTAGAATTTCTAGTGTTTTCTTTCTTTATTTTCTGCTTTATTTAAATATTTTCCAATAGGTAGCATTTTCAGATACAAAGCTAAGTTTAAACACAGCTACGAAAACAACCATAACAGTATTTGCAACAACTCAAGATTAAACCTAGGCTTTTTGTATATCAACTACTCAGAAAAGATGAAAATATCTCTGCATTTTGTAAAACAAAACCATAAAGAATAATACAAAGTGTACTTTGGCAACTGTCAAAACAAAGCAAACCAAACAAAACAGAAATTGTGGCCTCCTCTCTTCTGAATGAGGTCATTCTACCCAATTTTCTTAAATGGTTTTCCAGAAATAAGAACGACACCATTCTAGGCAGAAAGCCAGAGTTGTCACACCAAGAAAAGAAAAAGGAAGAGTCACTTACCTCGGGGGTGACTTATAGTGAGAGAAAAACAGGCAAAAGAAAATGTTACTGAACATTACAACCAGTTGAGCCATTTTGTCAGCCTGGGAAACAACCAAGGTCAGATCATTTTTCTAATTTCTTGTTTGAGCCCCTGCCTGTGCTATTTATCAAAACTTTCATTATCTGCTTCTTGAAAGCTTCATTATATTTGCCATCTCAGTGCCAAGAATTCAAAGTTCAATTGCTCAGCCCCAAAGGAGCAGGCAGAGGAAAAGCTCAGCTGTGCAGACAGAACCCAGCACCATTGCTCAGAGGCCACTATGCCCAGTAGATGCCCAGCGCTTTCTGGTCTCAGACACAGCAGTGCCCCTTAGTGGGACCTTGAGGTGCTATCACATTTAGTGCAGCCATCTGCACAGCTGCTTTCCCCTGCATGATACTCAGGCAGAACAGCTGGATTTAGAAAGGCCACAAACAGCTATGGCTTGTGCTGAGCCTGGTTCACCAACCCAGACACCTCCTCCACCCATATAGATACATACATGTGAGGTGGGACTTGATTTCTGGTCACAACCCTGCTGAATGAAACAGAATCTGGTCCACATGGGATGAAGTGAAGGAACCAGCAACTAGCAGATGATGAAAAAAGCTATCCCTAGCTGTCCTTATTGCTCATTAGTATAAGACACTCCCACCAGCACCGTGACAGTTCACGAATGTCATGGCAACTACTTGGAAGTTACTGCCCCTTTCCATGATAACAACCCAGAAGTTGCCACCCCTTAAGGTTCTAAATAACTCCCCAAATTTGCATTAACCCACCCCTTAGTTTGCATGTAATTGAAAGTGGGTATAATTGAGTATAAACACGGTTGCTCAGAGTCCATATGTTGCTGACTCTGGGATCACTGCCTATGAGTTAACCCTGCTCTGCAAGGAGCAGTGCCATTCAATTGAAGATTGCTGTTTAACACCACCAGCTCACCCTTGAATTCTTTCCTGGGCAAAGCCCCAATTTTGGAGCTCACCTGTCTTGCATCATCTGGCGATCATGAAGAGACAAAAATGTTGGCAAATGGCAATCAGTGGACAGGCAGTGAGACAGCAGAGTCAGTGGTGATTGGCAGAGAGGTGAGATGACAAGAGACAGCGAGAGATGATGAAATGGTAAGATGTCAACCAGAAAGATGGTGAGAGGTGGTGCTCAACAGGGCAACAAGACACCAAGAGGTGGCAATCAGAGAGAGGTGGCTAGTGGCGATCAGCAAGCAGCAATCAGTGATTGGTGAGACAGCAGAGAGACAGCAAGAGACAGCAAGAGATGGGCAAGAGATGGCAAGACGCTGATAAGCCCTACAGCAATCAAACCAGCAGAGCTACAGTACCAACCATAGACTCTTTTAAGAGCCATTATCTTTCCTGACAAGTGGCAGCGCCAGTCCCCTTGCATCAACCGAACCCACCCAACTGGGAAAACCTGGAGAGACCTTCACCTGGGTCCCATGTTGGAGACTGGACAGCTCCATTTTGGCTCCATTGAAAGGGTGTCCCCTCTACCACTCACCTCAATATCAGGTGAGCCAGAAAATAAGGCTTTGGGATAGACAGTCGATTCAAAGTCCCCAAGAGCAGGACTGATCAACTACATCCTTCTTGCAACTTCTCTCGGTCGTTTCTCCTGTAATGCCATTTTAATTTGCTTCACTGGCCATTTTCTTTATTTCTGCTCTGAAATGTATGTGTCATTTGCAATTTTTGCTGTCACTCCCTGTTAACTATACTTGGGCAATTGTTTATGGCAGGACACTTGGCTATAAGAGGTCCCCTGTTGTGTCGACCCTGGGATGACAGAGTCACATTGTTCTGTCACCTGAATGAGGCCTTTGGTGTTCACTGTTGGTCCCCTCTGGATGTTTCAGGGTTTTCAACCTTTGGTGTGGGAACCCTAGTTGGCTAATACTTGGGTACTCTGGGTTTTCAGCTTTTGGGATTGTTGGCCACCCCCAGGATCCTCTAGGGTTTTGGTGCTGGCATTTCCTCTAGGATTGGGGGTTGAAGACCCATCCAAAGGAATCTTAGTCTACCTTTTCTTGTTTTCTGTCCTAAAGTTATTTTCCATAAAAGCATTTTTTTCTTATTGTCACTTTATTACACGTTTCCTTCTGTACTTTTATTAATCAATATACTTCTTTTGTCATATTTTGTTCACCGGCAAACACTTATAGTCCACTTTTGTAATGCCTTGCTGCCTATACTTACACCTTCTCTGCAGGAACTGGGAATCTAAAAGGGAACCTAATGAGCCCAGTTGCTTTCCCTCTCAGTAGACTTAGAAAAACTTCTGTGTCTAGTAGAAATTCTTGTTAGATATGGGACAATGATGAGCATCTCAGAGGACTCACCACTAGGGTGTCTTTTAGGCTATTAGAGAAAATTCAAATCCAGCTTAAAGCAAAAGAAACTCATTTTCTTTTGCAACACCGTTTGAGTCCAACACAAATTAGAAAACCAAGGTATTTGGCCTAAATATGGTTCTACACATTATAATACTACTTTACAATTGGTCTGATTCTGTAAAAAAAGAAGGAATATGGGAGGAGGTCCCTTATTATGTAAAGGCTTTTGTGGCCCTTTACTGGCTCATGTTACTTCCGGGTACCGGGACGCCATGCCTAAGGGATCCCCTCCTAGCGGCTCCCCCTAGAGGACTACGCCTTCCTCAGAGCCTCCTCTGCCCACAATTCTGAGTCAGTCCGCCTCTTCTCTAACACAGGATTCCACTCCAAGGTCATCAGGCACTCCTCTCCCTTATCTGACTAGCCCCAGCTTATGTCCCCTGCTGCCCAAGAGAGTAAGCCCAACCAGTACCACCAGGAGTGGGACCTTATCTCAGCCTCTAAAATCAAAACTGTGTCCGTTGTGGGAAGTAGCTAAAGGAAATGAGGAAACACGTATGTGTGCCCTTTTCTAGCTCGAATTTGGCTTTATACAAGGAGAAATTTGGCTGGTTTTCAGAAAATTGAAGGAGGTTTATAGAGGAGTTTGTTCAGTTGACCACATCCTTTAACTTGGCATGACTTGCAAATTTTATCATCCACTTGCTGTGCCATGGAGAAGATGCAGAGGGAAAAGTGTGTGGTTAAGCCAGTCAATTATGACAAGGTTAGAGAAGTAACTCAGGGGAAAGACGAAAGTCCTGTTCTGTTTCAGGGTCGTTTGGATGAAGCACTCAGGAAATATACTAATACAAACCCAGACTCCCCAGCAGGGCAAGCTGTACTGGGTATGCATTTTATTACTCAATCTGCCCCTGACATTAGGAGGAAACTACAAGATGCAGGAGTGGGGACCTCGAACCCCTATGAGCCAACTCTTTTTTTTCTTTTTTTTTTTTTGAGACGGAGTCTCACTCTGTCGCCAGGCTGGAGTGCAGTGGCATGATCTCAGCTCACTGCAACCTCCGCCTCCTGAATTCAAGCGATTCTCCTGCCTCAGCCCCCCAAGTAGCTGGGACTACAGGTGCGTGCTACCACGCCCAGCTAATTTTTGTATTTTTAGTAGAGATGGGGTTTCACCGTGTTGGTCATGATGGTCTTGATCTCCTGACCTTGTGATCCGCCCACCTTAGCCTCCCAAAGTGCTGGGATTAGAAGCATGAGTGCCTGCACCCAGCCATGAGCCAACTCCTAAATATGGCCTTTTAAGTTTACAACAATGAAGACAGGGCAAAAGAAGTGAAAAAAACAACTAAAAATAATCAAAAAACACAATTATTTGTGGCTGCTTTAAGCTCCCTGCCACCTCATGGTTAGCTATGCCAAGAAAGTGTCCTGAGGTCAGTGTCTGGGATTCCCAGATGAGATCCCCTGACTCGCCTTCCAAACATTTTGCTTTTCTCCTTTTTTGGTTTTTGAGACAGAGCTTCACTCTTGTCGCCCAGGCTGGAGTGCAATGGCACAATCTCAGCTCTCTGCAACCTTCGCCTCCTGGGTTCAAGCGATTCTCCTGCCTCAACCTCCCGAATAGCTAGGATTATAGGTGCCCGCCACCACGCCCAGCTAATTGTTGTATTTTTAATAGGACGGGGTTTCACCACGTTGGCCAGGCTGGTCTCGAACTCCTGACCTCAGGTGATTTGCCCGCCTCAGCCTCCAAAGGGCTGGGATTGCAGGCATGAGCCACCATACCCAGCCCCAAACATTTTTCTTTGGCGTCTCCACTGAGTGAGTTCTCCAGCAGCTCAGGGATTCTGAGGTCTCCCTTGAGCAATGCAGTTCACCCTCTCCATTCCTTATTTGAGGCTACAGGATCCTCTTCCCTGCATTGTCCTGTCTTCCATGTCTATTGGGGCAAACAAAATTTGGCCAGCAGACGAGTCCCAATTTTGTAAATAACTTAGATCCAGTTATCTCGTGTAGGTCACCTCATGTGTGTTGAGTTCAGTGTGCTATCCAACTGGCTTATAAATAGAAGAGTGCTCATAAACTCAACAAATAAAATGAGTCTAAACTTACTAGTTTGAAAAATATGTGTCTTCTAGAATTTTAGAATTTTACCTGGATAAACCACTGAGGATTTATAGGCTTTAGAATGGTTTAAATGGCTTTGAGTAGAGAGTCCTTTGTGTGACTTAAAATCTTAAAATTGTTAAATGGTTCTCCTCTATAAAATACCAATAGGCATTTCAGGATTTCTTGCTCCCCACATTTATATAGAATATACCAGGGAAGGTGTATTTTTTATTGTGAAAAAATTTTGTTGGAAAAAAGAATAATTTTGTTTAATTCAGAAGTTACTAAAAGGAAGGATCAAAATAGGAGAAAAACAGTCAGTAGAAAAGAGAGATGTGAGGAAAGTTATAGATGGAAGATATATTTTTTGCAGGGAGAGATGTGGAAAAACAGTGAGTTTATATGAAGAGAGATTTTGTGTGGTAGATTCTTGTTTTAAAATAAAATGACTGGTTGTTTGGGAGGTCGGTGGTACAGGCCAGGTTAGAGGGTCCAGCCATGTCATTGAATGGTCTTTGTGGGGTCATAATAGGGTTTGTGAAAGGGAATTTGCGACAGAAGTTTTGTGTGTGATTAAGCTGGCTGTGATTAAAGGGAAATTGTTTGTGGTAGACTTTCTAGAAAAATGGTCTATGTGTTGGACCTGGGTTTTCTTAAAATATTAATTTGCCAAATTGTCAGAAATGTTGCTTTTCAATCCCATGATCTATTTCTTTCAAAAGCTTTTCAAATTCGTGTCTTGAACATTCGGTTGTTATTGCGTCTTGCAGCTTTCAGATTTTTCTCCCTGTTAGAAGGTCTGAAATAACTCTTTCCTTTAGCTTTTCCACCAGCTCCTGTGACTTTTTCTCCTGTTTCTGATTATTGTTGTTTCTTAGAGGTCTGGGGAACAGTGTTTTCCCCAATATAGCTTGATTCTATGTTCTTGGTGTCTTAGTCTGTTTTCGTGCTGCTAATAAAGACATACCCAAGACTGTGTAATTTATAAAGGAAAGAGGTTTAATGGACTTACAGTGCCACATGGCTAGAGAGGCTTCACAATCATGGTGGAAGGCAAAGGAGGAGCAAAGTCATGTCTTACATGGTGGCAGGCAAGAGAGCGTGTGCAGGAGAACTTTCCTTTTATGAAAACATCTGATCTCACGCCTGTAATCCCAGCACTTTGGGAGGCCAAGGCAGGTGGAGTACCAGGTCAGGAAATCGAGACCATCCTGGCTCACATGGTGAAACCCCATCTCTACTAAAAATATAAAAAATTGGCCAGGTGCGTTGGCATGCGCCTGTAGTCCTAGCTAATTGGAAGGCTGAGGCAGGAGAATTGCTTGAACCTGGAAGGCAGAGGTTGCAGTGACCTGAGATTGCACCACTGCACTCCAGCCTGGTGACAGAGCAAGACTCCATCTGGAAAAAAAAAAAAAAGGTGTGTTCCCTTTTCAACTATTTGCTTATCCTGAGTTATAGCCAGTACTAGAAAGGCAGAACAAATACTTGACTCTTATTTCTTAGTTTTCAAAATTGTGGTATGGGCTCTAGTATCCACCA
>NW_016803982.1:2533472-2552018 GCF_001698545.2 Rhinopithecus bieti
AAAAAAAAAAAAAAAAAAAAAAAAAAAAAAACTAATCCCTCAAGGATTGTATTAGTTTATTCTCACACTGCTATGAAGAAATGCCCATTGACTAACAGTTTCAGATGGCTAGGGAGGCCTCAGGAACTTGCAATCATAGTGGAAGGTTCCTTTTCAGAGGGCAGCAGGAGAGAGAATAAGTGTTAAACAAAGGGTGAAACTCCTTATAAAAACCACTTGAGCTTGTAAGAACTCACTCAACAGCATGGGGGAAACTGTCATGCTGTGGGAAACTGCCCCCATGATAAATTATCTCTACCCAGTTACACCCTTGACACACGGGGATTATTACAACCCAAGGTGAGAATTGGGTGGGGACACAGAGCCAAACTCTACCCTGTCCCTGGCCCCTCCCAGATCTCATGTCCTCAAATTTCAAAACACAATCATGCCCTCCCAACAGTTCCCTGAAGTCTTAACTCATTCCAGCATTAGCCCAAAAGTCCAAGTCCAAAGTCTTATCTGAGACAAGGCAAGTCCCTTCCTCCCATGAGTCTGTAAAATCAAAAGCAAGTTAGTTACTTCCTACATACAATGTGGGTATAGGCATTGGGTAAATACACTCATTTTAAATGGGAAAAATTGGCCAAAATGAAGGGGCTACAGGCCCCAAGCAAGTCTGAAATCCTGCAGGGCAGTCAAATCTTAAAGCCCTGAAATAATCTCCTTTGACTCCATGTCCCCAGGTCACACTGATGTAAGAGGTGGGCTCCCATTGCCTTGGGAAGCTCTGCACCTGTGGCTTTACAGGGTACAGCCACCTTCCCAGCTGTTTTCACAGGCTGGCACTGAGGGTCTGTGTCTTTTCCAGGTGCATGGTGTAAATTGTCAGTGGATATACCATTCTGAGGTCTGGAGGATGGTAGCCCTCTTCTCATAGCTCCACTACACGGTACCCCCAGTGGAGATTCTGTGTGGGGGCTCCCACCCCACATTTCCCTTCTACACTGCCCCAGCAGTTCTCTGCGAGGGCTCCACCCCTGCAGCAAACTTATGCCTGGACATCCAGGCATTTCCATACATCCTCTGAAATCTAGGTGGAGGTTCCTAAATCTCAATTCTTGACCTTTGTGCACCCACAGGCCCAACACCACATGTAAGCCATCAAGGCTTGGGGCTTGCACCCTTGAAGCAATGGCCTGAGCTGTACCTTGGCCCCTTTTAGCCGTGGCTGGGACATAGGGCATCAAGATCTGAGACTGCACAAAGCAGGAAGGCCCTGGGCCTGGCCCATGAAACCATTTTTTCCTCCTAGACCTCTGGGTCTGTGATGAGAGGGGCTGCCAGGAAGGTCTCTGACATGCACTGGGGAGATTTTTCCCACTGTCTTAGTGATTAACATTTGTCTTCTTATTACATATGCAAATTTCTGCAGCTGACTTGAACTTTTTCTCAGAAAATAAGGGACAGCATTAGGAGAAATACCTAATGTAGATGACGGGTTGATGGGTGCAGCAAAGCACTATGGTACAGAGCACATATATACTTCTGTAACAAACATGCACATTCTGCACATGTATCCCAGAACTTAAAGTATAATTTTGTAAAAGAATATAAAAAAGAGTTTTTCTTTTCTATCACATTGTCAGCCTACAAATTTTCCAAACTTTCATGCTCTGCTTTTCTTTTAAACATATGTTCCAATTCCGAACCACATCTTTGTGACTACATAAAACCAAATGCTTTTCAATAGCACCCAAGTCACCTCTTAAACACTTTGCTGCTTAGTATTTTCTTCCACCAGATACCCTAAATCATCTCTCTCAACGTCAAAGTTCCACAGAGCTCTAGCCCAAGGACAAAATGCCACCAGTCTCTTTGCTAAAACATAGCAACTGTGACTTTGTTCCAGTTGCCAACAAGTTCCTCATCTCCATCTGAGACAATCTCAGCCTGGACTTCATTGTCCATGTCACTCACTATCAGCATTTTGGTCAAAGCCATTCAACAAATCTCTGGGAAGTTCCAAACTTCCCACGTCTTCCTGTCTTCTTCTGAACCCTCCAAATTGTTCCAACCTCTGCCTGTTACCCAACTCCAAAGTCACTTCCCCATTTTCATGTATCTTTACAGCAGCACCACACTTCTGGTATCAATTTAAGGATCAAATATAACCAAAATAAAACAGCCCTTATCAGGTATTATTGAGTACCCCCACTGCTGTTAAACTTCAGAGAATCAGTAGCTGGGCACACCTGTCCAAGATTAAACCTTTTTTTTATGAGTCCCTGCAGGCATAAGAGGACTGAATGACCTATATTTGTGAACCTGTAGAAGACTTAAAGGTGTTGTTTCACAAATGCACAAATAAATAACATGACAAGGAGGAGTATGTGCCATAATACACCACACTTAATATTCTCACCTAGTTTTTACCTTTCCTAAGACCTATGATAGCTATTTTATTATTACTAATTTTTGGCCCTTGCTTATTTCTTCTCTTAGTTAAGCTTATGTCTTCTAGATTACAGTTCCACCTGAAGATGATGCTGGCACAACGCTTCCCACCCATCCTGTTTTCTGATGCAGAGAATGAAAACATTCTGCCGTTGGGTCCCTTAGGTTAGGTATCCAGAGATTTTTATTCTTCCAATGCTGGGCAGGGCCTATGCCCAGAACTCAGCAAGAAGCAGCTACAGAAGATGGACCTCCACCTTTCTGCACCCCCCTTAAGATTAAGAAGGAGTATCTAATCTCTGAGTAGGGAACGCAGTAGGATACTGGGAAGACTTGCTTTCTGGTCACAACCCTGCTGACCAAAACAAGACCTGGTTCAGATGGGGTGAAACGAAGAAACTAGCAGGAAACAGCAGATGGCAATGAAAGTGATCCCTAGCTGCCCTCATTGCTCATTAGCATAAGATACTCCCACCAGCTCCATGACAGCTTACAAATGCCATGGCAGTGACCCAGAACTTACCATCTTTTTCCATGGCAAGAACTTGGAAGTTGCTCCGCCTTTCCTTAAAAATTCTAAATAACCCACCCCAATGAGCATTAATCTGCCCCTAAATTTGCATGTGCTTGAAAGTGGGCATAAGTGAGAATAAACACAGGTGCTAAGAGCCCATATGTCGCTGACTCTGGGCAAACTGCCTGTGAGTTAGCCCTGCTCTGCAAGGAGCAGTACCTTTCAATAAAAGATTAGCTAACACCACCAGCTCACCCTTGAATTATTTCCTGGGCAACGTCAAGAACTTTCCTGAGCTAAGCCCCAGTTTGGGGGTTCACCTGTCCTGCATCAGATGGATGGATGGCTTGATAGAAGGATGAGTGAAGAGAATCCAAATCAATCTCTGTCTCATTTGGGTTCTGAGTGGCCTTTACCATCAGTAGACTTCATCTGGGTTGGGGCCATCTTAATTCATCAAAAAGATCTCAATAAGGTAATATCTCATCAGTGAAAGGTAGGAGATGCATCTCAATCTTCTTCCTCTCCAATTTACCCCTCTCCTAATTTAGTAATCATCTCTGTCAACCAGGATTTTTGGAAGAAAGTCTAGCCAAAAAAGTTCCTATTAAATTAATATAGAATCTTCCCTGTGGTAGGTAAATGGAGTAGTGTAATGAATCCCTACTCACCTAACATTTGTAGTATTAAGAAGCACCCTGGCTGGGTGTGGTGGCTCATCCCAGCACTTTGGGAGGCCAAGGCAGACAGATCACAAGGTCAGGAGTCCAAGACCAGTCTGGTCAACATGGTGAAACCCCATCTCTACTAAAAATACACAAATTAGCCGGGCATGGTGGCACATGTCTGTAATCCCAGCTACTCAGTACGCTGAGGCAGAATTGCTTGAACCCAGGAGGCAGAGGTGGCAGTCGGCCAAGATTCACGCCATTGCACTCCAGCCTGGGCAACAGAGAAGGACTCTGTCTCATGAAAAAAGAAAAAAAAAAAGGAAGGGACCCCACTTCCCCCAAAAAATTCTGCAGAGACTTGCTGCAGAGGCTAACCTTGATAAGTGCTGGTAACTTCTCTGTTAAAAAAAAACAAAAACAAAAAACTAAATTCTGCCCAACTGGACTTCCTACAAAAAAGCTTTTATTTAAACATAAAATGGGAGGAGGTGGAGAGCTGCCTATGTAACTTAAAATTTCCTCCCCTATTCTTAATGTGTGCCAAGACTGACTTTCCTGAGTCTGCCTTAATAATTCCAGGGACATGTCACACACCAAAACAGCTCATGAAAATGATTTTTCCCGAAATAGTAACTGAACAGCTAGAGACCTGCCCTGGAAATTAAGTCTTTTGTATCATTACATTCAAACATTTTTATTTGATCCATTTCTTACATTTTTTATTTGAAACATATATAATATCTTTCCTTTGTGTGGCATCATTAAATATAGAGCTAGCTCCAGCTGAATGGCTAACAACATGTGTGAGATGCCAGTGGAGAGACTGGGAAAGTGAGAGACTGGGAAAGTAAGCGACTACCCGTGGTAAGAAGAGTACTTAAAACTTGGAAATAAGGGAAAAGAGTAGGTAGGATGTCCCTTTCTCTGTGTTATGGAGTATACTGAGTTGAATAATCCCTCCCTCAAAAAAAAAAAAAAAAAATCATGTTCCTTCCAGAACCTCAAAATGTGACCTTATTTGGAAATAGGGTCTTGCAGACGTAATTAGTTAAGACTAAGTCATACTGGAGTAGGTTGGTCCCTAAATCCAATATGACTGGTATCTTGAAGAACACCATGTGTTGACAGAGGTAGAGGATGACATGTCTACAGGGCAAAGAATGCCAAGGATGGTGTGTTAGTCTGTTCTCGTACTGCTATAAAGAATTACCTGAGACTGGGTAATTTACAAAGAAAAGAGGTTTAATTGGTTCACAGTTCCACAGGCTGTATAGGAAGCATGGCTGGGGAGGCCTCAGGAAACTTACAATCATGGCAGAAGGTGAAAGGGAAGCAGACACATCCTACATGGCTGAGGTAGGAGGAAGAGAGGGAAGAGGGAGGTGCCGCACACTATTATGGACAATCAGGTCTCATAAGAACTCACTCATTATTATGACAACAGCAAGGGGGAAATTCACCCTCATGAGCCAATCACCTCCCACAAGGCCCCTCTTCCAACATTGGGGATTACAATTCGACAGTAGATTTGGCCAGGGACACAGACCCAAACCATATCAGATGGCCAGCAACTACTAGAAGCTGGGAGAGGGGCATGAGACAGATTTCCCTCAGAGCCTCCAGAAAGATCCAACCCTGCCCACACCTTGATTTCAGATTTCTAGCCTCTTGAGAGAATAAATTTCTGTTGTTTTAAGCTACTCAGTCAGTTATAGTTTGTTATAACAGCTCTAGGAAACGAATACCCTGGGCTATTGTTTAATAGGCTCACCCAAGTATTATTAAATTTTTTAGGGGACTGTGACTTTGTTGTTTCTACTTATTACAGTAGGTAAGGGTACATACAGTCTCTGTAAAGTTACATGTTAATTTGTAGACCTTGCCCAGTGGAGATGCAAATAATTTTTTTTTTTTGAGACAGTCTTGCTCTGCCCCCAGGCTGGAGTGCAGTGGCCGGATCTCAGCTCACTGCAAGCTCCGCCTCCCGGGTTCACACCATTCTCCTGCCTCAGCCTCCCGAGTAACTGGGACTACAGGCACCCGCCACCTCGCCCAGCTAATTTTTTTGTATTTTAGTAGAGACGGGGTTTCACCGTGTTAGCCAGGATGGTTTCGATCTCCTGACCTCGTGATTCGCCCGTCTCGGCCTCCCAAAGTGCTGGGATTACAGGCTTGAGCCACCGCGCCCGGCCGCAAATAATTTTTGTCTAGTGAAAAAGATAACCTTAAAAGTTATGATTTTAATATCCTGTAAAGTATTAACCAGTTTTGCTTCAAACTCAGCAGACGTACCAGAATGTGTTTTCTGGTGGAGACAGTTCTGATCCTTCTAATTTTCATTTGAATTGGTTTTACCACCTGTTCCCTTATTAGAAAGTGAAATAAAAGTCTTGATGCTTCTTCATTCTACATACAGATTAGTCATGTTTTTAACTTTTTGGAAATTATATTTTAACAACCCGGAATCTTCATGGACCATACATCTTTCTGAGGTGGTCTGGTTCAATGTCCCTCTGAATGGAGGAATGCATTCTTTCCTCAGTGCATTCATCAATAGGCTTGGTCAGTCTGTGCTTGAAGATTTTACTTGATGGGGAACTCGTGATTCATTTTTTTTTATTTCAGTAGGCTTTTAGGGGAACAGGTGGTGTTTGATTACATGAGTAAGTTCTTTAGCGATGATTTTTGAGATTTTGGTGTACCCATCACCTGAGCAGTGTACACTGTAGTGTATACCCAATGTGCAGTCTTTTATCCCTCATGCCCCACTCTCAGTCTTTCCCCCAAGTCTACAAAGTCCATTGTACCTCTTATTTTATTTTATTTGAGACAGAGTTTCACTCTGTCACCCAGGCTGGAGTTCCATGGTGTAATCTCAGCTCACAGCAACCTCTACCTCCTGGGTTCAAGTGATTCTCCAGCCTCAGCCTCCCAAGTAGCTGGGATTACAGATGCCCACCACCACACCTGGCTAATATTTTGTATTTTTGGCAGAGATGGGGTTTCACCACGTTGGTCAGGCTGGTCTCAAACTCCTGACCTCAAGTGATCCGCCTGCCTCGGCCTCCCAAAACGATGAGATGATTGCCATGAGCCACCATGCCTGGACGATTGTATAATTCTTACACTTTTGCATCCTCATAGCTTAGCTCCCACTTATGAGTGAGAACATATCATGTTTGGTTTTCCATTCCTGAGTTACTTCACTTAAAATAATGGTCTCCAGTTCCATCCAGGTTGCTGTGAATGCCATTATTTCTTTTTCTTTTCTTTTGTTTTCTTTTTTTTATTTCTTTTTTTTTTTTTTTTTTTGAGATGGAATTTCACTCTTTTTGCCCAGGCTGGAGTGCAATGGCGTGATCTTGGCTCACCACAACCTCTGCCACCTGGATTCAAGCGATTCTCCTGCCTCGGCCTCCCGAGTAGCTGGGATTACAGGCACACATCACCATGCCTGACTAATTTTGTTTTTTTAGTAGAGACAGGATTTCACCATGTTGGTCAGGCTGATATCAAACTCCTGACCTCAGGTGATCTGCTCTCCTGGGTCTCCCAAGGTGCTAGGATTACAGGTATGAGCCACCATGCCCAGATGAATGCCATTATTTCATTGCTTTTTATGGCTGAGTAGTATTCTATGGTATATATACACCACATTTTCTTTACTCCTTGATGGATGGGCATTTGGGCTGGTTCCATATTTTTGCAATTGCAAATTCTGCTGCTACAAACATGCATGTGCAAGTATCTTTTTCATATAATGACTTCTTTTCCTCTGGACAGATACCCAGGAGTGGGATGGCTGGATCAAGTAGTAGATCTACTTTTAGTTCTTTTTTTTTTTTTTTTTTTTTTTTGAGAGCGGAGTCTCGCTCTGTTGCCAGCTGGAGCACAGTGGCGCAGATCTCAGCTCACTGCAAGACTCCGCCTCCCCAGGTTTTACAACATTCTCCCACTGCCTCAGCCTCCCTGAAGTAGCTGGGACTACAGGCGCGCCGCCCACCTCGCCCGGCTAGTTTTTTTGTATTTTTTATAAAGACGGGGTTTCACTGTATTAGGCCAGAGATGGTCTCGATCTCCTGACCATCGTGAATCGCGCCGTCTCGGCCTCCCAAAGTGCTGGGATTACAGGCTTGAGCCACTGCGCCCGGCCTCTACTTTTAGTTCTTTACGGAATCTCCACACTGTTTTCCATGGTGGTTGTACTAGTTTATATTCCCACCAACAGTGTAAAAGTGTTCCCTTTTCACCACACCCACACTAACATCTATTTTTTAAATTATTATGGCCATTCTTGCAGGAGTAAGGTGGTTGCACCGTGGTTTTGATTTGCATTTCCCTGATCATTAGTGATATTGAGCATTTTTTCATATGTTTGTTGGTCATTCGTATATCTTCTTTTGAGAACTGTTGATTCATGTCCTTAGCCCACTTTTTGATGGTATTGTTTGTTTTGTTCTTGCTGATTTGTTTGGGGAACTCATGGTTGTTTTTATGGTAAGCTGTTCTATTGCTAGACATTTATAATTAGAAAATTATTTCTCAAACTAAGGCAAAATCTCCTTTCAACTTCTACCCACTAGTTTGAATTATGCTTTCAGGAGCAGCACAGAATCTGACAGCCCTTAGGATATTTGATATTATACTCTTCTTGTTTTTTTCTCCCCCAGGCTAAGTATACTTAGATCCATGTGAGAACTAGAGTGTTCCTTACATATTTTGTCATCCTATTGAATTTGGGAACTGAATTAAATTCAACAACTCCGCTCCTGTTTTTTGAGCTTCTACTGTGTTCAGTGCTGTGCTCAGTACTAGAAAAGGAATCAGATGAGAAAACACTACACTTATAAAGGAATCTTTGCAAGAGCAATGAACAGATTGGAAAGACTCAATAGCTTTATGGGATCCATTGAGGACCCAAGGGAGGGCATGATTAATTCTACCTGAGGATTTAAGCAAGGCTGGTTTACAAAGAAAGTTCTCCTTGAACTAATTCCTGAAGGTGGGTGCGAAGTATCCAGGTGTGAGGGACATCCCAGGCAAAGGTAGAAAGACGTATGATCAAAAAAAAAAGAAAAAAAAAAAAGAACAAGAGAAAATTCTCAAATAATCACAAGGTATTAGAGCACCCTCCAAATTCCATGAGAGCTACAAAGATATAAATGTGATTAGTGGGTAAAATAATAATTATGGAAATAAAGCCTGTCCCTAAAAATGTAGGCAGGTGGGTGGTGGTCTGCACAAAGACCATAGAACTTGAGCTAAAGAGCAAGATGTGTCAATGTTTACTCAGCCCAATCCAAGGAAAAGGGAGCATATTGGGAAGATTTATCAATTTGGAGGAGAAAAGCAAAAATTTGAAAAAACAGTAATCAAATTGTAGGAAATTTTGTGTGCCGATTTTACAATGGGATCTGGTGTCAGTTTGCCTAGCGCACATCCCAGCTCTGACTCTTGCTCTCCACATGACCTGGAGCAAGCTACTTAATATCACCAAGATTCAACTTCCCCATCTGTAAAATGGGTCATAATAGGCCAGGCACGGTGGCTCATGCCTGTAATCCCAGCACTTTGGGAGGCCAAGGCAGGCAGATCACAAAGTTAGGAGATCGAGACCAGCCTGGCTAACATGGTGAAACCCTGTCTCTACTAAAACTACAAAAAATTAGCCAGGCATGGTGGTGCACACCTGTAGTCCCAGCTACTTGGGAGGCTGAGTCAGGAGAATGGCATGAACCCAGGAGGTGGAACTTGCAGTGAGCCGAGATCGTGCCACTGCACTCCAGCCTGGGTGACAGAGCAAGACTCTGTCTCCAGAAAAAAAAAAGGAAAAAAAGGGTCATTATAGCAAACTTTAAGGGATTATTAGGTTTCTATAACATAATTAGGTTCATACACATAATGGAAGTGTCTATCACGTGCCTGGCACATGCTAAGTTATCAGTGCAGAATAAATTTTATTATTATTTTCTCATTTATTTAAAATAGCAATTTAAAGTGAGGAAGCTGCAATTAAAAGAGAACAAGACCCAGGGAGGGGCTCTTACAATCAAGCTCTTAGAATCTTTTACTTCATGTGCACATTTTCCTTCTACATGACCTTCTAGGCCTTGGGATCCTCCCTGCTCTCCTGGGCTGTCAACCCCATGACCCACAAGTCACAGCAGAGACCAAAGTGTCCATTCTCAAGCCTGGCTCGTGCAGACCACTCGTTCTCTCTAACTCCGCTCAGACAGCTAAGATTGAAAGCAGACAGGGCAACCATTCTCACGCCAGGCTCGTGCGGGCCACTCGTTTTCTCTAATTCCGCTCAGACAGCTAAGATTGAAAGCAGACGGGGTAACCATTCTCATGCCTGGCTCATGCGGACCACTCGTTCTCTCTAACTTCACTCAGACAGCTAAGATTGAAAACAGACAGGGCAAGGGATGGTGCGTGGAAGTTAAATTCACCCACAGGTCTGGTTCCTTGTCTGACACAGATAAATTCTCAAATCTTCTTTCCAAAAACCTTCATCTTAATCAAGGTTCCTTCATCTAAAAGGAAGAAAAGCTATTCAACATATCTTAAGAAAAAAATAATATATTAGAAGGAAACAGAAGCATCTCTCAGAATCATGGGGCAAGAAGATCTAGGAAGCCTCCCAAATGAGAGACTTTGGACCTAAGGCACCTCTCTTGGCCTCCAGTGCTGCATGGTATCTGGGCACCATATCTCTCTAAACATCTGATTCATCCTATTTTTCCAGCAAACTCCCTGCTGCTGGAGAAAAACAGTGTTGCTTCAGCCCTGGCCTTATCCCATCTCACTGTGTACAATCTCTGCTCCCCTTTAACACGGCTTGGTTAATTCATTCTCTCAAGAGAAATTTCAGAGACCTCCTACTGCCTATAGAAAAAAGTCCAAGTTTCTTACCATGACATTGCATACCCTCTTCAATCTGGAAAGTTCAACCCTTTCCAGCCTGATTCCTCCACATAGATTCTATGTCTACACGGTCTGGATTTCTATAAATATGGCCATAACTTTCTAAAATCTCATGCCCATTCATGGCTGGAATGCTGTCCCTCACCAATCCTCTCCTATTAAAATCATACATAAGTGAAACCAAACTCATTTTCTCTTCTAGGCCTATAATTAAACTACATCGTCCAGCCCTCTTGCATCTGGACAGCATGACTGCTTTTCTCCAACAGAAAGAGACTGGAAGTAATGTGTGTAACTTCCAGGCCAAGGCAGTTAACAGCACATCTGTCTTTTCAATCTATTCACTCTTTTCTCCCCACCTCCCAAGGAATAATGTCAAGCAACTATTAAGCCAGTTAAAGATGAAAGCCTGGAGCCACAACACGGGTGGAGTCTGGGTTCCAGAATGACTATATGGAGCAGACTGTGCATGGCTAGGACATGAGAAAGAAAACTTGATCAGGCTAAGTCACTGAGAGTTAGCATTGTTCATAATAGCAGTTGAACTACTCTGATGGCACATCATACCTCAACACTTTGCTCAAATTTTATACCTTCTTATGTCACTCCTGTAGAAAATGACCACTCTCATCTGAGCATTTTTCTCTAGTGTTCCATTTACAGTATTTATCATTTAGCCTTATGTCATACAGGTTGTTTATGTGTTCTCTCTTTCTCTCTAGATTGTACATTTTTTGAGGACAAGTGTTGAGGTGTTCCTTGCCCAGAAACCACATTTTAGTCCCTGCTAGTATATGGTGAGGGTTGTTGCTGCTGTCCAGTGTACATGCTGTTCCTTGGAATTTCTATCTGGTGAACAGGGGTGGCAAGCAAGAAGGAAACGTGAGAGTCCCCTTACATTCTTCTAGGGCTGAGGGGATCTCACGAAAGGAGTCCTCCAAGTCCAGGGAAGCTGCGTACACCTGGGAGAGCTGTGCCCTGCCCAACTCCAGAGGGCTCTCTCTATTCATGCAAATTATAGTGCACCTGTGTGCACATTTCAGAGCCCAAAGACTTCCCAGACACCAAAACCATTTCAACCACCCCCAAATCTACAACCAAGCTAACTGAAAGTAGTTATACCCAAAGGCTCAAATGACTTATCTCCCTCGAACAACTTTTGATATCCACTCTTCGTAAGGGATAAGGTATGGGGAGACAAGACAATATGTACATTCTTTTTTGTTCCAGTTCTTTCCAGTCCAACATGACCTTATTAGGTAGGTAGGGGGTTCTTTAACTCTCTGACTACATCCCTTGGTTGTGTGCCCAACCTTGGCTTCATTGAGTAAAGTACTGACTGTTTAACCCCAGACCTCTCTCTGTGCTTCCTTCCTCATCTGTAGGATGAGGATCATGATATGCACTTGGCAGAAGTTGTTGCGGGAAGCCTGGGACCCCAAACAGAGGGACTGGTTGAAGCCGCAGCAGAAGAACATACATTGTGAAGATTTCATGGACATTTATTAGTTCCCCAAATTAATACTTTTATAATTTCTTACGCCTGTCTTTACTGCAATCTCTGAACATAAATTGTGAAGATTTCATGGACACTTATCACTTTCCCAGTCAACACCCTTGTGATTTCCTATGCCTGTCTTTACTTTAATCTCTTAATCCCATCATCTTCGTAAACTGAGGAGGATGAATGTCACCTCAGGACCCTGTGATGATTGTGTTAACTGCACAAATTGTTTGTAGAGCATGTGTGTTTGAACAATATGAAATCTGGGCACTTTGAAAAAAGAACAGGATAACAGCAATCTTCAGGGAACAAGGGCGATAAGACTTGGAGTCTGACTGCTAGTGAGCAGGACACAACAGAGCCATATTTCTCTTCTTTCAAAGGCAAATAGGAGAACTATCGCTGAATTCTTTTTCTCAGCAAGGAACATCCCTGAGAAAGAGAATGCGCCCCGGAGGGTAGGCCTGTGAATGGCCCTCGTGGGAGTGGCTGCCTTTTATGGTCGAAGCTGAAGGGATGAAATAAGCCCCTGTCTCCTGTAGTGCTCCCAGGCGTATTAGGATGAGGAAATTCCCGCCTAATAAATTTTGGTCAGACAGGTTGTCTGCTCTCAAACCCTGTCTCCTGATAAGATGTTGTCAATGACAATGCCTGCCGGAAACTTCATTAGCAATTTTAATTTCACCCCATCCTGTGGTCCTGTGATCTTGCCCTGCCTCCACTTGCTTTGTGATATTTTATTACCCTGTGAAGCATGTGATCTCTGTGATGCACACCCTATTCATGCACTCCCTCCCCTTTTGAAAATCACTAATAAAAACTTGCTGGTTTTATGGCTCAGGGAGCATCATGGAATCTGCCGACATGTGATGTCTCCCCCGGACACCCAGCTTTAACTTTCTCTCTCGTACTCTTTCCCTTTATTTCTCAAACCAGCTGAGACGCTTAGGGAATAGAAAAGAACCCACGATAACCATCGGGGGTGGGTTCCCCCAATAAGAAGTTATGGTTTTTTTGGGTTTTTTTGTTTGTTTGTGTGTTTGAGACAGAGTCTTGCTGTATCACCTAGGCTGGAGTGCAGTGGTGTGACCTTGGTTAACTGCAACCTCTGCCTCCCAGGTTCGAGCTGTTCTCCTACCTCAGCCTCCCAAGTAGCTGGGATAACAGGTGCCTACCACCACACCCAGCTAATTTTTTCTTTTTTTTTTTTTCTGTATTTTTAGTAGAGATGGGGTTTCACCATGTTGGCAAGGCTAGTCTTGAACTTCTGACCTCAAGTGATCTGCCCCTCTTCAGACTCCCCAAGTGTTGGGATTACAGGTGTGAGCCACCGTGCCTGGCCAGAACTTTTGTGAGAATTAAATAACACACGGTGCCTGGAGCACATTGAGTGGCCCACGACCATCATGCCTTCCATGTGTGACAGCAGCCCCAGAGCTCCTGTCCAAGGGGTTGGGGGTTGCTGTCACATGCAGAAGGCATGATGGGGGCAAGGGGTTGTGGTCAGTTTAGGGGAGCAGGAACAGGGAAATTTTCCCTGCATCTTATCCTTCTTACTAAACCATAAGATTGTAAGAGGTGGAATCAGTGTCATGTTTACCTTTATCCTCTCCACAGAGCCTGCCCCTATGCTTTGCACATAGTGTTATATCATTTTGTTCATGGCTGGCTTTGCAATTTACAGCACAAAAGAACATTGGATAAAGTCAGGAGACTCTGATTCTAACTCCAGTATTGCCAATAACATGTAATGCGACCTTAAGAGTTGTGCTTCTCTAGGAGATACCTTGTTAAATGCCTGCTGTGTGGTAGGCACGGTAGCTGCAGGGGTGCAGGAGTTAACTACACAGACATGGTTCTTGCCTTCATGGAACTTACAGTCTAATGAGATAGTTAGAGATAGACTTTATACAAATGGCCACACTGTCGGTTAATTATAGTTTTAATAGAAGCTATGAGAGTATATACAGATGGACCTATATGTGTTTGGGGAGATAATTCAGGGAAGGGTTTTCAGAGGAGGTGACACTTGAGTAGTGACCTGAAGAATGAATTAGGGCAGCAAAAGGTTGCTCCCCAACCTTTTTGGCACCAGGGACCAGTTTAATGGAAGACAATTTTTCCATGGATGGAGTTGGGGCAATAGTTTCAGGATGAAACTGTTCCACTTTAGTTAGATTCTCATAAGGAGCTTGCAACCTAGATCCCTTGTAGGCACAGTTCACAGTAGGGTTCCCCCACTCCTATGAAAATCTAATGCTGTTGCTGATCTGACAGGAGGTGGAGCTCAGATGGTACTGCTCCCTTAGCAGGCTCACTTCCTGCTGTGCTGCCCGGGTTCCTAACAAGCCATAGACAGATACCCATCTATGGCCCTGGGGAGCTGGAGACCTCTAAACTGGAGGTAGCCAGGTGTGATGGAGGAGGGTAGGAGGGAGCACTGCATGTGCATTGCACAGCCCAGGCTGGAAAGGAGCTCAGAGCACACTGGAGGATACAAGAAGACCGATATGGCTGGGGCCTAGGGAATGCAGGAGAGAGAGGCATGAGACGACTCAGGAGCAGCAGGCAAGGGGCCTGATCATGCTGTGGCACTGCAGATCATGAAAGATTGAGGCCTTCAATCCAAGAGTACTGGGAAGCAGGGGCCCACCAAGAGGGGCCATGTGGGGAAAAGCCATCCTGAAGGCAGGAAATAAGGGGTACATTGTCTATAGAGAGTTGACAATAATAAAAACTGACTAGGCCAGGCGTGGTGGCTCGTGCCTGTAATCCCAGCATTTTGGGAGGTCAAGGTGGATGGATCCCCTGAGGTCAGGACTTTGAGACCAGCCTGGCCAACCTGGTGAAACCCTGTCTCTAATAAAAATACAAAAATTAGCTGGGCGTCGTGGCGAGTGCCTGTAATCCCAGCTACTCAGGAGGCTGGTGCAGGAGAATCACTTGAACCCAGAAGGCAGAGGTTGCAGTGAGCTGACATTGCACCATTGCACTCCAGCCTGGGCAACAGAGCGAGACTCCACCTCTTTGACAAACCTGACAAAAACAAGCAATGGGGAAAGGATTCCCTCTTTGACAAAGGTGTTGGGAAAACTGGCTAGCCATATGCAGAAAGCTGAAACTGGATCCCTTCCTTACACCTTATATAAAAATTAAGATGGATTAAAGACTTAAACATTACACCTAAACCCACAAAAACTCTAGAAGAAAACCTAGGCAATACCATTCAGGACATAGGCATGGGCAAAGCCTTCATGACTAAAATACTGAAAGCAACGGCAACAAAAGTCAAAACTGACAAATGGGATCTAATTAAACTAAAGAGCTTCTGCACAGCAAAAGAACCTATCATTAGAGTGAACAGGCAACCTACAGAATGGGAGAAAATATTTGCAATCTACCCATCTGACAAAGGGCTAATATCCAGAATCTTCAAAGAACTTAAATTTACAAGAAAAAAAAAACCATCAAAAAGTGGGCAAAGGATATAACAGACACTTCTCAAAAGAAGACATTTATGCAGCCAACAGACATAGGAAAAATGCTCATCGTCACTGGTCATCAGAGAAATGCAAATCAAAACCACAATGAGATACCACCTCATGCCAGTTACAATGGTGATCATTAAAAAGTCAGGAAACAACAGATGCTGGAGAGGATGTGGAGAAACAGGAACACTTTTACACTGTTTGGTGGGAGTGTAAATAGTTCAACCATTGTGGAAGACAATGGGGGGGGGGTGGGGGGGCAATTCCTCAAGGATCCTAGAACTAAAATACATTTGAACCCCGTGTCCCATTAAATTGTATATACCCTAAAAGGATTATAACTCATGCGACTATAAAGACACTGCACTGAATGTTTATGCGGCATATTCACAATAGCAAAGACCGGAACCAATCAAATGTCCACCAAGATAGACTGGATTAAGAAACTGTGGCACATATCACCATGGAAATACATGCAGCATAAAAAAGGATGATTCATGTCCTTTGGCAGGGACATGGATGCAGCTGGAAACCATCATTCCAGCCAAACTATCGCAAGACCAAAAAACCAAACACCGCATGCTCTTACTCATAGGTGGGAGCTGAATAATGAGAACACATGGACACAGGGTGGGGAATCTCACACAGCACGGCCTATCAGTGGGCGGGGTGCTGGGGGGAGGGAAAGAATTAGGAGAAATACCTATGTAAATTACGAGTTGATGGGTGCAGCCAACCAACATGGCACATGTATACCTATGTAACGAACCTGTACATTCTGCACATGTACCCTAGAACTTAAAGTATATATACATTAAAAAAAAAAAAACCTGACTAAAATTTCATCTGCTTTTTATTTCCACCAGGCACTGGTAATTCTATGTCAGTCAGCAGTGTGCTGGTAAATGTTCAACAACTGACTCTCTGGGGAAAATAGAAATGTGTGCCTACATATACAACCATATGTGTGTTATAAATGTTTCTGATATAAAGGATGTGTAATAAACAATACACTAGTAAAAAAACAGGCAGACACTCTTTATTGTCAGCTCTGTCTACTTGACTGATTCTCACAGAAAGTTTTGGTTCCTTTTTGCCAAAGGCTTGAATCTGAATAGATCCAATGCTTGTAACTCAACCATGGTGTGACTAGTGAAATTACACACCGATTTTTGCTAACAAATTTATCGTCCTTAAATCTGATATGTGATCTGTTAAACTACTTCTAACCCTTGTATAAACTCATTAAACTGCAATCTTTTTGTTTCAGCACTAAGCACAACACATTTTAAAGTTTAATCTACATTATTAACATTTTCCCCATCACTTTCTTAAGTCTAGGGACAATCAGCAAAACAAATTGATCCCTGATTCATAATGTTGGCTAATTTCCATGGTGTAAATACTTCAACCATGGCCCATTACAGTCTACCAATGAGACATCACTGAGTGTGGTCCGGGAAGACGCATGTGCAGTAAGCACATTATGATACCTAATACTGGAAATGGAAGGAAGCGGAAGCGGACAGACTGCAGAGATATTTAGGAAGTAGAATCTTGGCAATTTGTTAGATGCCGGGGTGAAGGCAGAGTTTGGGAAACACTGGATGGTGATGTCTTCACTATCACAGGGAGACAGGGAGTTGAAAGCAAGCAGGGAAAGGACACATTCAGCTTTCGATGGGTTCCATTTGAGGTGCTTGTTACGAGGAATAGCTGAATAGGAAGCTAGATAAACGGATTTGGAGTTCAGAGGAGCAAAGATTCGAGTTGTAAATTTGGGATATATTGATTTAAATGTTGACAGCAGGTTAAATCATTCAGGGAAAACTTGTGGAGTGAGAGGAAAGGTCTGAGACCTTGAAAACTCTGTTACTTGGTGGTCACCCAGAGCGGACAAGCACGCCAAGACTGGGGACAGACAGGAAAGTGGAGCACCCTCCCGCCAAAGGAAGACGTGTTTTAAGGAGGAAGAAGGAATTTTGCTCAGATCAGGTAACACAAGAAAGGAGCGTGTCCTTTGACTTTAGTGATGTGGATGTTACTTGCGACCGCTAAAAAGGCAATTTCACCGAGTGTGAAAACGAACACGTGAATGGAGTTGAGAGACGACAAAACTGGGGGGAGGCGCCTCTTTCACCAACTTCAGCGGTGCAAGGGGAAGTGGAGTAGAGTCTTGGGAATGATGAAATGCCGAGGATACAGATTCCAGCCCAGAGGGCTGGAAAAACGGAAGTGGGGGGGGGGCTCGGTGATCCAGGGAGCAGGTAGTGCAGTTTTGCCGGTGGAAAGTGGAATAAGTTTCTCTTTTTTCCTGAAGCAGGCGGCAAAGACCTCTAAGAGTGGGAGTGTGGGGGATGTGCCGGCCACCCGGATGGGAGTGGAAGTTTGGGACCAAGTGGCCGGAGCCTGCGGTGATTGGGCCCGCCCTGGGTGGCTCTGGCCGCAGCAGGGTCGATAGGGCAGCACGGTCTCAGCAGGAAGAACACGGCTTCAGTCAGTTCTGAGAAGCAGAAGGTGGAGACACGCACATTTTAAAAAACTCCTCCCGGACAGGAAGAAGTGGAGTTCTGGCTGTTCTGCCAGGACGCCGCAGTCCCAGCGCGGAGACCACCGCGCGGGCGAAGCGCGACACAAGCCAGAAACAGGGTCCCGCACGTGGACCGCGGAAGAATAAAGAGGGTTCGTCCGCACTTCCGCAGCCAGCCTCGCCCGACCCGGCTGGGGCCGCCTCTTCCCGCCCCGGCCCCGCCTCAGCCCCGCGCCCACAACCCGTCTTCCTCCTCTCCCGCCTGGTCTGTCTGTCCCTGCGCCTCCTTCGCCGCCGACTAGCGCCCCCTGGCCTGACGTCACTGGTGCGTCCGCCAATGAGCTGAGGAGGGACTCGGCTGCGACCTGAAAGTGACGGGAGCAGCAGCCAATGGTCGAGCGGAGGGGGCGGGCCGAGATGGGTGTTGGTGGGGAGCCCGCGCGCGTGGGGCGCTGCGGGAGGCGCGGGGCGGGGGG
>NW_016803982.1:2552663-2627898 GCF_001698545.2 Rhinopithecus bieti
CGGCGGCTCCCCCGCCGCGCCGCGAGCGCCTGCTACTCCATGCTCGACTGCGGAGCGGAGCGGCGCGAGCGCGGGGCCAGCGGCCCGGGCGCCCGGGGCCACCGAGCCGCCACTTCCCGGCGTGGGCTCAGAGTTTGGGGAAGCTGAGCAGGTGGGGCAGCCACTGCCCACCTCCTGCGAACTCTGCGGGGCTTCTAGTCTTGTTGATGTTGTGACTATGGGCTGCATGTGTGTTTTTCTTTTGTTTTTTTTTAACCACACACAAAAGAAGGGAGGAGTTAAGAGGAAAGATCTAGCCACTATGAGTCATCCTACACTTCGCTGTTTCCCCGGGATAGCAAATGCATGGGGAGAATGTCTTGAGAACTAGTTATAGTAGGGACTGGCTAGGTCCCCTCCCTGTCCCCTTTCTCTGCAGTCCTGTCTGCGCCGGGCGCGCCCCAGATGGAGGTGGGGTAAAATGACGGCCAGTGCACCTAGATGGGGGAAATGGCTACAAGCTAGCAAGCTGGAAACTTTCTGGGACAGTGGAGCTGTGAATATCGAACCACACACATTCTTGCTATAGGCAGCCATGGCCCTCGTGCGCTACTGACTTATAAATGGGAAGGCCGTCACAGCAGGACGATACCTTAGCCTTCAGTAGCATGAATTCAGCACTGCACGGAGGACGGCGGTGGTGGTGGCTCGCGCCTCTGCCTTGAGGGGCCCAGGATCGGATCAGCCAGGAAACTGCCAGGACCGGGGATGCGGGGTCACAAGTGATCGTGTTCTCTAATCTGATTCCCAGAGGTGCTGTCACCTCTCAGCGTGGCAGAGGATGGCTGGCTATGTGGTTGAATGTTACAGATGAGGTAGAAAGCCTGGGCAGAGGTCAGCAGGCCCCTGGATGCATGGAGAGGAATATTCTTCTGCAGGTAGCTGCTGCTAATTTTTCCAAGGGGAAACATTTAGGTTTGGTGTCGCCATTCTGTTTACTGCAGTCCAGGCTGCTGTGTCAGCTGTCATTGGGTCCTCATGGTTCACAGCTGGATGACTTTTGTTTTTCGTGGGTCCCTGTGTGGGGTCTTTTTGACCTTCTCACTGATGATTAATTTGTTTTAACCTCCTGAAAACAGAGGCTTGATACGAGAAGTTTGAGAAATTGTAGGATAAAGGGACCTCTGCTTTGGTCCCGATTTCAGCCCCTGTTGAGGGGCCAGATGATTCTGTTGCAGGAGTCAGGTAGCGAGCAGAACACTGACTTCATTCCTCCCGGGTTGTGCCCTCTGCTTGGCCTGTAGCTGAGGCCACAGTGGGTCTCTCTTGTTGCTTCATAAGGTGAACTAACGATCCAGCTATGGCAGAGGAGCCAGGCAGGACATCACGTGGAGAAGAGAGACCAGAAAGTGCAAGCTAGGGCCCATCTGGAAGAAAACAGAGCATCCCTTCCTATTTCGTGGCCTGAGTGTAAAAAACAGTGGAGGCTGGGCACGGTGGTTCACACCTGTAATCCCCATGCTTTGGGAGGCCAAGGCAGGAGGATCGCTTGAAGCCAGGAGTTTCAGACCAGTCTGGGCAACATGGTGAGACCCTGTCTCTACAAAAAAGTTTTTAAAATAGCCAGGCATAGTGGCATATGCCTATAGTCCCAGCTACTTGAAAGGTTGAGATGGAAGGATCCCTTGAGCCCAGTAAAGTGAGGCTGTGGTGAGCTATGATCATACCGCTGCCAGCCTGGGTGACAGAGTGAAACCCTGTCTCAAAAAAAAAGGGGAAGGGGTGTAGAGAGGGTGGTCCCCCATCTCTACCACCTTACTCAGACAGGGCTTCTTTTACCTGAGTGCCAAGCCTGGCTCAGGTCATTGAGGAACAGAAGTCGTTTAGTGTTAGAGGAAGGAGAGTTGGGAACAGGGTCACTGTGTGTGGTTGTACAGTGTGTACCAGACACCGGACCAAGGAAGCCCTGTGCCCTGGGTCTGCCCAAAAGAAGGGTCTGCCTTTCTCATTGCACCAGGTCACTCGATGGGCTGCTGCTGGCCCTAGTGCTCAGCCCATCTGCAGGAATAAACAGTGGCAACATGGATATGCTCGAGACAGGTGGTCAGGGACTGGGAAGCAGCAGCAAATTTCTCCAAAATCTAACAATAATGAGAACTGGTTGTTTGCATGCATTTTCTCCCTTTAATCCTTTACCACCGCCCTCTGAAGAAAGTAGTGGTGGTACCATGTTGTGCCCAGTGAGGAAACTGATTCTTGGAAAGACTAAGCAGTTCAAGGTCGTGCAGCCGGCAGGTCCAGGTTTGTCCGTCACCAGAGCCTTTGGTCTCAACCACTGGACTAGACTGATCACTTTGCCTGGCCTTCTAACAAATTGTAGCTTTTTTTTTTTTTTTTTTTTGCATTTGCTAGTGAAAGGCATTTTCTGAACTATTCCAATAGGTACATTAACAGTAAATCCCTTGAAAGAAAAGAGCATTTGTGAGTATTTTCGGTGGCAGCAAATATGTGGGAGGCCTTGGAGAAAGGAGAAGGAGCCCCCTGAGATAGAGAAGCAGGGGAGTCACAGCGAGGAGGGGAGAGCCAGCCAGAACTAGGAAATGATGTGGGGGCAGGGGCATTGGAGGTAGGCCAGGTTCTCTGCTGTCCCTGCAAGAGCAGAGGAGGAGATCATCTGAGATCCACCAAGTCAACCATCCAGTTGACTTCCCAAGAGTCTGGACCTGGCCTACCAGGGTACCTGGTTGATGGTGCGGTCCACAGTCTGCCTTATATATACTGGGGCTGTTGCTTGGAACATGAGTATGCTTAGAACATATTGCTTGGAACATGATTATTGCTTGGAGCATGATTATTGCTTGGAACATGATTATTGCTTGGAACATGATTATGCTTGGAACATATTATGCTTAGAACATATATTGCTTACAACATGACTATGCTTAGTCATGTTCTAAGCAATCTGAGGTACGGTCGCTAATTTAGGAGCACAAAGTATTTCCTGATTTAGTATTCTACTTAGAAGGCCATTTGAACCTTGACAGACGTGTGTGAAATAATTTTCAAATATTTGGGACTGAAGCAGATAATATCCAGGCTCAGTGGTACACTCCTGTAGTCCCAGCTACTTGGGAGACTGAGGCAAGAGGATTACTTGTGCCCAAAAGTTGAATCTAGTCTGGGCAACATAGCAAGACACCATCTCCAAAAATATATTGCATGAGCCAGTAAATTCACTATTGAAACAATAAAGCAGATAACGTCAAAACCAGTTACATGACCTTTTGTCAGCTCCTCACTCTATTGTGCATTTCAAATTGCTATAAATTGTTTGTTTTCCTTCACAGTAATTTTGTAAATGTTCTTATTCTCTCCATGTTAAATCATAGTATCTTCCTAACTATTCAGTGTTTGACTTTGTTGGGGTTTGTTGTTTGCGACGGTCTCACCCTGTTGCCCATGCTGTAGAGCCGTGGTGTGATCTCAGCTCACTGCAGCCTGGAACTCCTGGGCTCAAGCAATACTCCCACCTCTCAGTCTCCCGCGTAGCTGGGACTGCAGCCATGCGCCTCCACACTGAGCTAATTTTTGTATTTCTTTGTAGACATGGGGTTTCACCTTGTTGCCCAGGCTGGTCTTGAACCTCTGGGCTCAAGCCATCCACCCACCTCAGCCTCCCAAAGTGCTGGGATTACAGGCGTGAGCCATTGCAACCAGCCTTGATTTGTTGTTTTTTAAGTAGCAGAAGTAATTTCTTTAGCTGAAATGTAAGCATAGAGGTTGAGGCCTGTGTGCTGACCTGTGTTGTGTTTGCGTTGTAATTTAGATTCGAGAAGTGGTTTATCCTTTGACTGGAAAAGAAAAGTAGCTGCAGTATTCCCCCAGCACTTGCTGAGAGCATGCCCTACGTCAGGCCGTGAGGCTTGAGAGACAAGCAGTGGAAGAGTTGTGGCCTGTTTCATCTCTGGATTATAAATCTGAGCCTCCTTCTGGCTCCTGGAAGGGGGACAGCATCACCATGGAATGGTGTGTCCCGTTGCCTGTTGGATCTGTCTCCATCTTCACTCAGACAGAAGGCTATAGAAGGATGCCTGTGACTTCAGGTGGCCTATTTGGCTGGCTTTTTATTGATTCCATGATCTGGGGTATCCACTTAGAGATCCAGAAACAAATACATCCAAACTGTCTTCCCAATCAGAGGGCTGGGATTCTCTTTCATCTCGGCAGGAAAAGAACAGGGTCCAGGTCCCTTAGTAAAGACAGGAGCCTCCGTACCAATCAACCAGATAATAAAAGGGATTTCTCACAGAAAATCATTCTGTGCCTCTGCTTTCAGCCTTCTGGAAGAAAGTAATAATAGCTGGCCTCCCCTGGGCCTTCATTACAGCCAGGCAGTGTTGGGAATCCCATTTAACCCTCATGACAACTCTAGAAGGTAGGCACTCCTACCATCCCCATTTTAGTGTTGAGGAAACAGGCCCAGAGAGGTCAAGTGAGTTGCCCAGAGGTACCCCAGGTCAGAACCAAGCAGTCTGACCCAAACCTGATCCTGGTAAGTCCAAAGAAAGCCCCTGTCCAGGATGTGGTGGGAATGTGGACAGACAAAAGTGTGAGTTTGGGGGTAGGTTGGGATTTGTTTTGGCGAATTCCAAGGCAGGAAGCTATCAGGCACCTCTCACCATTGACCGTTAAGATGCTTTGCAGAGGGCCGCAGGGGGTGGGCTCAGAGAGGAAAGGGGTTGTTCACAGGACCACACAACTAACACATGGCAAGGATAGGGCACAGGCATCCCCGGTGAGAAACATTATGCCCATTTGAAAGAAAAGTTCAAAATAGTATATATTTTTATCTTGACTCTTTCACCAAGATTGAAGGTCATATCCTTACATCGAATAGCCTCCCTTCCTTTCCTTTGTATGGCTCAGCCTTTTCTAGGACAAGATATTGTCCCCACCAGTCATTTCCTCTCTCTGTCCTCTGTGTCGAGCCACTAGCCTAGGAACCCAGCATTCGATCCTGTGCCCTGCCTTAGGGTTTCTCCATTCAACTCCCCTGTCTCTGTCTCAGAGTCTCAGCTCCCTGGCCTGTATGCCTGAATGCTGTAAATAGACCGTAAGCTCTTTCAGAAGCAGGATTGTGTTTTACACACTACCCTCTCTCCTGCCACACACGCAGTGTGCTAAAACCCAGCAATGACTATTTATTGATTTTTCTTGATTGGATGAGGTAAGATGCTAACTTCTTTTTTTTAAGCTCTGTAAACTGGTTCAAGGATGATTAAAAATGATTTGCCTTGTGGGCTTGATGAGGATACCATTAAATTCATGTTTCTAAAGGGTATTCCAGCATCAGAAACCAAAGGGCATCTGATTTGATAGATCCTGTGGTCGGGCCCAGGTATCTATAGCTTCAAATTGTTAATGATCGCATCCTATAAAATCATAGCACAAATGACTATCTAGCTATTACGGTGCCCACTGCAGAAACGGTCCTACCAGTGTTGATGAATATTTATATGGTGTTGTCTTTCCTGCAGATTCCTAACCAGCATAATGCTGGAGCCGGGGGCCACCAGCCTGCAGTTTTCAGAATGGCCGTGTTGGACACTGATTTGGATCACATTTTTCCATCTTCTGTTCTTCCTCCATTCTGGGCTAAGTTAGTAGTGGGATTGGTTGCCATTGTGTGTTTTGCACGCAGCTATGATGGAGACTTTGTCTTTGATGACTCAGAAGCTATTGTTAACAATAAGGTTTGTATCTCAACTCTCTTTTGGTAAACTTAACTGCCCACCTGTGTCTCAGTAATCATCTAAGTTTGTGTTGCATTGTTCTCTGTAGAACGTTGGTTAAGCACTGGCCTTGGCCCCAATGGTGCTCTCGATTTTTCTGTCTCTTTTCAACATCGCTTCCTTGATTTAGTGCCTTTCTTATTGCTGTCACCAAGGTTCCGAACCCCTGCCTGAGCTCAGGCATTCCCCTCAAGAGCCCCAGTCCCCATATGGATCAAAGAGGCTGTTCTTCTAAGATTACAAGGCGAGGGAATTGCAGGGCATTGCAGACTTAGTGTTTCAGGTTTTGTGAAACATTTCCACAGTTGTTCAAAAAAAAAACAAAACCATCATGCATTTGCTGCAGTGATGGACGGGTGTGATCACCTGCCAGAAGGTGCGTCTTCAGCAGCAGGCAGGGAGCTGGCTGCCGCTTTGTCCTTCTCCGAGACTGTCGGGACAGCCTGCTGACAGCTGCTGGGGCAAGAGGAATGTGCTGCCAATGGGCACTGCAGTTCCTGCTTGTTTGGTGTTTGGAGATTCAGTTTTGCTGGACTTGCAGAATCCCAGTCAATTTGCTTACCAGTGGATGCTATGTATCAGTGCAGGAAAAATGGTACTTTTTCCACTCCCTACCTGGAGTTAGGGCAAAAGAAAGAGGTTTGTGGGAAAAGATGAAAAAGATTCAAGCAGGCTACAAACCAGAGCAAGAAATGCAGAGGCAGGCAAGATCCAGAGGAGAAAGAACTCGGAAATGGCACAAGTTAGTCTCTCGACAATCTATTACTCAGAAGATATTTTCTGTGTGTTCCTTAGGCAGTGAAGAAGACTGGGAGGAAAATACACATTTAGCTCCCTACTAGATATAATTAGAGCAACTCTTTGTAACACTTTTGAATGCTCTTAAAAATTTGAAGTCATGGATTCTACCAAATAAGTGGAAAGTCATTTTCATGCTGAAAATGTTGAGAACTCTGTATATGACAAGCATGTATTGTATGGGGGGGAACATGACTGATTTGCATATATTTTATTTGTGACATAATATTGCAATTGATCTCCATTTTGGTGGCACGAACTAGATCATTATTAATGGGTTTTTGTTGTTGTTGTTGTTTTTGAGACAGTCTTGCTCTGTTGCCCAGGCTAGAGTGCAGTGTCACAATCTTGGCTCACTGCAACCTCCGCCTCCAGGGTTCAAGCAATTCTCCTGCCTCAGCCTCCCAAGTAGCTGGGACTACAGGCATCCCATGCCTGGCTAATTTTTGTATTTTTTAGTAGAGATGGGGTTTCACCATGTTGCCAGGCTGGTCTCGAACTCCTGACCTCAGATGATCTGCCTACTTCGGCCTCCCAAAGTGCTGGGATTACAGGCATGAGCCACCACACCCGGCCAATGTTTATTTTTAATTCAAGTTCTTCATTTGTAACTTTCCTCAGATTCACTCAGCAGTGTCTGTAGATGATTCTGTTTCAGTTCTTTTTTAAACCATGCTTAAAAGATCTAAGTAACTCTACACAGCTATGTCAAACTGGTGGCTTTTTCATGAGGTGGGGACAAGGTCTTACTCTGTTGCCCAGGCTGGAGTGCAGTGGTGCAGTCATAGTTCACTGCAGCCTCCAATGCCTGGGCTCAAGTCATCCTCCCTTCTTAGCCTCCCAAGTAGCTAGGATTACAGTCATGCACCACCACGCCCAGCAGATTTTAAAAATTTTTTGTAGAGACAGAGTCTCACTGTGCTGCCCAGCTGATCTCAAACTCCTGGCCTGAAATGATGCTCCCACCTTGGCCTCCCAAAGTGCTGGGATTACAAGCACAAGCCACCATGCCCAGCACAGATTGGTGGCTTAATGCACAGAATTGTTTTTCTCACAAAGATACAGTTTTATTATTTAAATTACATTATTTGTTTTGGTGAGAATATCTTGACTTTTCCACTCGTGTAAAGCAGAAGACATATAAAGTGTTAATTCAGAAACCAGGTTGAAAAATGTTGGTCAGCTAGGAAGAACAAAAACACGAGCCGTGTTGTGTGTGGAGGCCCTGGTGTCTGGGTGTAATTCTCGTTCCTTCTGTGAGGTGAGGCAGATGAAGCCATTTCGTGGTTCTGCTGAGCATGGTCTTGGCAGTGTTTTCGGGAGCATCACACTGTGCCCCTTTTGTTAACTTGCTAGCCCTCCCTTTTTCTTTTCCTAGTTAATGAAAGGCACTCCTCCATTCATTGGCACTGTGCCTACAGTAATGTGAAACAGGCTGTTACTGGATTTTAGTGATGTTAGAGACTGTTTTCCAGATGCTTCCTTGCAGTATGGAGTTGCCTTTTTTGTTCCTTGAGATGATGATCTTTGAGACAGTGGAGTTAAGGGGAATTTTAGACACAATACATTTTTTCCATAAATCATTATGAGGAAGAATTGACCTTTCTTTCTGTAGCACACCCTGCTGTGGAGGCTCCACCTAATCAAATATTTAGAGCCTCGTTGGTGTTCATTTCCTGTTCAAAGGGAGGAAAAGATCCTCCACCCAAGCCCTTCACAGCTGACCGGGTGCTTCTGTAAGAGTGTAGAAGAAGGTAGGCTTCCAGGCTTGTCACCGAGTCAACGAAGGGAGCAGGTGGCTCACACGACCTTCACAGAATCTCTAACCCACTCTCGGGGAGTGGTCAGTGCACTCCTGGCCTCTGAAGCCGATCCCCGTGGAAGCAAATGTCACCCTTAACAGTGGACATTGGTGACCAGCTTTGCATCTGTCACCTCTTTTCAAGCCTTTCCCTTTGAGTCAGCAAGCACTTAAGTCGCAAGTGCTGAGCCGTACAGTGGGTGTGGACCTTTATTGCTCTTTGGGGCCACCCATCATTTGACCCATTTCTGTTTGGGGCATTCTTAGGTGCTCAGAAGACGATTTGATTAGGGAACTGGCACAGATGGGCTGTCCCGTCAGGTGCGCCCCCCTGTTGGAGTTAGGAACTGGTCACGCGAGGTGGGGGCCCAGAGGCAGCCAGGCAGTCTCTGCGAGGTGACCGGGGCATGATGGGTGGCTTTGCTCCTGCCATGTGGCCCTGCCCTGGCTTTCCAGGCCACAGGGGGGGTCTGTGAGCTGCACACTGCCCTTTGAAGAGTTCCCTTTTTGTTTAATCAGAGTTTGGTTACTGCAATGAAGAATCTTGACTGATAACCCAGGGAAATGATCAGCATGTTGTTATTTCTAGTCCCTAAAACATTCGTTTAATTACGCTTTAAAGAGAAAGTTAATCTGTCATTTTTCTTTCTTACTCCACCACAGTGCCTTGTTTGCCTCTCTTCTCGTTAGACACCATTTAAGCCATCTACTTTCATCTTTTAAATGTAAAAAAAATGCATTTTAAGCATCTGTAGTATAGTAGCAAATTAAACTACCTCAGCAGTAAGAGAGGTACAGAGTTTTTTTTTTTTTAATATTGAGTGATTCTTGTCTGTAAAATTAAGGATTTTTTTTTGGATTTCATAGTCTGCTAGCTCATGATCAAAAATGGAAACTTAAGAAAATATATTTATCCACACTTATGTTTTAACTGGGACATTTTAGTAAGTTACCTTATTTATTAGATGTGAGAGGTTAATAGTGATCTTATTTAGCTGTGTGGTCCACTTATTTGATACATATTAAGCACCTTCTGTATATAGCCAGCAAACCCAGATGTGGCCCAGTCCTCGTGGAGCCCAGTCTAGTGGCACAGACAAATAGTCATGTGACTGTAAGTTGCCAGGGTGCCACGCACTGCTTGACAGGGTGAGATGCCCAGAGACCCATGGAAGAGGGACAGGATCAGCTCAGGAAGGGCAGAGCTGGGCAGCTGGGAGATGAATGGCGGGAGGAGTTGAGCCGTGAAGAGTTGAGGGTGACTGTTCAGGGACGACCCGCACATGCAGAGCCTCTGGGTTGGGAGCTGGCAGGAGCACAGCGCCAGAGACATGGGCCTGCAGAGTTCAGGGGAAGCTGTCGGTCCCAGGAGGGTGAAAGCTGATCGGTGTTTGAAGCCTGGTGGGGTGAGCCCATGTGTATTTTGAGATGATCAACATAAAGAACATGCTGGGCACAGCAGCCCCGCTAGGAGGCCTGACTGCATCCCGGGTGAGAGATGGAGGAGCTTGGCTTAGGGCTGGAGGGAGACCCTTGTCCAGAACGTCCCCTTTGTGTCCCTGCAGGACCTCCAAGCAGAAACGCCCCTTGGGGACCTGTGGCACCATGACTTCTGGGGCAGTAGACTGAGCAGCAACACCAGCCACAAGTCCTACCGGCCTCTCACCGTCCTGACTTTCAGGTAAGCCATGACATCGAAGGGCCTGGGAAGGTCACTCCCGGCTTGTGTGTGACATTGGATACAGGTGTGTGTCACCAGCCTCTCAGCATTCAGGAGTCCAGTCAGTGACTCCAGGTGGGGTCTGAGCTGCTCACATACATGGGTCTCTAGGTGCAGAGAAGGCGAGCATGGCCCCTGTGAAGGATGGCATGCACATTGGTGGTGGTTCATATTTTTCTCAGTTCTTGGAGGTTTGACCCTTTGCTGGTTAACACCAATGGAATAATATGAGTGAAAGCGACATGAGGCCTCTGATGAAACTTATTTTTTTCACTACAGAAATAAATAAAGTATAAGTCTTCCTACTGTTACCAAGTCAGTATGCAAAAGCAATATGCAAAAGTTGCAGCTTGCAAACAATCCCCCCTCCATTAAACAGGGAGGCACTTGCACTGAATAGATGCATTGACCTCACAAAGGTTCTCGTCCATACCTGCTTCTTGGGTGCATTTAAACACTTGTGTGTAGATGTCCCACAGGAGCGTAGAAGTGATGAATTGGAACCACCAGCAGCTGCGAAGCAGTCAGAATAGAATCCCTGCCAGCGGAGGGTGTTTCTCTGGGGGAAGACTGGTGGGCATACTGATGAGGAGCCCTTCTTGGGAGGATAAGCAAGGTATAAGACTGTCTTAAATCCAGGTCCCTAGGGGTTAGCCACGAGTAATGTGTGGAATATTGTATCTTCTTGGAATGCAGCCTTGCCCCTTCTGCATGTAAAACATTGTCTAGCTTTCCTTTCGATTTTCCTCTGCAAGTTGCTTCAGTGCCACTCCGCTTGGACACATCCATTTCATCCCTTTTTCCCTGTAGTTACATTCCCACCTTTTCCACAGCCTTCTTAGCTCGACAGGCATTATTTATCTTGGTGCTATTTTTATCAAGCTGGCACAAAGTCTTCCACTTCTCCTTTTAATATTTCCACACACAAGCCTTCTCCTCCAGACCTTTGCCATTTCTTGCCGCTTGCCGCTGCACATGTACCCTGAACACCCTATGTTTCTGCAGGATTAACTACTACCTCTCGGGAGGTTTCCACCCCATGGGCTTTCACGTGGTCAACATCCTTCTGCACGGTGGCATCTCTGTCCTCATGGTGGACGTCTTCTCCGTTCTGTTTGGTGGCCTGCAGTACAGCAGTAAAGGCCGGAGGCTGCACCTCGCCCCCAGGGCATCCCTGCTGGCCGCGCTGCTGTTTGCTGTCCATCCTGTGCACACCGAATGTGTAAGTGTCGTCTGCACGAGGCATCTGCATGCACGTGAGAAGTGATATGACACCCCCATGTCGCCTGGTTTCCTAAAACAGGCTCCCTTTATGTACCCATCTTGGTTCTACAGCTGGAGAAAGTCTACTCCACAGTATACTCTAGAAATAGAAAGGACACTACATAAATACCCTGCCAGACATTTGAAACAATTCTGTCTGGGGCAGAGACATCTCTCTTGTGAAAAAAAATGCAGAGCACCACATTGGTGGAGACTGTGTAATAAGGTATGGTGTGATCTCTGGTGATACTTTCTGTTTAGCTTGTAGGATAACACCAGTGGTGAAGGCACGGATGTTCAATATTGCTGGGCTTTGGGGTCTGAAGTTCAGAGGCTAAAAACCGTTCTTCAGTGGAGGGTCTGATGCAGTGTTTCTGTGTTCGCTGACAGTTTTATGATTTATAAAATCCTTTCTTAGACTTAACATGATTGTTATGAAAACGCTATGACATCACCTGGGCTAATATAACCGTTTCCACTTTAGGAATGAGGGAAAGGCCTGGGAGGATAAAAATTTATCCAGGGTGAGGAGCAAGTGGATGTCGGGCAGGACTTAAATTCTGGGCTTCCCAGGCCTCCACTGAGGAGATGCTGACGTATTTGGTGTTGAACTGGAAAGTGGTGCCCGTGCCCTGCTGGGGAGCTGCTCGTGAAGTCTCTCCACCCTCCTCCTCCTCACCCTGTGTGATCCTCTCCCCAAGGTGATCAGGCAGCTCTGGTGGGTGCCAACCCTCCTGGAGGCTACGTCTCCATCCCATCGAGCTGCCTCTGTGTATTTGGAATAGGCTGTGCTGGGATTTCACTAGACATTTGTGAAGTTTACAGGAACCACCCCCTGCACCACCACATGGACCCTTTGAAAATGCAAAAGGCAGCGTGTTTGCTGAGGGACGAGATTTGACTCGAGTCATTCATTCTGTGAGCACGAAGTGCGTAAAATAATCACATACAGTTTATAACTTCCCTCACAGTAGACTTCTCTTTTCATCGGGATTGAAATCTCTGCATTTAACCAGTTGCATGTTGCTTCTTGGAGTTTCAAGATGCTGAGCAGAAGTCCTGTTTTTAGCATCTGACTTTATTAAATTGTCTATTCTTCAGTATAAGGAGCGTTGTGGAGTTGTTATCACACCCTCCTCCTGATATCTTTTTAAATCTTTATTTTTTACCTCAGCAAATTCAGAGGACATTAAGGGCTGGACTACAGGCACCCACCACCTCGCCCGGCTAGTTTTTTGTATTTTTTAGTAGAGACGGGGTTTCACCGTGTTAGCCAGGATAGTCTCGATCTCCTGACCTAGTGATCCGCCCGTCTCGGCCTCCCAAAGTGCTGGGATTACAGGCTTGAGCCACCGCGCCCGGCCGTGTCTGTCTTTTTCTAATGAGCCCCTGCACATTGCTGAGTGGTTTGTAGACACCCAAAGCCTCTGACAGGCCAGTCCCCACTGCAGGGAGGAGAGTCTGGGAGGGCCACACAGCCTCTGGTCTGCTGGTGACTCTTCAGCTCTGTGTGGCCATCAGCAGGAGGACCCCAGCGCTTCCCTGAGGACAGAAGTGGCTTGTATGGGCTTTACTTTTTGTTTTCCTCAGAGTGTTGGGGAAGATTTCACTTTGTCTGAATTCCAACATCACGGAGAGAAGCTTGGGCCCCCTTAAGAGTTCTGCCTGTACCCAGGTGTGGTGGTGTGCACCTGGAGTCCCAGCTACTTGGGAAGCTGAGGTAGGAGGACCACTCAAGCCCAGGAGTTTGAGGCTGCAGTGCGCTATGATCACGCCAGTGCGCTCCAGCCTGGAAAACAGAGTGAGACCCTGTCTCTGAAAGTGAAAAATGAAACAAAATGTTTAAAAAGAGTTCTGTCTACCTAATGAACCCAGACTTTAATCCAGAAGGAATCGGGTGGGGAAACCTTCCCCACCCCCCTAATTCCTTTTCATGGCCCCCATGCAAATTGTACCTATTGGGGAAACAATGGTACCGCCTGCTTTATGGATTCAGAGGGATTGCAGTGATTTCTCCAGAAAACTCTGAGTCTCAATTTCACGTTATTTGTGAGAAAAAAAAATAGCCTTTGTAGAAAAGTTTGCCTAAAAATACATATTATGCAAATATCAGAAAAGGAAAAGAAAATGTTTTCTTGCTTATGTACATTCTCAAACAGTGATTGGATACAGTCCCTCCTTGGGTAGCTTTTTCACATTCTTTTAGTGAAACGTCTCTTAATTACTATGCCAAAAAAATTCATTATAAATACTAAATGCTGTCTTGCTTTAAAACACTTCCCATACTTTAAAAATTTTGTTTTTCTTTATGTCAAGGAACATAATGTACATTGCTTAAAGTCGTGGGATGGTCTTCGACAATTAGCAGAAAGAAACATTTCTGTAAAAATAAGCCTTTGATGTTTAAATTTCATTTTTGGTGATTCTTCAGATCTACCCTAGCCATCCAGATAGCAAGTGGTTTAGGCAGCCTGGCCCTCCTGGCCCCTAGCCCTAGTATTTTTCCAAACCACTTCCTTCCCCCTCTCTCACCTCACTTCCCCTTGGTCTCTGACACCTGCTCCCCCTGTTTCCTGTGACCCTGTTCTCTGTGGTCTCCTTCAGACAGGCTTGTCTGGCTTGGCATTCATTGCTTTCCCTTCTCTAAAGGGTTGGGATTCCAGTCCGTCCTGAGGTGCTATAGATAGCCACAGCTCTAAGACGCTCCTGTCTCCTCTCGTGTCCTCCTGGCATGAGGACCACAGAGCCAGGATGCTCCAGCTGCCTCCTCACTCACCCAGGGCTGTGGAGATGACATCTGAGCTTCTGCGTCCTTTGTCCTTTGCCTTTCTGCTACTCCTGTTCACAGACACACCCCATAGGACCCACCGGGGAACTCACGGTGAGCCGCACCCACCCTGTACCAGGCTCTGTTCTGTATGGCTGCATCTCTGACTATTTTACTGTGTCCCTGATGGAGTGAGTTTCCAGCCCTGAGTATTCCAGAGCTCTCATTGTATATTCATTTCATTCATCAAGCAATTGGATTGTTCCCCTCCAGCATACTGGCATACTTGTTCCAGATCTGTTAAGCCTTTGTTTTGTCCCTAGCTTCCTTCTCGGTAGCGTTTGTGTGTGTGTGGTGTTCGTTGGGTGGATTTATCAGCTTATTCAATCTTCCCAACCATCACCTAACACCATAGGCTGCCACGTACGCATCATCAGGAGGTCACAGTTACAGTGACAAATGGTCCTTGGCAGTTCATGTATAACTGGTGTAGGGGAATCTGCTCCTAAAAGACATTCTTTTTTAGCTATTGACTGCATGTGAACTTGAGAATCATATGTAAATATAGTAATTTCATAGTCAGTGTATATTTTCTTATCTTGATTTATAGAAAAGTCCTTTATTCTGCAGCTCATGTATCACATCCCCATCCTCTGGGAAGGGATTAACCTACCAGCCTTTAAAGTGATAGCTGGACAATCACAGCAGAAGCTTTGGTCCGTGTCACATTCGGGTGCCAGTTAGTAAAGAATCCCACCTAAACTAGTCCAGTACCCCTGGGTGGAATTCTGTGTCTTTCATCACCGTACAGCACTGGGAGAACAATGACTGGAGTCATCAGCCTGAAAGAAAGAAACACGTAGTTTATATTGCTTCTTTCTCACTGAGGAAAGGAAGGGCAGAGTCATCATGTGGAAAATGTGGGAAAGAAATGGCAGAAATTGTATTCAGTGCTCATCCTACTTGTTAATCATTCTTGAAGCATTCAGCTTTCCAGGTTAACCCACTTAATCAGTTTTGGTCTGAAGGGAAAAAAAAAAGGGGCAGAGGCAGCTTTGAAGGATTACTCCTGTGTCTTTTTCTATCGGCAGGACGGCTTTTCACACTTCTCTCGCACCTTTATGTCCTTCATGTTTCCAATCACATTTTATTTTTTAAATATCATGCCCTTTGAGCTGATAACATTTTCCGATTGAAAATCCACTTTGTGACCTCAGAAGACTCAGTCTTTGGAGCTCTTGGGTATCGTGTGTTAAAGAACACAGCTCACAGCTTTTATGGCACACACATATCGCCGTCTGTGTCCAGCAGAATAGCTAGCAGCGGGTTCAAACCAATCCGCTGTTCTCTGGAAGCAGTTAAATCAAGTCCTATACCCAAAAGGAAGGAGAGAACCGATTGTAAGATAACACCAAGCGCTGTTGCACAGCTACATCGTGTATTTATTTTAATAGGTGGCAGAGTCTGGGAAGTTTCTTGTTTTATATGTCTAAAGAATTTTGGTTTTGGCCAGGCACAATGGCTCACACCTGTAATCCCAGCACTTTGAGAGGCAGAGGTGGGTGGATCGCTTGAGCCCAGGAGTTCAAGACCAGCCTGGGCAACATGGTGAAACCCCGCCTCTACAAAAAATGCAAACATGAACCAGCTGTGGTGGTGTGTGCCTGTGATCCCAGCTACTCAGGAGCCTGAGATGGAAGAATTGCTTGAACCCAGGGGGTTTGAAGCTACAGTGAGCCAAGATCACACCGCTGTACTCCAGCCTGGTGGCAGAGTGAGACCCTGTCTCAAAAAAAAAAAAAAAAAATTGTTGTGTCTCCTAAGTTTAGGATTTGCTTCAATGTGTTTTATGTAACTTTTTGTTTTCTTCCCCTCTTTTAAGGTTGCTGGTGTTGTCGGCCGTGCAGACCTCCTGTGTGCTCTGTTCTTCTTCTTGTCTTTCCTTGGCTACTGTGAAGCATTTAGAGAAAGTAAGCCTTCCGTTTGCCTTCTTACTTTTCCACCTTCTTCATGTTTTTGTCCTGTTGAGCAGTGTCTTAACAGGTGGGAAAGAATCCATCTATATGAGTGTGTCACTCTGAGGGGATGTGGACCAGAGGACGCATGAACTCTCTTTAGATGTGTATGTCTGTTTGCGCCCTCGCTTTTTCCATAATGCAAAGCCCTGACATTGGTGTACACACGGTGGCCTAGCCTATTGGGTATTGAGACCAAGAGCAGAAGCAGCAGCAGGATTGAGTTTTGCTATGTTATTTCCTGCAAAATTATAGGATTGCGAATGGTTCCAGGACAGCCTTTCCTGTTTTGATGTTCTAGGTATTTATTGCCCAGCTATCCTTCCACAGCTTCCAAAGGTGTCTTGGAAAGAGCCAGGGAAATTTTTCATAAACTGTCCCTCCTTCATCCCATCCTGTCCAGACTGAACCCAGGCTCAGGCCCTGTCTTGAAGCACCTGCGACTGCACTAAGGTGCAGCAGAAAAGTGACCCCAGTTGCCCTAGCCTGTGCCAATACCCACTCAGGGCATGGTTACACACAACCACACCCACCTCCTTTTATTATTATTACTTTATCATGCCTGGATAAAACCACCACTTCTTCCCATCGCTTGTCAGTTTTCTGATACTTTAGAGAGTTTGGGGACAGCTGAGCAGAACAGCTTCAAGTATTGAGAATAGTGGTGGTGACTTTTCTTCCTGTAGCTTAGCAATAATGCACTTCAGTCTCTTCCTGGGATAGGGGTCTCCCCACCTGTGATGATTATAAATCTCCCAAGAGACACGCAGCCGCCAGAGACCTGGCGAGGTTGCATAGGCTGGCCCCATAATGAATTCAGTACCATCATGTGGCTCTTCATGAGACAGTGAATCAGGAACGGGCCTGGGAGGGAGGGGTGCCTTCACTGCCTCACTGTTAACATTCACTACAGATAACGGTTCTTCCTTTTCAAAAGTTGGCAATTAAATCTGAATTTACAGATACAGATGATAACAGTTTATCAGAAATCATATTTTTCCTGAAGAAAATTAAAAATTAGGAGTTGTGGGCCCGGCACGGTGGCTCACGCCTGTAATCCCAGCACTTAGGGAGGCCGAGGTGGGCAGATCACTTGAGGTCAGGAGTTCGAGACCAGCCTTGCCAACATAGTGAAACCCCGTCTCTACTACAAGTACAAACATTAGCCAGGTGTGGTGGTGTGTGCCTGTAGTCCTAGCTACTCGGGAGGCTGAGGCAGGAGAATCGCTTGAACCCAGGAGGCTGAGGTTGCAGTGAGCCGAGATTGCGCCATTGCACTCCAGCCTGGGTGACAGAGCAAGACTCTGTCTCAAAAAAAAAAAAGGAGTTGTGACTTTTCTCAAAGACAACTCTAAAGTTTCTGAAAGTGCCATTTTATTGATTTTAACATATCTTCCCTTAAAGTCACTACTCCCTATTCTGAATGGATTTCAAAGACATCAAAGTGATTTTTGAGGAAAGTACTAAACCTTGATAGATTGAACTTGTGGGGGACATCATTTAGTAGATATGATGGAACCTGTCACTGCTTCTGAAGGTTGCTCTTGTGAAATAATGAAATAGCTATCATGATACGAAACATTCTTCCCTCAGGTGAACAGATACATATATTGGCCTCCTTTAATGGAGTATTCTCACAGAAAAGTGAAAAGGCTAGATATTTTATATCCTTTTTCTAGAAGCTTTTACTAACCTTTTCTGTTTTAATTCACAAATTTGTATATTCTTATATATTACATGTATATTTTGGATGCATTTGTAAATTATAAAATTATTTCCAAGTATCCATACAAAAGATACATTTTTTATAAAGCTTTTGGCAAGAAACCCATACCAAAGTTAAAGGTACTGACATGTATGATGGCTGTTCAGTTAGTTAACACTTTGACTTACGAGAAGTAGGCGAACTCGATTTCGATACTGACATAAATATATTAACTGTAAGTACCAACGTGACCTTTCTTGTTTGTCTGGTAACGTTCTTTTAGCATTTATAATGTTTATTTTTAAATTGGAAGGAAATTACGAGGACTTTAATGTTAAGTTTGTAGATGTTTGTGAGAGCGTTAACCTGGGCGTTTTTGCATTTGCAAACCGACAGCAGTGGTAGCTGTGGCCTCCGTAGAAACCTTTTTAAGATGACTAGATTTTGACTTGGTTGAAGTTACTTGGGGCAGTTAAAAGACACATGGGTGGACTGGGAAACCTTTGAAGAATGCTTTCTCTTGACCTCTTGTCTGCAAGCTGCCCCTTCTTCATGGGATCTGTTCTCTTGTTAACATGAACCCTCTTGAGGAAAAGGAAAGCGCTGATTTCAATGGAGCCGATGGAGTCGCCTCCAGACTGGTCTCTGGGCCTTTGCAGGCACCAACAGCTTACTGGGTCTTTGGAAAATACAAAACAACAGTAGTTTGCATCTTATGCTCATCCAGGCCTTGGTGTCTTGACCCTGAAACTGATTGTTTGTCCTGCATTTTGTGTCCTTCCTGTCCCCTCATGGTGCCCACCTGCCATGGCAGGCTTTGAGTTACGGATCATGACAATTTTTCTTGGCAGTGTAAAGTGGACGGTTTAAAACACCCATCCTCGAGCTGCTTTTTCTATCATTTGGAATTGGCTTTCACTGCTATTTTCCATTCCCACTCATCGCTTCCAGACTTCCACTGGAGTGATTGGATTCTGCCTCAATTCCATCGCAGGCCTGGAGGCGCAGAGCCGCCTGGATTCTTGAGAGAGGGCCTTAGACACACGGTGACCAGCCTACTTGGGGGAGTCCCCTGTGTCCCACATGTGAGCAGGTCTCTGACCCCTCCCCAACAAGGTTCTGTGCCCTGAGACCCACCCTCTGTCACTTCAGGACCTCAGGACTGTATATCCAGCCCCACCCACCTCGTTCCCTGGCCCGGCTACATCAGAACAGCCCCTCATGCTGCCAGCCCGTCTCTTCCCTCCTCCTCACAACTCCCAAAGTTCCCTTTGTCTGATCAACCCCAGAACCAGGGCTAATGAAGTCTGCTGGAGCCTCTCCTAGTCTCTTAGCAGAGGCACTGTTTTTAGTAACTTTTCTGTTTCTGATTTTCCATACTCCTTTTTAAACATGCTAAGAATAGAATGTGCTTCTTTGTTGATAGATGACAACTCTTTAGAATAATCCTTGAACATCATCATGTTAATGTTCAGTTAAGTTCGTAGGGTGCTTAACAGTCTTTTTTAGGAGGAGAAAACTTTCTACAAATTAACAGTACCTTTACAGAGAAGAAGCAGTAAGAGTCCCATATGCAAAAATAATTCTGGTTAAAGTGTTCATGAAAAGCCGTGGTTTCTGATTCTGTTCTAAAATAGTAGAAAGGCTTATTGATTTTAGTCATTCATTCCATCACCAATAGTTAATCAAACTTTAAGGGTGTTTCTTGTACCAGGTCCGGTTTCCGGTGCTGGGGATACAAAGACTAGAACAACAAAGTTCATGCCCCTGAGGGGCTTACCGTAACTCCAGTATATTTTGATTAAAATAAAGCTTCCGTGATTCAGAATGTCTACAGAGCAGAATATTCTGGTTCTACTTCCTTTCCTGTTGACTTTTTCCTTCCTGTACCCCTCATAGCAGGCACTCAGTAAGGATCCTTTCTTTTCATGGTGTGTTTATGCAGAAGGGGAGGCCATGGCCTTTATTCTACTTATTTCCTTCATCTTCTATTAAATTTCCTTCAGTACAACAAAACAGAGCTCTTGATCCTAATGAAAATTCAGGTGTATGTATATTTTCATTTGGATCTAGAGCTCTGTTCCTTTGGAGTGTGAGATATCTTAAACAGTCACATGTTTATTTACTTACTTATTTATTTTGAGACCAAGTCTTGCTCTGTTGCCCAGGTTGGAGTGCAGTGGTGCAATCTCAGCTCACTGCAACCTCTGCCTCCCAGGTTCAAGTGATTCTCCTGCCTCAGCCTCCCAAGTAGCTGGGACTACAGTCATCCGCCACCACGCCCAGCTAATTTTTGTGTTTTTAGTAAAGACAGGTTTCGCCATGTTGACCAGGCTGGTCTTGAACTCCTGACCTCAAGTGATCCGCCCACCTTGGCCTCCCAAAGTGCTGGGATTATGGCCTGAGCCACCGTGCCCAGCATTGTTTTTTTGTTTGTTTTCTGTGGTTTTTTTTTTTGTTGTTGTTGTTGTTGTTGGTTTTTGAGATGGAGTTTTGCTCTTGTCCCCCAGGCTAGAATGCAGTGGCACAATCTTGGCTCACTGCAACCTCTGCCTCCCAGGTTCAAGCGATTCTCCTGCCTCATCCTCCAGCCATGTTTTTATTTTACCCTATCTAGTCAGTACAAATTGTACAAAAAGCTGAGTGGTAAACACATGTATTTATTGTCATTGCAATGGTGATTTCTTGTTCCAAGTGCCCATGTCTATAAATGTTCAGCAGAGAACAAAAACTAACTCTTTTGTGGTAGACAAGTCCATTATTTATTGAGATACAAATAATAATGCCATTTAATGTTTAAATTTCAGGTTTAAAGTAACCTTGATCTTTGTACTTTTGGGATCTGAACATAAATTCAAAGAAAGGCCTAACATCAGAGGAACAAATTTAATATTATTTTATAAGGGAACAAAAAATTAAGTACTCTGAAATTAATGATTCAACTAGTTAATAAGTTCTTTCAGAGAATGCATTTTTTTTGGTAACATCATTAACTTTTTTTATGGATGGGATGTCTTTATTATAAAATTCTGGACAATTTTTAACTGCTTGAGTTTATTCACAAGCAATCCTGTCCTAATCTCTGGAATCCTAGTATTTTCAGAAAATGAAAAATGTACTCACATAACATTTCTGGGACTCTGCCTCTTTTTTTTGGTGCATAAATAGAATGTCTAGCAAGATCTTTGCAACGGAATTTTTAAAAAGTAGGTGTCCTTACAAAGGAAGCATGCATTTTCTTGAAAAAACAAAACAAAACACTAAGTCAGATGACATCAATAGCACACTGGGTATTACTTGTGAATGCCTAAAACAAAAAGTGTTATTCTTACAATGAGGCATCTTGTATTTACAGCTCTCTTAAAGCCTGGTATTTCAGATTGGAAACAGATCATCTCTGCACATTAAACTCGCTAGAATAGCCAAAACAATTTCGTTTCCAAACTAATACCTTAAAATACTTGTTTCATGGGAGTTAAGACCAAAAGGAGAAATTTAATCTCATTTATAGTGGGGAGAAGAGAGTCTTTTCCAGAGGGGGATGGATTTTCTATATACCTAGAACAATCATTTTAAGTTCTAAATTATTATTCATAATATCAAAGGCAGGATCTCAAATCTCCGTTATTCTTAAGCTGTATAGCTTCCCTTAAGCTGTATAGTTCTATAGCTGTATAGTTCACCGTAAGCTGTATAGTTCAGGCACTAAAATGGGATAACTCTTACTCTTGGGATATCATTCCCTCGTATTTTCATTCTGATTAAAGACACCTGTTTTTCTTTGACTTAGAATCACACTGCTTACAAAATAGGACAATTGGCTAACTCATGTCCGATAGGACACTTGGTTTTAGATTTGGGGCGATTGCTGACTGCATTCTGATGGTGGGAGTCATGCAGATTCTCTTTTCCCTGTTTCTTTGGTTCCTTCATTGCTTGATTTTCCCCCAAATGGACCCGTGTTTTAGAGCAGCAAGCCTGACTTCTTTCATTCTGTGCATAGAAGCACGGCTCGGTCGTTCCAGCTTTTGGGACGTGAATCTGATGCTCATTGTGTTGCTCTGGCAGAGAGAGAGTCGCGGCCACCTGTCGGGGTGGCGTGGTTCCCACACACAACATGACGTGCCAGTTTCGAGCGGCAGAGATGCCAGGCATAGAGTGGTGGAGAGGGGTAACTTGTATAATTTGATGCTTTTTCTGAAAGGAGATCTTCCCACTGGAAAGGAGTGCCAAATCCGAGGCACATGCTTCATTAAATGGATCACATCTGCTGGCACTTGTGGGTGTTAGCACTGACAAGTGTCTTTCTGTCATTGCATTTTTTTCCCTGTGCTCCCTTCACTCCCTTAGCCTTTGCCTCCATTTACCCAAGTGAGTGAATTCTCTTAGATGCTAGAGACGAGATGCTGAAACGAGAAGAACATTGCCTAGGCACGTCTCTAGTCAATTCTGGATCATAAACTATTGACGTTTGCTAATGCTGCATAATTATACTAGAGCAAGTTGTCTTCTTAAAGGATGAGAGAGGCAGCATGGTGTCCAAATGGTTTTTGTTTTTTTCCCATCCTCTCCTGGGTCATTGGTACTTGAAATTTAACAATCTTGATGGAAAGGAGATGGAGATTGCTGGGGAAGAGTGATGTCCTCAGACGCTTACCTAGAGCCATATGGGTACAAGTTAGAATTTTAAATCTGGGGAAGATGTTTCTGAATAAAAATCTTTGTAAGTGCAGCTATGCTGAAGGTGACATCTGCCACTCAGAATTTATTTGTACTGTTTTAACAGTTACTTCTAAATTTAAAATGAAAATTATGATTTTCTCCATGGTTTTAAATATTTCTTATGTAATTTTTATTTATTTATTTATTTTAAAGAAGAATATCTTAATGATGGCGATTCTTCCAGTGTGAAGGGGTTCAAAGATTCAAAGTGAAAAGACCGGAATTCTGGCAGTATTTGTCCACGCTGAGCAAATGATTAACTTTTGGGTATTAAATTACATGTCATAATTGCAAGAAAAATGTAATGTAGTAAGACTCTGATAGACGTAGAAATAAATGAAACTATTTATTGATTCAACAGATACTTATCGAGTGCCCACTGTATGCAAGGTGGACTACTGTTACCTGTCTCAGTTGTCTTATTAAAATGCTCAAACTTGGAAATAAAATAATGGTTTGCATTTGTTACTGTATAAGAACATAGCCACAAAAGCACAGAGTCTAAATTCCTCTAGATTATATGTTGATAATTATTATCATTAGTCACCTTCACAAACTAAGGCTTAAAATAAATCTTAATTTGGGGAATTATGTGGGCCAAACGTTGGTGGAGCAGGTCATATTTCCAGAAGTCCACTAGTCTGGGCCATCTAAACCCTCAGAGCTAGTTTTTCACTTGAATTTTTGTAAGGCCTTTTTTGTTCACCTCCAGAAGTGGAAATATTTTGTCATCGCTGTATGGGCTGGCCTTGGTTTATCATTCATGCACATATATACTGCATATATATAAAGAGGACCCCTTTCATGTATATGAAATGGTTTTAAAATGTTAAGCTTTCCAATTTAGATTCTGGGGAACTCAAAGTTGTGTGCATGCTTCGTCTTATGACTCTGGATAAAATATTGAGTAGCAGCTGGGCACAGTGGCTCACACCTATAATCCCAGCACTTGGAGAGGTCAAGGTGGGAGGATCACTTGAGCACAGGAGTTTGAGACCAGCTTGGGCAACATAGCAAGACCCCCTTTCTCTACAAAATAAAATTTTTTAAAATTAGCCAGGCCTGGTGGCATGTGTTTGTGGTCCCAGCTACTTGGGAGGCTGAGGCCGGAGGATTGCGTGAGCCTGGGAGGTCAAGGCTCCAGCAAGTCATGATCACGCTACTGTACTCCAGCCTGGGCAAAAGAATGAGACCTTGTCTCAAAACAAAAAAAACACCAAAAATTGTCAAGTGACGAATCTGGTAGGGATTGGAGAAAGAGTTGGATTTAAATAGGCAAACTCATTTCGTATTTTCTGAGTTTTCAAGGACAGAGCTGGATACAAACAGCAGTGTCCACACTATGTCACCTGTGAGCTGGGTCTTTGATCGCATGGTCTAGACACTGCCATGCAATAGAAATACAACAGGAGCCATACACGGAATTGAAAACCTTGGGATAGCCACGTTTTAAAAAGAAACAGGTGAGATGGATTTTAATAATATATTTGATTTGCCTTGATATATCAAAATTATAATTTCAACGTGTAATCAGTGTAAAAATATGAAAATGTTCACATCTTTTTTTCATACTAAGCTTCCAAAACCGGGTGTGTATTCCACACTAATACATCCCACCTGGGTCTGGATACATTTTACGCACTCGTTAGCTGTAATTACTACTTTCTTGGACCGTGGCGGGTCTAGAATGTGGTGCTCACTCGGTTTATCTTTGACCATTGAGCTTTTGCCTTTGATCTGAAATTACCACAGTTTTGAGAAGTGATACTTAATATTTAATAATTGCTGGCCGGGCGCGGTGGCTCAAGCCTGTAATCCCAGCACTTTGGGAGGCCGAGACAGGTGGATCACGAGGTCAGGAGATCGAGACCATCCTGGCTAACACGGTGAAACCTCGTCTCTACTAAAAATACAAAAAAAAATTGCCGGGCGAGGTGGCGGGCGCCTGTAGTCCCAGCTACTCGCGAGGCTGAGGCAGGAGAATGGCGTGAACCCGGGAGGCGGAGCTTGCAGTGAGCTGAGATCCGGCCACTGCACTCCAGCCTGGGCGACAGAGCGAGACTCCGCCTCAAAAAAACAAAAAAAAAATTGCTGAGACTGAAGACACTTCTTCAGCAAAGAAACATTACCTTCATCTTTCATATCTTTTCATGCTGGGTGTGTTTGAAGCAAAATCGGAAGTCTAAGGAAAAACAGTAGGACTCTTCTGTCAGAATTGCAATAGAGGACGGGAGAGGTGGGGTTTAGAGTTTGAGAATGTGGTGAAATTATGAGGTGAGATTAGGGAGAAGGTTATCGGTAAACCTGAAGGCCGTGTTTTCTAGTTGTTATTCGTCTGTTTTCAACTAAGTCTCTGGTTTAGCCTTATAAGGAGAAAGCCATTTTAAATTCTAGATAAGAGGAATATCTAGAATTCTTATCTAGAGGAATTCTAGAGGAGCCCATCACTTTCCTGTCTGTGTCATAATTTAGCTTTGTGTTAACAGGGTGCTTTCAAGAGCCGTCTTTTGGGCATTTTTAATGAAGGAACTGGGAATGTTTTCCTTTTCAAAGGCCTCCCAGTCCATGGAGGAAAATTAATCTATGTTACAGTCAAGTAAAAATACAAGATAATTCCTTTTTTCTAGGCAGAAATGTAAAATCAAGGAACTTGCTTTTGAAATTAAGAACAGAGACTATTACACTGGGGAATGTATTATGTTTAGTTGAGAAGTACCAACACAGATTCTGAGAGTGAGAGAAGCTTACAAAAACCCAATTCAGGTAACGGGTTGGTGGGATGGGGTGGGGTGGAGAGTGTCCTTTCGGTTTCTAGTGAGCCATGGAGCTGAGCGCCTAGTCAACTTGAAAACAATGGATGGAGCCCAGCCATGGCACCATCTCCTCATGCTGGGTCTAGAGTGGCCAGCGGGGGCCCGGGGTCTCTTGCCCTGTTTATCTCTGGATGAGATCCCATGGTAATTAATCAGGTCATTTATAATTAAAGGTTTTGTTTGCAAATAAACTGCTAATAGGAGAAAATCCTAAAGGTAGTTTGACCCAGACTCAGGAAAATGTGTCATGGGAAGAGGGGCTGTACCCTGAGACTGAGTGGACAAAGCCTCCCATCTCTCATGACGTGGCGGAAGGCCTGGACTTCTCAGAGGCTCTGGCATGAACTTGTAAGCTGGACGCTGTGCTCTCCCCCTAAAGCTTGTGGCCCTTTCCCCAAATCATAGCCTAAAATAATTCATCAATCTGTTAGCTTTTGGGTTATTTTGGCTGTAATTTTTTTTAAAGCTTTAGTGCCTGCCAATACTTATCTGCCAATGAGTGGTAGCAAATGCCCACATGAAACAATAAATCCGTAAGTGCTCAAGTTGGAATTGCGTGTAATTTGAAAGGGTTTTGTTGTTGTCCTGGCTCCTTATTGTGATCTTTTGGCATTAGATACATAGAAAGTAATTACTTTCTGCAAATAAAATGATCCTTACTTTGCTTGATGGATCTAAGTATACTCATGTGTAATGGTTTTCAGTGGAGGGAGCCTGGCTTCTGGGCTCCACACCTCCTGAACAACTTGGAGCAGCGCTGCCCAAGGGCACAGCTAAGACTGAAGTTTAGGGAGTCTGGCTTGGGCTCAGCATTTAGAATAATCTAACAACCCAGAGTTTAAAAATGAAACAGTTTGTGGTTTGAAAATTAATCCCCATCACTGAAGTTCCTCAAGTCAAGACCAGGTGGCCCCCTGCTGGAAGCATCTTGGAAGGGATTCCAGCATTTCCATCCTTGCAGGACAGATGATGCACAGCTTCTGAGAAGCAGTGTTGACCCCTGCGTTTCCATGATTTGTCGGGAGCTCAAAGCTTATTGCACCCCTTTTGATAGAGTAGATAGTCACTTCACTTACTGAACATGTACTGCCCTTCCAGAGTCAGTCAGGCCTGCTGATTCAGTCAGAATAATTTTTAGTTGCTCCTACGAGCCAGGCGTGGTGCCAGCCGTCCAGCCATGAGCAGGCTTACTCTCAAGGGGGTGCACCCTGCCTTTAGGGAGCACCAGAGCGACCTGGAAAGCTTGTTAAAGGCTGATTACTGGTTCCCATCCTCAATTTCTGATTCATCAGATCTCAGTGGGGCCTGAGTCTAACAAGATCCAGGTGCAGGTTCGTGAACCACACACCTGGGAGTAGCACTGGTGTAGGGCAGTGGTTCTCAACTGGGAGGGATTTCCTGCCCTCCCCACGCCCCTACTCACATCTGACAATATTTGTGATATTTTTGTTTGTCACCACAGAGGGGAGCTGGGGGAGGGGGGTGGTGCCACTAGCCTCTGATGGGTAGAAGCTGGGGGTACTGCTAAACACCCTGTGATGCACAGGGCAACCACCCTCCAAAAAAAGTAAGCAGCCCACATGTGATTAATGCCAAGGTGGAGAGAACCTCGACTCGGGAATGACAGAAAATCAAGTGCTGGCGATAAACTCCGTGAGGAATGTTTTGATAGACTGTGATCAGGGCAGTTTAGAGCACCACAGCTGGGCCTAACCTAATCTAGGGGGGCAGTCAGGGACATGGAGAGGTGAACAGGCTCACCTGCTCACAGGGGCAGTCAGGACATGGAGAGGTGAACGGGGCTCACCTGCTCACGGGGCAGTCAGGTGTGCATACAGCAGGGGTGTTTGCTCTTTTAACTGAGGAAGGAAACAAGTGAATTGCAGAGACCTGCCTGAGAGGACTGGGTTTGGCATTTCACAGCATAAGTGACATTTAACAGCTTTATTGATTAGGTAGGATTCTGCCAGGACCGTTCTGCCCCAAGGGAACTCAGTAAGCATACCCAGGTGAGAACCTGCAAGTGGGCAGTGGTGGTAGGCCTGGAGTGAGTGTGTGCTGGGAGGGGCTGGAGAGGGCCCGTGGTGGCCACTTCAGCAAGGCCTTTAAAGCCACAGTCAGAAGAGGAACCATTATCCTGAAGGCAAAAGAGATCATTGGAAGGCATAAAACAAGAATGTTCAGGCCGGGCTCAGTGGCTCACTCCTGTAATCCCAGCACTTTGGGAGGCCTAGGCAGATGGATCACAAGGTCAGGAGTTCGGGACCAGACTGGCCAACATGGTGAAACCCCATCTCTACTAAAAATACAAAAAATTAGCCAGGCATGGTAGTGTGCACCTGTAGTCCCAGCTACTCAGGAGGCTGAGGCAACAGAGTTTCTTGAACCTAGGCGGCAGAGGTTGCAGTGAGGTGAGATCGCGCCACTGCATTCCAGCCTGGGTGACAGGGCAATACTCCATCTCAAAAAAAAAGAAAAAAGAATGTTCATTGTGTTTTATGCGACAATGGGATCTCAGTTAAGAGGCTTTCCTGTCGATCAGTTGGCCTTGTGAAAAGCTTTTAAGTGCCTCAACTATATTAGCCAAGTCAACTTTTTGTATAATAGCCATTCCATTTGTTTGTATTTTAAATCTAGAAATTTGATACACAGATTCCTCCCCCAGAAAGCTGAGAGGGCCAGACTCTCTGCTGCCACTGGAGCCTGTGTGGGAGTAAGGAGGCTGTCCTAGCAGCCCAGCCGTGTAGCTGGTCCTGCAAGCTGCAGGTGTTGGGCACATCAGGAGTTAGTCCTGCTCATGCTTTATTGAGAGCCAGGGGCCCAGCTGGGGACAGGCCTTCTCATCTTGACAGGGTTTCAACCCCAATGTAGAGCATTTGAGGTTAAGAGCACCTCCCAGCCGGGTGCAATGGCTCACGCCTGTAATCCCAATGCTTTGGGAGGCCGAGGTGGGCGGATTACGAGGTCAGGAGATCGAGATCATCCTGGCTAACATGGTGAAACCTTGTCTCCACTAAAAATACAAAAAATTAGCCAGGCGTGGTGGTGGGCGCCTGTAGTCCCAGCTACTCAGGAGGCTGAGGCAGGAAAATGGCGTGAACCCGGGAGGCAGAGCTTGCAGTGAGCCAAGATCCGGCCACTACACTCCAGCTTGGGCAACAGAGCGAGACTCTGTCTCAAAAAAAAAGAAGAGAAGAAAAGAACGCCTCCCACCCCAAACCAGAAAGCACTGGCTGTTTTGGGACAGGAAGACCTTCCATCCTGGGGTGTTGCTGATTCTATCTCAAGTATTCACAAGTATTTTTCTATCCCTCCATGCAGGGTCTGCAGGACACACACAAACACTTGTTAATTTCCCAAGCAGGGAGTTTAATGAGCTCACGGTGTATTTTTTACACTATCCAGTTGTCTGGCAGATTTTGGCTGATCAGCCACCCCCTTGACTACTGCATCAAAGCCCCATTGGAAGTTGGATCTCCCTCTAAGCTGACCAGGTTTGACTAACCCAAGTGCCACAAACATTAATTAAATGATTTCTGTAGTCCCAGCATTATACCAAGTGATTTTTAACATGTTTAGTTTTTAACATAGTTTTTTAATACATGCACATGGTTAAGATAATGTAAAGAGTACTGAAGGTTATGTAATGAAAAGTAAGACTAAAAGTAAACTTTCTTCCTCCTCTACCCCAAATCTTCATTTTAGAACTTCTCAGAAACTAGTCAATTTCTTATGTGTTGTCATAGAGGTGTATTTTGCATTTGCAAGCATTCTTTATGAGTGTTTAGCAACAATGGCCGGGTGTTCCTATGTAATTTTTTCCTTTCAAATATATCCTGAGGTTGGTAACGTTGCCCCCACGTTATAGGTGAGTTCCTTGAGACCGTGAAAGTCACTTGCCCAGTGTCACACAGTGAGTGGCAGAGTTGGCATTCAGATGCTTACGTAGAGCCATAGGCATTCAGACCGGGAGTTCTAGTTGTAAGTGGAATTGAACCGAGTAATGCCAGGCGAGCTAACAATTGGATTCTCCGAGAAAGTTCGCTTTTGTCCCACCTGATACTGATGTCTTTTTTATATGTTGGCTTATTTATTTAGATAAAGAATGAGGGCTTCACAACAGAGAGGAGTATCCATGCAGCTTCCCTCTCCTCCCTTGCAGTTTAGTTCTGGCCCCCAAACTGCACACACTTAGGGACCGGCGGTGGTTACTCGAGCGGCCGCCCAGCCCAGCTTCTTACAGTGTTCACACGTCTGGGGATGTTTTGGCTTCTTATTGGTGCTCAAGCCCCCGTGCAGATTGGCAGCCCAGCCTGGTCTGTGTCTTTACCTGCCCCAGGTGCTAGATAGGTGCCAGCTCTGTCAGTGGCTGTGCACCCTTTGGTAGAGGTTGGAGCTGTTCCCCACAGGGAGCAGAGCAGATCCATTCTAAGCCACCCGGTGTCCAGAGGGCCCGAACTCCTGTTCCAGGAGGAGTGGAGATTCCCAGAGGCTTTCCCTGCAGCTCCATCATGACAGCAGCAGTGACCACTGGGGGCATCTTGAAACCAGATGGACTGTTTGCAGTCTCAGTGGGAGTTCTCAAAAAGACTCATCAGAATGGTCTCGCAGGTGATTGGTAGGTTGGGAAGAAGGTACCTGCTGCATGGGGACTCTGGCATGAGGTGTCTTTGTGGCCAGGGCTTCATGACGGTGCCTCCCAAAGGCCCTGGGCACCTCCTCGGGAGAGCCTTGAGAGGGGACATATGTACCGTTTAGAAGGTATTGTCTAATGCACTCTTGCCCACAGAGAAGTGCTGTCTGAAGCCCAAACCCAGTTTTTAAGTTATGGTTGTTTAAGGTATTTGCTTAGAATTTTAGTTCCTGATGCTAAAAAACTGAGCTGCATTCCATGACTTTTGCACTGATCATTTCTCTTAATTGACAGGTAACAAGGAGGGAGCGTATTCTTCCACCTTCTGGGTGCTGCTGAGTATCTTTCTAGGAGCAGTGGCCATGCTGTGCAAAGAGCAAGGGATCACCGTGCTGGTGAGAGCCGCGAAATGGCCGGGGCCTGCTTTTTCTGTGTATCCTTTTCACTCCTATAAAGACATCTGGGGCTGGCCCTGCCTTTGTGGCATTTTCCACGCCTTCATCCCATTGCTGGCCTGAGGTGATAGACCTTTCTGGGCAAATGACTTTCGCTGTCACAATTCTGGCATTTCAGATGGAGAACTGACTGTCTTCCTTGACAGTCATGTGCAACTGGTGAGAAATGGTGAATAAGGAGCTCTCAGGGAGCCACGATGAGTCCTCTTGAGAGGCCCTATCGAAAAAGATAAAAGAATGGTTTGAGTTTTCTGGGATGCTCGTACATATTTCAGCAGTCCTAGATCACCGAGGACTGACCTCATCAATCGTTTTGATCTCAGGTCTAGAAAGGGCGGTGGATAGTTTAGTAATGAAGAAACAGGGTCGGGCGCCATGGCTCACGCTTGTAATCCCAGAACTTTGGGAGGCCGAAGCGGGCGGATCACCTGAGGTCAGGAGTTCGAGACCAGCCTGACCAACATGGAGAAACCCCATCTCTACTAAAAATACAAAATTAGCCAGGTGCGGTGGCGCATGCGTATAATCCCAGCTACTCAGGAGGCTGAGGCAGGAGAATCGCTTGAATCTGAGAGGTGGAGGTTGCGGTGAGCTGAGATCGTGCCATTGCACTCCAGCTTAGACAACAACAGCGAAACTATGTCTCAGAAAAAAAAAAAGAGATGAAGGAACAAGAGTTTTGCAGCCACTCAAAGCCTCACATGCACACACATTCTGTCTCTCTTCTCGTCATTCCCCCACCGCCAGCGGTTACCGATGGTTATAGTTAATCACTACCCAAGTGCAACTTCAAGCAACGCTGGAACCAAAGTGGTCCATGGTCACAAATGTTTGACCTGAAATTAAAAGATTACTAACTAGTATTTAAAGGAGAATCTGTAATGCTGCTAATGTTTCTAGTGGGACTTTGTTCTCAGAAGACTCTTTTTATGCCAGATATGCTGGGTAATCACGTGTTTTAACTTCGAGCCTTGAAGTCTCTCTCTGTGTAATATGGTGCATACACTGTATTCTCTTGGGGTACGTTGTTTTCCTGGAGAGAACCTGTACCTCAGCTTCCACCGGCAGTCGAGGGGGTGGGGGAGAGGGCTCTCTGAAGCGGAAAGACATCTACCTTTTCAGTCTGATCTGGGTAGATGCTAGGATTAAAGACCCAGGAAAGGAGAAGTGTTGAAATCCATTTTTCTTTTTCTCCATTCTAACCAGTTTGCTGCTTTACATTATTAGAAGAAAATATAGAAATTAAGGTTGTGAACAGAGGTAGAAAAATGGAAAGATGTGGAATTTTTTCTCCTTTTTTTTTTTTTTTTTCGAGACAGAGTCTCATTCTGTCACCCTGGCTGGAGGGTGGTGGCACGATTATAGCTCACTGCAGCCTCAACGATCGTCCCACCTCAGCCTCCCAAGTAGCTGGTACTGTAGGTGCGTGCCCCCACCCTGGCTAATTTTCTAAAATTTTTTTGTGGAGATGGGGTCTCCCTGTGTTGGCCAGGCTGGTCTCAAACTCCTAGCCTTGGGATTACAGGCATGAGCCATCGCACCTGGCCGAGTCGGGGGATTAGAATGATTATATAGAAATAGCTTGGAAAGGAAAGAACAATTAAATCTGTTTGGGGCTTGATACAAGTCAAGGCAAAAATCAGTGGCTGTATTAGGTTGTATCTATTAAGATTAAGCTAGCAAGGAGATGGTATAGGGAGAATTACCGTGAAAAGATACTTGAATTTCATGAGTTAATTTTCTTTAAATTTGCTCTAAAACAGTGTTTCTCAACCTTGGCACTATTAATGTTTTACAGCAGACACTTCTTTCTTGTGGGGACTGTTCTGGGCTTTGTGGGATGTTTATCGGCGTCCCTGGCCTCTACCTACTAGGTGCCAGTGGAACCTCTCAGTTGTGACAACCTAAAATGTCTCCAGACAGTGCCAGACACTCCCTGGGGGGTACAACCCTCCCTGAGAACCACTGGTTTTAGAACCTTTCCCTAATATGAAGTGTGGTTTGAGGACCAGAAGCATCAACAATATCTGGGAGCGTGTTGGGAATTCAGGATCCCAGGCCCCACCCCCTCCCCAGGCCTGCCGAGTCAGAATTTCCTTCCACAAGGTCCTCAGGAGGCTCCTCTGTGCAGTATTTTATTTTATTTTATTTTTTATTTTTATTTTTATTCGAGACAGGGTTCTCTCTTGTCACTCTGGCCGGAGTGCAGTGGCGCAATCTCAGCTCACTGCAACCTCCGCCTCCCAGGTTCAAGTGATTCTCCTGCCTCAGCCTCCTGAGTAGCTGGGATTACAGGCATGTGCCACCATGCCTGGCTAATTTTTGTATTTTTGGTGGAGACGGGGTTTTACCATGTTGGCCAGGCTGGTCTCAAACTCCTGACCTCAGGTGATCCACCCACCTCAGCCTCCCGAAGTGCTGGGATTACAGGCGTGAGCTACTGCACCAGTCTTCCTCTGTGCCATTTTTCAGGAGCAGGAGAGAATTCGGTTGAATTTACATGAATAAAGATACAGTGAAAGGTAGCTATTCTCAAAATTGGATTAAAATGGGGCCATTTTGATGAAGCATTTAAGAGGGAAGGGGGCAGTCTTGTGTTTGGCTCAGGCCTGTTCACCACATGACCCTGCCATCCCTTGGTAACTGTCCTGCAGCTCACAGGAAAACTGTGAGAAGACAATGGCTGCTACGCAGGGAGCATCTGCCTTCTAGAAAGTGGTTTTCAACCAGGCAGAAACCGTCTTCTGTGGCCCACTAAGATCATGTCTCACATGGGTGAATAAAATCAGGATTCTTTGAACTGATTAACCCAGCACTGGCCCATGTATCGGATAATTAGTGGCTCCCAGCATTTCCGGGAGAGGGTTAAGTAGGGATGTCATCCTTGCTCTGAAAACCACAAATTACCACTGACTTCTGATGATGTGTGATCTCCTTTGCTGCAAAGAAGATCATATTAAAGAGACCCAAGTCATTTAGGGGCAGCTCTAACTATATCCACTGAGTATGTGCAGACCACTTTATCCAGATTGAGCAGGGAGTTCTGTCGATGACGTTGCCTGCAGCAGTGACATTTGTAGAAAGTCCATTGCAGGAGAGAGAATAGAATCCAAGGCCCATCTCTCCTTTCGCCTGTAACTACAGGTTTAATTTTACCTGCTAGAAGGTAACTATCGTGGAGCAATTGGAAACTGTTAACATAGGTGGACGGCTAATTGAAGTTGTTGTTCCCCTCATGGGTCATGGGCAGAGCTGTAAATGGATAGAGGTGGCCATCCTCCACACCACGGCCCCACCTGGCAAAGGCCTGCTCTCATCAATGTGTGGTGTCCAAAGTCACCTTGGGCATCTCCATTCTAGCCAGCTGGAAGGGGAAACCATGTGGAAATGTGTGCCCAAGTTTTACAACCACACCTCCAAAATGGTACATGTCACTTCTCCCACTACAAGGCTAGAACTCAGCCCTGCGACCTAGCTTAACTGTAGGGGAGGCTGGGAGATGTCATCTACCTGTAACCCAGCGAGAAAACTACCGGACAACTAGATTTCTGCACAAGAGATCTCCAGAGCTCCATCACAGCTTACATGTATGTTCATCCCATTTATAAAGAGGCCGAAGTCCACTGGCACGTAAGGTTCACTTACGTGGCTGGGTTTTTGAGGTTGATGGCTGCCTTTATCTTCCAGTATGATTACTGCCCAGGAAAACAGTCTGTTGCATGAACTAAAGGACTGTTTTATAGTGACCAAAAAAAGCGGCGGGGAGGGATCTCTTGAGGGCTTTTCCTAGGAATCCCAAATTTCTAGTTATCCTGAATCTTGCAGAACTCCTACACGTAAACTATGAAATCATTACTATCAGGGGCTTAGTAAATAATAAATATGATCTATTACCTTGAGCTAACTTCATAGAAACGGAGAAGGGCTGTTTTGTCTTTTTTTAGAGAGCTGCAGAGGTCTTCCGTGATTCTCTCTGTGTTCCTTGTCTAGATGGAGTAATGAAATTGTGAAGTCTAATTGCTGCCTAACAGAGCCACGCTCTCCCGTGGCTGATTGTCTTGCTTTGCTTTCTTAGGGTTTGAATGCAGTATTTGACATCTTGGTGATAGGCAAATTCAATGTTCTGGAAATTGTCCAGAAGGTACTACATAAGGACAAGTCATTAGAGGTGAGTCTGCACTTTTATCTCCAGCCCAGACATGGAAAATGTCAAGTACCAGCTGATTTAAAATGCCATTTTCAAATATTCCTTGTGATTCTGAATTCTGCAATAACCAACCTTTTAAAGCACAGTGTTGAAGTAGTTCAGGCAGAATTGCTGCACATCTGTACCTGGCTCAGCCACACTTTTATTTGAAAATCAGCCTCCTCTGGGGCTTTGCGGTGTCCTTGCAGAGTCTCGGCATGCTCAGGAACGGGGGCCTCCTCTTCAGAATGACCCTGCTCACCTCCGGAGGGGCTGGGGTGCTCTATGTGCGCTGGACGATCATGGGCACGGGCCCGCCGGCCTTCACTGAGGTGGACAACCCGGCGTCCTTTGCTGACAGCATGCTGGTGAGGGTGAGTTCTGAGCCTGCCACTCCCTGGACTGTTTTCTTCCCCCACCAGATTCCCAGATCGCTCACCCCTCCTCCTCATCTCACTCCCCTCCACGCCAACAGAATCCCCAATACACGGGCCACCTCCATGTTTGTTTGCGATCACTGAAGATGTTCTGGGATGAAAGCAGGTCTTCCTGAGGGGGTCGAAAGGGCGTGCGGAAGCCCTTTGCATTTCTGTTCTAGCGAGGAGTGAAGAGGATGGTTCCTTCTCACATAAGGGTCCTTGCCAGTCCCGTGAAAGGGCTCCCTAACCCTGTGGCTGGGTTAAGACTAAATATAACCTTCTTGGTATCTTTAGAAGACTAGTGGTATAAGACTATTCTTTTAGATTTGCCTTTTTTCTAAAGGCAGGAGTATCAAGCCACAAATTCTTAGCTGTGCATTTCATAGAGACCAAAATCAAGAGAACAACCATCGAACCCTGTTGTGTTATTGGGTACATAGGTGACCCTGGGGCCTCAGATTTCAGAGTCATGGGCTTCAGGCAGCAAATAGATCATAGCTTGGCCAGAAATATAATGAATGTATTGCATAGTCTGGTGGCTTTGCCATATTTTTATATATCAAAATCTGAATGCATTTAACACATTACAGACTACAGCCTGTATTACAACTTGTAATACAAGTTGGCAACATTTTAGTTGATACAACTGCTTTCATTGAACAGAAGCATATGAGTGAAGTTAGTGCATATATATATGTTTTTTAAGTTCAGTATCAAATAAATGTTTGTTTTCCTTTTGACCGACAGGCCATAAACTACAATTACTACTATTCATTGAATGCCTGGCTGCTGCTGTGTCCCTGGTGGCTGTGTTTTGATTGGTCAATGGGCTGCATCCCCCTCATTAAATCCGTCAGTGACTGGAGGGTAATTGCACTTGCAGCACTCTGGTTCTGCCTAATTGGCCTAATATGCCAAGCCCTGTGCTCTGAAGACGGCCACAAGAGAAGGTAAGAGGCAGCACTGAATCTTAAGTTCCACGGTGGTTGAGTCAGAAGTGTTTTGTGAAATCCTGCGCTGATCATTTTAACGATTTTGTGGAAGTCACATCTCAGGACATTTGTTTCAAATGCATATTTATGGCTAGGATGAGTTCCATCCATTCGGAATCCATGGCTGGCTTCCGGGGGTGGGGAGCGAGGCTGGAAGAGGGGCTACGGATGACTGCTTCATCCCTCTCTCCCCCTTTCCCCAGGAAGTAGCATTTTGCGATCCTTTTCGCCATAGGTGGTAAAGAGTAATTTACGGTCAGAACAGAGAGTGTAATTGATGTGTGTTGTGCCCATTATTGCACAATTCTTCCTTAAAACACCCCAGTGAACGCTGCCGTGATTCCTTCTGTTGTTGCTGGGGACAAAACAAGCCACTGCCCCAAAGAGACTGTTCTCTCTTGATGGGGAAAAAAAAAAGTTATTGAGAAAATAATTGGGGAAAACAAATGTGTTTCATGAAAAAGAAAACTGTTAAGGTGATTTCTTTTAAGCCTTAAGCGTTTATGGAATTAGTAATTTCTCAAAATAAATTAAGTTTTACGTTTACCTGTGTCTTAAATCGGTTGGTAATTCTAAAGAGCCACAAACTTTCGTCCCCGTTCCCTTATCCACAGGAAATGGGATTTTTAAAGAAATACTGTAGCCACGGGGCCCAGGAAGGAGCCACCAAAATTGACCTAGAGTCTTAATTCATCCTCTCGCATCATAGGGGACATTGGGAATGATCAAGTGGTTCTAGAAGTGTTTCAGTGCTCAGCTTCGTATCTCCCTGACTGAAATTTATGGTGATGTAGCAACCAAAAAATGGTCTTTGTTTATTTCAGATTTCATAAACTTTAAACTGCTTAAGTGTTACTATTTTCATTACATTTTGGAGGAAAGTTTTTCCCCCATGAAAACTGATTGGGACAATTTTTTAATTAATTGAGACCTATAGTGTCCACTGAACTGTTCAGTACCTAAACGGGTTGAGGCATAGTAAGGAGTAGGGGAATTAATAAGGCCTCAGAGGCCGGGCACGGTGGCTCAAGCCTGTAATCCCAGCACTTTGGGAGGCCGAGACGGGCGGATCACAAGCTCAGGAGATCAAGACCATCCTGGCTAATACGGTGAAACCCCGTCTGTACTAAAAGATACAAAAAACTAGCCGGGCGAGGTGGCGGGCGCCTGTAGTCCCAGCTACTCCGGAGGCTGAGGCAGGAGAATGGCGTGAACCCGGGAGGCGGAGCTTGCAGTGAGCTGAGATCCGGCCACTGCACTCCAGCCTGGGAGACAGAGCCAGACTCCGTCTCAAAAAAAAAAAAAAAAAATCCTCAGAAATGTGGTCATTTTAACTTTCTCCATACGAATTGTATAGCTTTTAAGTTTTACCCTTAGACTCGCTGTGAAGTGCCTGAGGAATATTTTTATGCCTTATCCACGTGCTGCCACATGCTAAACTCTCTCTACGGATGATATCCTTTGGCTGACAACAATATCTTTTCTCTGTTGATGCCATGGAAAAGAAAAGGTCTTTAGCATTAATTTAATGTGGAGTAGGACGTTTTTCTTGAGAAGTCTGGAAATAGCCATTTATTTAAATACTTTTCATCATCCAGGATCCTTACTCTGGGCCTGGGATTTCTCGTTATCCCATTTCTCCCCGCGAGTAACCTGTTCTTCCGAGTGGGCTTCGTGGTCGCGGAGCGAGTCCTCTACCTCCCCAGCGTTGGGTACTGTGTGCTGCTGACTTTTGGATTTGGAGCCCTGAGCAAACATACCAAGAAAAAGGTATCAGCCGCCGGGCACGGTGGCTCACGCCTGTAATCCTAGTACTTTGGGAGGCCAAGGCGGTGGATCATGAGGTCAAGAAATTGAGACCATCCTGGCCAACATGGGGAAACCCTGTCTCTACTAGAAATCCAAAAAATTAGCCGGGCATGGTGGGGGGCGCCTATAGTCCCAGCTACTCCGGAGGCTGAGGCAGGAGAATGGCGTGAACCCAGGAGGTGGAGCTTGCAGTGAGCCGAGATCGCGCCACTGCACTCCAGCCTGGGCGACAGAGCGAGACTCCGTCTCAAAAAAAAAAAAAAGTGTCAACCGAGAGTGGTGCTGATTGATGAACAAAACGACCAGACGCATCTCACTGGTGACATTTACCATGTCTCTCTGTTCTTAAGAAACTCATTGCTGCTGTCGTGCTGGGGATCTTATTCATCAACATGCTGAGATGCGTGGTGCGCAGCGGCGAGTGGCGGAGTGAAGAACAGCTTTTCAGAAGCGCTCTGTCTGTGTGTCCCCTCAATGCCAAGGTACCTAGCTGCCAGATTTCTTTTAAAGAGACCTTACTAGGATATCTGTTAAGTTCTTGGGCTGAATAAGAACATTTCCTGTCGCACAGTATTTAATGTAAGCATGACCGAATACTTGGGTTTTTCTTTGTTGTGTGTGTGTTTTTTTAATGATTTTGATAAGATTCATTAAAATTCCACTCAGCCAAAATTGAAAAGAAATCATTTAAAAGCAGACAATATCAATGAAACAGATGACTCTACTGAGGTCTTACTCATCTTCCAGATGAGCTACTCACCCTTTGAAGTAGCTTCAGGGGAGGTGACATTGCGTATTCAGACTGAGGGAGGCCACAGCATAGGTTCTGACGTCTGGAGCACACTTTTCCAAAGCCTCTCTCTAGTGATAGCATTAACTAGCCTCCTCCAAGCTATAATTTAAAGGGGTAGTAATACCTACAAATTGGCAATAGTTTGGTTCAGGAAGTTTAAATTATGCTATGTGCACATTTATGTCACCTTTGGGTCCCCTGCTTGTGATTTTTTGGGGGTCAGATTAGGTAAACATAAATGTACATACAGTCATGTACCATGTAACAGCGTTTCAGTGAGCAGACCGCATATAGCATATATATGACCGTGGTCCCATAAAATTATACCTTTTTTTTTTTTTTTTTTTTTGAGACTGGGTCTTACTCTGTCACTCAGGCTGGAGTCCAGTGGTGTGATCTTGGCTCACTGCAGCCTCCACCTCCCAGGTTCAAGGGTTTCTTCTGCCTCAGCCTCCTGAGTAGCTAGATTACAGGTGCCTGCTACCACACCCAGCTAATTTTTGTATTTTTAGTAGAGACAGGGTTTCACTGTGTTGGCCGAGCTGGTCTTGAACTTCTGACCTCAAGTGATCCACCCACTTTAGCCTCCCAAACGCTGCGTGAGCCACTGCCCCGACCAATATTTTTACTGCCTCTTTTCTGTGTTTAGATACACAAATCCTTACCACTGTGTTACCACTGCCTCCAGCACTCAGTACAGTCACACGCTACGCAGGTTTCTGGCCTAGGAGCAGCAGGCTAGACCGCACATAGCCTAGGTGTATAGTAGGCTGTATCATCTAGGGTTGTGTAAGTATACTCTTTGATGTTCAAACAATGACAGATCACCTGACAATGCATTTCTCAGAATGTATCCTTGTTGTCATTAAGTAATGCGTGACTGTACTCTAAAATTGGCAATGTTTTTGGTTGAAGCAATCTGGTAGGAATTTTTTCACTTGTATTCTTGATGAATCCAAGCTCTTCACTTGACTAGCTGGTGCCTCTTTGGGCAAAACTATACTTTTTAAAACTTTCCATGCCCTTTTCTATCAGAATTGGATAATACCCATCTGCTGGGTTTGTTGTTAGGGCTGAATGAACTAAAATGCCTTCACACGGTGGCCAGCACATAGTAGGTGCTCAGAAAGTGTTAGTTTTTTTTTTTTTTTCCTCTGAGACGGAGTCTCGCTCTGTCACCCAGGCTGGAGTGCAGTGGTGCGATCTCAGCTCACTGCAACCTCTGCCCCGGGTTCAAGCGATTCTCCTGCCTCAGCCTCCCGAGTAGCTGAGACTACAGGCGTGCGCCACCATGCCTGGCTAATTTTTGTATTTTTAGTAGAGATGGGGTTTCACTATGTTAGCCAGGCTGGTCTCAAACTCCTGACCTCGTGATTCACCCAGCCTCGGCCTCCCAAAGTGCTGGGATTATAGGCATGAGCCACCACGTCCAGCCAAGTGTTAGCTTTTGTAGGCTCATTTCAGTTTGGGTTTTGCATTATGTTGAGTAGAATGCTATTTGCTCAAAATGGGGGCCAAGGGAGTTAGGTTAGAAGAATTTCCTGTTAGTATAGATTATTATCATTAAATAATGATTCATTCTGTCTTAGGTCCTCAGAATAACAGCTGCCTAGATAACTTAAATGCAGTCCTTCTGGGTGGAGACGGGGTGCTCTCTGGATCTGTTTCATGTGTATGTTCCATATTTAAGGGAAAGAATGATTTCAGACAAAATTATGTAAACAAAACTAATGAATAGTTGACATCTTATTATGAACCTTAAGTAAAGAATAATATATAAGAGATACTGGTTTCTTATCTTTTTCTTAGATTAAAACCTCTCGTTCATATTTTACAGTTAAGGGACTTAGATAAAATAATGAATTACTTTCAGCTCTTATCTTTAGTTTGGTTTGCTGACCTATCACTTTATGCTACCAAAAATAAATTGCCTGTGGTTTAATTTCATAAACATTAATAGATTTGCTTTATTTTTCCTTTACTGTTTGAATCATAGTAATTGCCTCTTCTGTTTGTGGAGTTCCTCATCACAAGGAGTTCAGATTTCTTTACAAAGGCTCTATAATTCATCTCTATGATCCTGTCACTCAGCTTTTTAGAGAGAGAGGGTATTATTTTCTCTGTTTTCCCAGATGAGAGAAACTGAGGCATAGCAAGGTTAAACTGACATTATCTAGGTTAGTAATGTAGGTGGCTCGAGAGATACCTGGTATGCTGATGTGCCCAGGTGCCTCTAGTAAATAAGGGAGATGGAACACAGGTGATGTCCAAACCCAAAAATTTGCACAGGAAGTGATTTCATATGTGACAGGCTAGAAAACACAGGGCGTGCACTTGTGGGCATGCATGTAAGTATTAGGAGAAAGAGAGTAAGAGTGAGAGAGAGAGAGAATGTGGTTTCTTCTTCTTAATTTAAGGAATACATATAAGACCTCATCTTCAAAATGGACCCAGTGGTAATAGACCTTTCTCAAGAACGTTTTTCAATGATACTATTCAATATAAGCAAGATCAAGATTTTAGGGGTTTCTTTTAACTTGAAGTGTCATAAAATTATCTTTACTTCTTTTTTTTTTTTTTTTTTTTTTGAAAAAATCTAAGTTAATTTCAGGAAAGAAATCTCAGGAAGACACTGGTTTCCTTCAGTCCCATTATTATAGGGGACATATTTTCTATACTGGTTTCATTTGCTATCTATTGAATATAAAGTAAGAAATTGGCAACTGGCTCTAGTTTAGGGCCAGATGTATGAGTTAAGACTCATCTTTTTTGAGAGATTGCAATGTCAGTGTAGGTAGTGCGGGTGCCTGGTCTGCATGTAAATTACCCACAGTGCCTTGCATATGGTAGACACTCAATATTAGTTATTGAATCAAGCCAAATGGAAATTGAATTCACTGAGACTGCTATGGATGAGATACCAAGTATACTTACAATCATTTTTATAGTTTTTAAGGCTTAAAAGTATGTCACACTATCAACTCTGTGATATGATTCTATAATAAATTATTTTAACAATGAAACAGATCATATGCCACAATGAGGTGTTTTCTTAAGGAGTAAGTGACCCAGGATGCTATAGGATTTTTGTGTTTTCAAAACATTTTAAGTTTAACATTAGATGTTGCCAGAATATTTATAACAAATCAGCCCTGGTATTAAAGGTGCCTTTCATAACCAATACTCTTACTTTCTTGCGTTTACATGTCACTGGGTTGTAATGGTTGTTTCATCTTCACCTTCTCCTGTGCTAGTTCATTGCCTCAGCATGTGCATCACAAATGCTAGGGGAAGGTTGAAGAATAAATAAGCTTTTCCAATCATTTGTATTTCAGGGAAACAAAAGTCACACATTCTCTAAACACTATTTTAAGTGACCTGGTTGTGAGATTTTGTTCTGTTTTGTTTTTTTGTTTTGCAATCTATCCAGCTATTTTTATTCAAAGAACCCTCTTGGAGGGCCCCCAGAGGCGGGCCCCGGATCCACTCACCCCCCCAGCGTCAGAGATCGAGACATTCCCTGGCTAACCCAAGTTCCGTGAAACCCCTCTCTACTAAAAAATACAAAAAACTAGCGGTGAGCAGGTGCGGTGCCGTAGTGACCCAGCTACTCGAGGGTGGGGGGCGGGGCCGAGGCAGAGAATGGCGTGAACGCCACGGGGAGCGCCGGAGCCTTCGGCAGTGGTGGACTGAGCATCTGCCCAGGGCACTCGCACGCTTGGGGTGCAGTGAGACCCGCTCAAAAAAAAAAAAAAAAAAAAAAAAGAAATCCTCTAACCTAACCATAAAAAGCCCTCTACCTAACCCATAGGATAAAGCTGGCCTCTGGGTAAACCTGTTTACCAGTTCTTAGGGATGGCCTGCCTTCTAAGGCTGTATCAGATTTTTAACTAGTTCCTGTTCCAGAGTCCCACGTCCTTCTCCCTTGATCTTCTGGTCTCTGGCATTCTGAGTGTCTAACAGAACACTGTCTATACTGCAGAGGGCGGTTGAACTCTTTGGGCTTTTTATTGAGAAAACAGAATTTGCCTGGAACAAAGGGAAACAGCAGGAGCTTGGGGCGGAAGAGGCGGGCATCGTGTTGATGTCTGAGTAGAAGCTATATTTGTATTCTGAGGACCACAAAGACATCACTGGCAGATTGGATTATCTGACCCTAGGTTCTTTTGTGCATAGGAGAGGAGGTAAAGTCGCATGTCCAAGCTGGGTTGGGGAAAGCTCAAATTCTAATCATTTAGAGCACTTTTCTCAGCACACACTTGGGCGATAGCATTAACTGAGCCTCCTCCAAGATACAGTTTAAGGACGAAAATGCCTGTGAATGGACAATAATTTGATGCAGAAAGTTTAAATTCTACTGTGTAGTGCACACATTTTTATCACCTGCGATTTCTCTGCTTGTGAGTCCTTTCGTCAGAGTGGTTGAACATGAATCTACGTGCTTTTAAATTGGCAGTTAAGAAAACCTGTTAATATGCACTGCTGCATACTCTTCCAGAAATCGAAGTGTTGGAGGCAGTGCTGTAACTGTAGGTTAAGATGGATAAGGCAGGATGTGCTTGTGTTTCGGGGGTCATTTGGAAGTCGTGTTCCGACATGTTACTTGAATGTGTTTAAACCACTTCTGTATTTCGAGATTTTATTAGTCTTCTCAGGCTGCTATAAACACACACACACACACACACACACACACAGAGATTGGGTGGCTTAGACCACAGTTTATTTTCTCACCGTTGTAAATGCTGGAATTGGCAGATCAAAGTGTCAGCAGGGTTGGTTGCTTGTGAGGCCTCTCCTTGGCTTGCAGACGGTGCCTTCCCCCTGTGTCCTCACGTGGTTTGTCTTCTGTGCACACACATCTCTGGTGTTTGTGTCCATATTTCCTCTTCCTGTAAGGACGCCATTCAGACTGGATTGGGGTCATATGGATGGGGGCCCAACCATATGACCTCATTTGACCTTACTTACCTCTTTAAAGACCCTACCTCCAAATACATTTTCATTCTAGGGTACTGAGGGTTGAATGTGAACTTTGGGGGACAATACCATATAAAAAGAAATGTGATTTTACTTAGGAGGAAGGCCAGTGGTATGAATGAGTGGATCTAGAAAGTTCCTCGAGCAGTCACCCTCATCTTCCCCCAGCACTGTAATCAATGTGTATTATCTAGTGGGAAGAAACACAGGCTTCAGAGCCTGGTTCCAGTCCAACTTCATAGCCCTAGATGAGATGCTGAACGGCCCCAAAGCAGTTTATCAACTCAGAAGAGAGGGTCACAGCAGCCACGGCCTTGAGCCACCGTGAGGAGAGACTGCGATCACGCAGCACGCAACACCGCACCCGGCTGGTGGGTGGCACTCGAGGCGTGCCAGCTACACACCATCTTACCATTCACCGTGACTGTTGTTAGCAGCACTCACACTTCATGCTTCTGATTGAGTGAGTTTCTATAGCATCACCTCCTCTTGACTTGCTACTCCCTTTGTATTGTAAAGTCCCAAAAGGAGCTTTTGGTCATCAACAAATGCTTTTATTTTATTTTATTTTGTGTGTGTGTGTGTGTGTGTGTGTGTGTGTGTGTGTGTGTGTGAGAGAGAGAGACAGAGTCTTACTCTGTCACCCTGGCTGAAGTGCAGTGGCATGCTCTCGCCTCACTGCAACCTCCATCTCCTGGGTTCAAGCAGTTCTCCTGTCTCACACTCCTGAGTAGCTGAGATCATAGGCATGCACCACCACGCCCAGCTAATTTTTGTATTTTTAGTAGAGATGGGGTTTCACCATGTTGGACGTGCTGGTCTCGAACTCCTGACCTCAGGTGATCCAGCCACCTTGCCTCCTAGAGTACTAGGATTACAGGCATGAGCCGCTGCGCCCAGCCAACAAATTCTTTTTCTTGTAGTCTTCTTGAGCTTGTGTCATCTTGCTGCCCTGGGCTTAGTTCAGGTCCCTACTTTTTTCTTTTGTCATTTATTCTAAGCCCACATATAGTTGAGAAACTACCAGACGTTGGCTTCCCTGATGCCCTCATTCCAAGGTGACCTGAGAATTCCTAGTAACTTGGCAGCTGGGAGCCTCGTTCCATCCAGCCTACTTCACCCCCTCTTCAATCATTGAAAATCCTTTCCTCATTCTCTCTTTTTCTTTAATGGAGGTAAAATTCCTATAACATAAAATTATCCATGTTAGTACCTCAAAAAATTAAACACAGAATTCTGTTATCCAACAATTCCATTTCCAGGCAAATACCCAGAAGGACCGAAAGCAGAGACTCAGAGAGATATTTGTACACCCATGTTCATAGCAGCTTTATTCACAACAGCTAAAAAGTAGAAGCCTCCCAGGGTGTCCATCCAGGGACAAATGGACAAACAGAATGTGGTGTACTCGTGCAAGAGAATATTATTCAGCCACAAAAGGCAGGAAATTCTGGCACAAGTGACACAAATGGACAAATCCTGTACAATTCCACTTACATGAGGTACATAGGAGTCAAATGCATAGAGATGGAAAATGAACGGAGGTTGCCAGGGTTCGGTGGAGGGGAGAATGGGTACAGAGTTTCAGATTTGCAAAATGAAAAGAACTTTGGAGATGGATGGTGACCGTGGACTTCCACGTCGGCCTATCCTGTCCCCCTAAACAAGCCTGATCGCCCATCACGTCTCTTGAAAGCCATCACACACATTCTGTCCTGAATGTTGGGAACCTACCGTTTGTTCTTGACATGCTTCCCTCTCTCCTATCAGTTGGTCACCAGTTTCTATGCTTTTTGCTTCCTCACTGTTCTTCAAACCCCTCCACAGATTCACCAGCACCCTAGTTCAGTATGCTGACCTCTCTCCTAGGACTGCAGCCACAGCCTCCCCGGAGGCCCTGACATCTGCTTCTCCCCCACTCACATCCCTTTCCCACCACGGGATTTGTTTCCTACGGACGTAAACCTGATGATGACCTCTGCCACCCCCGACCCGGCCTCCTGCTATGGGTGGAATTATGCCTCCCAAAAGCTACGCTCCAATCCTAACCCCTGGGACCTGGGAGTATAGTCTTTTTTGGGAATAGGGTTGTTGCAGATGTAATTAAGATGTCAGTTAAGATGAGGTCATCCAAGAGGATGATGGGCCCTTAATCTAGTGTGACTGGTGTCCTTTTAAGACAGGGAGACAGACAAGAGGTGAGATGGTCATGAAGACAGAGGCAGAGGTGGGAGCGAGGCATCTGCAAGCCAGAGATTACGGGCAAGCACCGTGAGACAGGAGAAAGGCAGGGAGCAGTCGCTCTCTCAGCCTGTGATGGGACCAGCCCTGCAAACACCGTGATCTCAGCCTCCAGCACTGTGAGAGAAGTGGGTTGTGTTAAGTCCCTCAGTGTGTGGTGCTTTGCTGCCGCAGCCCTGGGGCACTCACACACTTACAGACCCCACCCCGCCCCAGCCTCGTGGCTCTGAGGACAACGACTGATCCAAGCCTGCCCTTGCTCGGGGTTCCCTGCGAGCACAGCTGCTCCTCCCAGGCTCTCCAGCCTGCATCCCTGCTCTGCGTGCTCCAGCCACACTGAGGCCTTTGCTCAGACCCTGTGAGAATAATACCAGAGACAGGGTGGCTTCAACAGCAGACACTCACTTCTCACAGTGCCAGAGGCTGGAAAGCCCACCATCAAGGTGCAGGCAGTTGGTTGTGTGGTGAGGGCCTGCCTCCTGGTTCACAGACGGTCTTCTCACTGTGTCCTCACGTGGCAGAAAGGGGGCACGGGAGCTCTCCAGGGCCTCTTTGACGAGGGCACTGATCCATTCATGGGCCTCCACTCTCATGACCCAGTCACCTCCCAGAGGCCCTGCTTCCCAACACCATCACATTAGGAGTCAGGATTTCCACATTTGGATTTGGGGAGTCCACAAACATTCTGCTTAGAACAGATACAGAGTAAAATGCTCGTGATGCTAGCTATAGAAGAAAGGTGTCATCCAAGAAAGGGCCATATTTGCTTAAATGGGTGGACAGAATCATGCTTTCTTCTACTCATGTCCACATGAGACTGGACTTTGTTATCTCAGCTCTAGTGGAGTGTGTAGGTGAGGGGGATTTGAGGTTTCGATGATAAAAACAAGCCAAGTGTGGTGGTGTGTACCTGTAGTCCCAGCCACTTGAGAGGCTGGGGCAAGAGAATCCCTGAATCCCAGGAGTTCAAGGCTGCAGTATGCTATAGTTGCACCTGTGAATAGCTACTGTACTCCAGCCTGGGCAACATAGCAAGACCCCATCTCTAAAAATCAAAAGGAAAATTTTAAAAAGCCCAGCTTTGTAGTTTTCTGGCTTTCTCTGGTGAGGTCTTTAGTTATTTCCCTTCTGTTGTGCTTTAGAGATGTACCATGCCTGTACCCCCTTTCTTCTGATCCTCTTACAGGGTTGGAGATAAAAGCACAAGCAACTCCTAACGTAGGGTTTTAGCTAAAGTTCTGGTGGGTGACTTTTTTCCTCATCCCTTTACCTTTTGTCTTCAGTTAGAAGATATGATGGGGTCCAGGCTCTGAACAAGAAGTCTGTCTGCTGATGGCCCAGTTATTCTCTGTCTGCAGGTTCACTACAACATTGGCAAAAACCTGGCTGATAAAGGCAACCAGACAGCTGCCATCAGATACTACCGGGAAGCTGTAAGGTATGGCGAGTATGTCTTACAGAGGAATTATGTACACAGATCGTTTTCACTTTCTGGTATGAAACACCCATTCCTTTAAAGACTCCAACTTTACAATATCTTTGCCAGTTCCTGAGAGTTTAGTAAAAACTTACACTGAGTATTTAATGGTCAGCTTGGTTTTTCTCTCAACTTCCAGATTAAATCCCAAGTATGTTCATGCCATGAATAATCTTGGAAATATCTTAAAAGAAAGGAATGAGCTACGGGAAGCTGAGGAGTTGCTGTCTTTGGCTGTTCGAATACAGTAAGCATTGTCTTTATAATTATGCTAGTGACAAAGAAAGAAGCTCCTGCATTCCGACATCTAAACCTTTTGTCTTCTTGTTTATCTTTGTGAAAACTGCTCCTCTAGGCCAGACTTTGCTGCTGCGTGGATGAATCTAGGCATAGTACAGAACAGCCTGAAACGGTTTGAAGCCGCAGAGCAAAGTTACCGGATGGCAATTAAACACAGAAGGAAATACCCAGATTGTTACTACAACCTCGGGCGTCTGGTAAGCTTGGGGTGCCATGCCTGCGGAAGGAAAGATGGGTTCTTTTTCTTATTTATAATAAAATGACATAGTGACACCCACCTACTCCATACATTTTATAAACTTCTTTCACTTGTTTTTATCTCATTGGAAGGTAGCTATGTGATTTCCTTATGAGTAATTTTTTAAAGCTCTCATTAGAGAGCGGTGCAGTGTGAATTAGTCAAGTTTAAGAGGTCACCCAGGCAAAAGGTTAAACCAAGGAATAAACTAAAATGTTAAAAATCCCATCCGCCCTGCAAAACAGTGCTCCAACAGGTAACTTCCTGATAAACATCAGTTTCTCTGTTTTTAAAACAAAAATTGAATAAGAACAGAGATTAAAGAAACAAATCCGTAGTATGATTTCTGAGCTCCCTTGTTCTCCTTCTTCAAGGGAGCAGAGCTCTTCATCTGCAGGGAGCATTTCTCCCAAAAAAGGCAGCTTTGGAGGGCATGGGATTTACTTGAAAGGGCTTTGACGTTATTTGGTGGAAATAAAAAATAATGTGTTCTCTAGTAGCTTATATTTTTGGTTATTGACAGGATGTTTGTGAAGATCTGATTGCTCTTGATTTTCTTGACAAAAATAAAATGAGACACACACACATAGCAAAATTCTTAAAACACGAATGGTTGTATTCTCCCTATAATCAACCATTTAATTTGGTTTCAAGAAACCAGATACATATGTTCTTAATATATTTAGATGTATTTGATAAAAATTGCTAATTAAAAAAATTTTTATTCATTTTAACCAAACTGGAATACATCCATAGTGATGTGACTTTCACAGAAGTTTATATGTAGATTTCCAGATTTTACCCAGCTTAGCCTTACAGGTAGGAAAGCATCCTCGTGTTCTAAAGAGATACCTGCTTACCCTCATTTTAAAGGCCTGAAGCTTCTTGGTTTTGTTTGTTTTTTTTTGGTTTTGTTTTGTTTTGTTTTTTGAGACAGAGTTTCACTTTAAAGAGTTCTTATGTTGTCAAAACTGGTAGTTCCCTTGGCTGCTTGTCGCGGGCATGATGGCTTTCAAGGATACTTCATGGAGCTGGAGCGCTTGGCTGCGCAGGCCCTGAGAGCCGGCTATCCCAATGGCACGGCCGCGGTGCGTGCCATAGCTTCTGGAGGTGGTGTTTTTTGTTGTTGTTTTTTGTTTTTTTTTTGAGACAGAGTCTTGCTCTGTCGCCCAGGCTGGAGTGCAGTGGCGCTATCTCAGCTCACTGCAAGCTCCGCCTCCTGGGTTCACGCCATTCTCCTGCCTCAGCCTCCTGAGTAGCTGGGACTACAGGCGCCCACCACCACTCCCGGCTAATTTTTTGTATTTTTAGTAGAGACAGGGTTTTACCGTGTTTGCCAGGATGGTCTCAATCTCTTGACCTCATGATCCGCCCACCTCGGCCTCCCAAAGTGCTGGGATTACAGGTGTGAGCCATCACACCCATCCTGGAGGTGGTGTTTCTACTGATAACAAGTAGATGACTGGTTAGAGATGGAGGTCATGATGACCACAAGGAAGGGACTGGACCCATACAATGTACTACCCCCCAAGACAGCTCTAGGCACCAAGGAAGACCCTAATTTCGCCCCCTCCTTCACCAACAAGAGAATAGTGGGTGCATCTATGAAGAGGACAACAGTGCTGTCATCTGGTTTTGGCTGCACAAAGGCAAGACCCAGCAATGCCCCAGCTGTGGAACCCATTACAAGCTGGTGCGTTGAGCGCCTGCACCAAGTTACTCAAAATGTGCTGTAAAGTTTCATCTTTCCAGTAAAGACTAGCTGTTGCATTGGCTCCTTCTCCCTCTGTAAAAAAAAAAAAAAAAAAAAAAAAAAAAAAAAAAAACCCAACTAGTAGTTTCCAAAATTGACATGCATCCAGACTGTCCCACCCCATCTCACATTTAGGGAATCAAAGGCTCTACAGAGAATCTGTATTTTTAAAGTAACAATAATAAACTGGGCACAGTGGCTTACACCTGTAATCCTGGCACTTTGGGAGGCCAAGGCGGGCAGATCACTTGAGATCAGTTCAAGACCAGCCTGGCCAACATGGCAAAACCACATCTCTATTAAAAATACAAAAAATAGCCAGACCTGGTGGTGCATGTCTGTAATCCCAGCTACTTGGGAGACTGAGACAGGAGAATCACTTGAACCTGGGAGGCAGAGGTTGCAGTGAGACGAGATTGCAGCACTGCACTCCAGCCTGGGCAACAGAGCTAGATTCTGCCTCAAAAAAATTAAGTAAAATATCAATAATGAATCACCCAGGTGATTCCAATACCCTGTCGTTGGCCCTGCACCTGGGAAGCAGCTCTGTCTGAACTTAGATGACAGGGTAATCACGTTAGAGAGAAGCCATGGTTTGTGGGGAACAATCCTAGAAAACATTGACTGCTTGACATTTATTGGAAAACCAAGCTTTGGTTTTTACCATAATGTGAATGTCTTTGGTCTTACTGTCTTTGTTTCTGGACTTGGTAGCCATGATTTTGTGAGTTGTGGAGATAGAATCTTACGAATGGAGAAAACAAGATGGCAGGAACGTCTGGCTACCTAATGGTAAAATGTGACCTTTCCCCCTCTGCAGAAGTCCCTTTATGTGGACGAGTAATGCTTGTGTTAGAAATATTAAAGGAAAGTGGTTGCATGTATTAGTCCGTTTTCGTAATGCTGATAAAGATATTCCCGACACTGGGTAATTTATAAAGAAACAAAGGTTTAATGGACTCACAGTTCCACGTGGCTGGGGAGGCCTCACAATCAGGGCGGAAGGTGAAAGGTACAACTTACATGGCAGCAGGCAAGAGAGAATAAGAGCCAAGCAAAAAAGAGTTTTCCCCTGATAAAACCATCAGATCTCATGAGACTTAGTCACTACCACAAAAACAGTATGGGGGAAACCGCCCCCGTGATTTAGTTATTTTTCACCAGGTCCCTCCCACAACACATGGGAATGATGGGAGCCACAATTCAAGATGAGATTTGGGTGGGGATACAGCCAAACCGTATCATTGCATTTTTATTACTCAAAAAATGCAAAACGTGTTTCAGTTATGATATGCCATAGGAAGATACGTCCTCTATGTGCTGACTCCAGTGTGGAAAGGAGGAATTATTTCTTTCTGGGGACAGAGGCAAGGGTGGCAGGAATGTGGCTGAACCCATGGAATGGCATGATGCTTGAACAAGGAAGATTAATGGCAAGATACTCCTTTGTCTCACGTTAACTCTCTCCAGAACCACTGACCTTGCGTGCATTTTTGTTCTTTTACATTTTAAAAGTCTGTGCTTTATGACCTAGTTACCTGCTTTGATGTTGAAACCGCTTTCTCTGTGAGACCTGAAGATTCCAGGAGAGCTGAAACTATTATAATGATCGGCTGTTTGTTCCCAGAGGGAAGGGGAGGCTGTGAAACCTCAACATAATGTTATGAGTGGTGACTTCAAAATTCAATCACATACAAAGCAGGGGCGATCGTCACAAAGTTAGTGAAGTGAGAATAGGGGTGGGGTGGAGGATGGGAACACATGAGATCTTACCTGAATTCATGCATTTGGGTGGTTATGAATATATGGGTGTAGGGATTACCGTTTCTGTTCACTATCTGTTAAACTAGTAGTCAAGTGACTAAATATGAGACTTGATATTCATATGAATTCTTCTTTCGTCCCTTTTTTTTCCTTTTCTGGAGGTTGCTCTTCTGTTACTTTATTGCTCACAAAGTGAGTGGGTCTGCCCACAGCCTCCCAGGTTATCCTCTAGGCTCTACAGCTTAGTCTTCTCCCCTCTCCTAGTAGCTGCCCATCACTGCAATTCCTTGGGATTTGGAAAATAGAGGATTTATAATAAATGCTCCTTCTGTAAGAGTGATGTCCAAAGGGAAGAATGTAGAATATAAAGTACCAGCTTTCATCATGTGCTGTAGTCCTTGGGATTCATTACACTTTAAATTGGAAGATCATCTGTAGCATTGAACAGATTGAGACCTTGTACTGCTTTTTGTTTATATTGTTTACTAATTACGCTACCGTGAAATGGTCTTCCTGTGTTCCCTTCCGCCAACTGTTCCTGCTTATTTCAGGCTTTTGCTCTCCATTGTGGTTTAATGATCCAGCTTTTTCCTGTTTGACAGCTTAAAAGCATTAAGAGCTTAATCTTTAACAACTCGACCAACCCGTTTATATATTGGCAAATAAGAACTTAATAACTTAAGAGGGTTTTTTTTTTAATTGTTGGTGTTTTAAGAAATCACTCTCTAGTAACAGGAGACAGAGATTTGTTTTGATTTCTAGACCCGAATATGGAAAGAATATAAGGAAGTTCTCTTGTGGAATAGGAAATCAGGAAGAGCGCGATTACTGGGACATGTTACTAATCTTAGAAAGTTTAGTGGCTAGAGGGATTACCGAAGACAATGCATGATGAAAGCACTGGATGTGTTCAAGAAAACAGAAACCATTCTAAGTGTTTTAGATAGAGAAGACTTAATATAGGGAATTGGTTAGACTATCATTGGAAGGCTGATTGAGCAAAAATGGGATAGTAACATGAACTCAGAGGTTAAAGGGAATCCTATAGGTTTGGGAACAGACAGGAGAAAGTAGCACTACCAGGATTTAAGAAATCACAAGAGGTTCCAATCTATGGAGTTACCACAGCCTCAAGAGCTGTGATCATGGGAGACAGACCACTGCTTCCACCCTGGGACGGTGGAGGAGGGGATGTAGTCACTTCAGAGACACTGCCAGGGGAAGGAAGGAGAGAGTGAGAGTGGGAGGAAAGGACTGCTCCCCTCTCCCCACCACCCAGCACCTGTTGACAGAAAGGACCCAAAGGGTGAAGAAACCTGGGAAATGTAGTTGCAGACTCCCAGCCCCTGCTTCTCAGAGCAGAGTACAGAACGGTGGGCGAAGGACTGCTGGGTAACTGATGTTACCCGTCTACTTCCTGGATGAACAGTTTTGGTTAAATCACCACTTTTCTCTGCCTCCCTGAAAGTTTGTTCCCTTTGTGTAGATGCTATAAGATGAGTAGAGTTTGAGACAAAATGAAACCAAATTTTATCTCATTCAGTCTATTCTTCAATAAATAGCAATAATAATTGTTGTAGTAACCGTAAAGTAGTAAAGAATTTTGTCATGTTGGATAAATGAAGTTATGTTGGTTGTTTTGGGTGTGTTCAAATGCCACCATGGATTTTGTCCAAGTGACTCATGCATATTACGGTGGAGTGAATTGATCTGAGGAATCACTGGAACATCAAATAGAGATAATTGTGTTAGAATAATTAAGCATCCCAAATTATTTTAATTTTTTGAACTTTTCCTATCATTTCCTCATTAAAGGGGTAAAAATATTGTAACTTGAGTTTCTGAGTCTCATGGGAAATTCCGACAACATCTTCAGCAAATGGATGTTCATAAGTATTTCCATAATTCCATTAAAGCTTTCTTTTTCTTGCATAATATGCTATCTATTTGCTGTGTAGCACAGGACAAGTCAAAATGGTTTTGTCATCTAAAAAAAAGACAGACTTGCCAGTAAGTAAGGAAACAAGTCTTAAACTCTGACAAATTGTGATCATTTGTACTTTTTGCAGAGTTAAAGGGATCAAGTACACTCAAATAGAATGTGCATTTGAACTGAGATAAGAGGGCAACAGGGTCACCTGGTAAAAAAAAAATCCCTCTCTCTCTCTCTGTGCTTTTATTAACTATGCAAATTGAGAGCTAGCCATTTTATATTCTGTTACCAATGTTAACATTGCCTCTCAAAAGAAGCAACAAAAATCTGGAAGCATTCCCCTTGAGAAATGGAACCAGGCAAGGATGCCCACTGTCACCACTCTTACTCAACATGGTATTGGAAGTCCCAGCCAAAGCAATCGGGCAAGAAAAATAAATAAAAGGCATGTAAATAGGAAAAGAAGAAGTCAAGCTATCTATCTTCATGGACCATGTGATTCTACACCTAGAAAACCCTGCAGACTTTGCCACAAGGCTCCTGGAACTCATAAACAACTTCAGTAAAGTTTCAGGATACAAAGTCGGTGTACAAAAGTAAGAAACATATCTATATACTGATAACATTCAAGCTGAGAGCCAAATCAAGAATGCAATCCCATTTACAATAGCCATAAAAAGGGTAAAATACCTGGGAATTCAGCTAATCAAAGAGGTGAAGGATCTCTACAAGGAGAACTACAAAACACTGCTGAAAGAAATCAGAGGTGACACAAACAAATGGAAAAACATTTCATGACCATGGATTGGAAGAATCAATATTGTTAAAATGGCCATACTGCCCAAAGCAATCTACAGATTCAACACTGTTCCTATCAAACTCCCAATGTCATTTTTCACAGAATTAGAAAAAAGCTATTCTTAAATTCATATTGAACCAAAAAAGAACCTGAACAGCCAAAGCAATCTTCAGCATAAAGAACAAAGCCAGAGGCATCACATTACCTGACTTCAAACTGTGCTATAAGGCTACAGTAACCAAAACAGTATGGTATTGGTGCAAAAACACACACACAGATGAGAGGAACAGAATACAGAACCCAGAAATAAAGCCACACACCTACAGCCATGTGGTCTTCAACCAATATTTTTTTTAAAAAAAGCAATGGGGCGAGCGCTTCCTAGTCAATCATGCTGGGATAGCTGGCTAGCCATACACAAAAGAGTGAAACTGGACCCCTACCTTTCACAATACAGAAAAATTAACTCAAGATAGATTAAAAATTTAAATATAAAACCTCAAACTACAAGAATCCTAGAAGAGGCTGTGCTCAGTGGCTCACAGCTGTAATCCTAGCACTTTGGGAGCCAGAGTAGGCGAATGGCTTGAGCCCAGGAGTTTGAAACCATCCTGGGCAACATGGCAAAACTTCATCTCTACAAAAAATCCAAAAAAATTATCTTGGCATGGTGGTATGTGCCTGTAGTCCCATCTACCTGGGAGACTGAGGTGGGAGGATCACTTGATCCCAGGAGGTCAAGGCCGTAGTGAGCCACTAGTTGCACCACATCACACCACCGCACTCCCGCCTGGATGACAGAATAAGACCCTGTCTTTAAAAAAAAAAAAAAAAAAATCCTGGAAGAAAACTAGGAAACAGTATTCTAGACAACAGCCTTGGGAAAAAAATTGGTGACTAAGTCCTCAAAACAATTGCAACAAAACGAAAATTGACCTAATTAAACCAAAGGGTTTCTGCACAGCAGTGGCAACTATCAAGAGAGTAAACAGATGACCTACAGAGTGGGAAAAAATATTCATAAACTATGCATCCAATATCGAGATTTGTAAGTAACAAATCAACAAGCACAAAACAACCCCATTAAAAGTGGGCAAAAGGCATGAACAGACACTTCTCAAAAGAAGACATACAAGCAGCCAACAAACATGAGAAAATGCTTATCATCACTAATCATTAGAAAATGCAAATCAAAACCACAATTGAGATACCATCTCACACCAGTCAGAATGGCTATTATCAAAAGTGAAAAAACAACAGTCACTGGCAAGGCTGTGGGAGAAAAGGAATGCTTGGACACTGTATATAAATTAGTTCAGCCATTGTGAAAAGCAGTTTAGAGATTTCTCAAAGAACTTAGAACTGCCATTCGACCCAGTAATCTCATGATTGGTTATATGCCCAAAAGAAATCATTCCACCAAAAGACACACGCAACTGGGTGCGGTGGCTCACGCTTATAATCTCAGCACTTTGGGAGCCTGAGGCAGGTGAATCACGAAGTCAGGAGTTCAAGACCAGCCTAGCCAAGATGGTGAAAGCCCATCTCTACTGAAAATACAAAATTAGCTGGGCATGGTGGCGGGTGCCTGTAATCCCAGCTACTTGGGAGGCTGAGACAGAGAATTGCTTGAACCAGGGAGGTGGAGGTTGCAGTGAGCCAAGATCGTGCCATTGCACTCCAGCCTGGGTGACAGAGCAAGACTGTATCTCAAAAAAAAAACCAAAACATGCATTCATATATGTTCATCACAACGCTATTCACAATAGCAAAGACACAGAATCAACCTAGGTGCCCATCCACTATAGACTGGAAAAGAAAATGTGGTACATATACACCATGGAATACGACACAGCCATACAAAAAAAATCATGTCCTTTGCAGCAACATGGATGCCACTGGAGGCCACTATTCTGAGGAAATAAATGCAGGAACAGAAAACCAAATGCCGCATGTTCCCATAAGTGAGCACTAATACATAAAGATGGCAACCACAGACACTTGAGACTACTAGAGTGGGGAGGCGGGGAGGCAAACAAGGGTTGAAACACTAACTGTTGGGTACTGTGCTCACTACCTGGATGACAGGATCATTCATATTCCAAACCTCAGCATCACACAATTTTTTTTTTAATTTGAATTATTTTATTATTTTAATGTTAAACCCTCTTCATACAGTAATTGATATTATTTATAAATTTTCTGTTTATGCCTCATTCAATTTTCTTATAAGGCATTTCACATTTTCTAATTGACTTGCATGTGATCTTCATATATTGAGGACATTAACCTTGTATGTGTTGTTTTCTAATTATTTTCACTGTCTGCCATTTTCTTTTAGAATTATTTGTTGTTTTTTTAGAGTTGTCTATTCAAATTCAAAATTGTTTTAATTTTCTTACATGGTTTCTGCCTTAGATGTCATACTGAGAAAGTCCTTCCATATGTCCCCAAATTACATAAACTATTCACCCAATTTTCATGGTTTAGTGTGTGTATATCACAACTCACACAAATATGTAGATATATTTCATAATATGGTATGAAAACTACTGTGTTGTGGTAGATTATCTTGCTAAAGTTATGCATCAGATTATGCTTGGTTGAATAGACTTGTGTCTATTTTGAAGAGTTTGCTTCTGGTAATATATTAAGAAATAGAAAATTGCAGATCCTTGAAGATTTAAAACCAATCAGCTAGAATCATCTTGAAACATATTTCAGGCAATTCCCTTAACTTGTTTTTTCCCATCTTCATGGTTATTTGCTATTCTCATTTTCTGTTTCTGAATCCCTTAATAAACAATTTAATTTTGTAGAAAATCCCATTTCTCTTAAAATCAAATTATTATCCATAAGTTTTGCATACTTTATTTTATGATTAAAAAACATGTTATTTTGGTGGCTGGCAAGATGGCCAAATGAGACACGTCTGGTCTGGCAGCTCCAGCGAGGATCAATGCTGGAGGCAGCTGATTTTTGCATTTCAAACTGAGGTACCTGGTTCATCTCACTGGGAATGGTAGACAGGGGTGGCCCATGGAGGGCGAGTCGAAGCAGGGTGGGGTGTCACCTCACAGGAGCACGTGGTCAGGAACTCCCTCCCCTAGCCAAGGAAGCGCGTAAGGGACTAATGCCGTTCTTCCAGTACTACGCTTATCCCATGGTCTTCACACTCTCAGACCAGGAAGATTCCCTCGGTGCCTAACCATCGGGCCTGGTGGTTTCAGCACAACTGGGCGACCATTTGGGCAGACACCGAGCTAGCTCTAGGAGTTTCTTTTTTCTTTTTTTTCTTTCCATATTCAGTGGAGGCCTGTGAACACCAGGAGGACAGAACTGTTCACTCCCTGGAAAGGGGCTGAAGACCAGGGGGCCAACTGGGTCCTAGTCAGTGGATCCCACCATACAGAACAGCAATGCCTAAGAGCCAATGTCTTGAATTCTCACTGCCAGCACTAGGCAGTCTGAAGTCCACCTGGGAACTTGAGCTTGGCTTGTGGGGAGGGTGTCGCTATTCTGAGTCCTTGAGTAGGTGGCTTTCCCTGACAGCGTAAACAAAGTCCACAGTGAAGTTCGACTGGGCAGAGCCACTTCAGCTCAGCGATCCCTGTAGCAGGCTGCCTTTCATAGATCCTCCTCTCTGGCAGGGTATCTCTGAAAGAAAGGGAGCGCCCCAGTCGGGGGCTGTAGACTAAACTCCCACCTTCCTGGGCGAGTGCCTAAGGCAGGGGGTGGGTGTGGGTGCAGCTTCAGCAGACATAAACGTTCCTGCCTGAGGGAGAGCAGCGGATGTCACACCACAGCGTTCAAGCTCTGCTAAGGGACCGACCACCTCCTCAAGTGGGTCCCTGACCCCCATGCCTCCTGATGAGGAGACACCTAGCAGCAGGGGTCGACAGAGAGCTCATACAAGAGAGTTTTGGCTGGCATCTGATGGGTGCCCCTCTGGGACGAAGTTTCCAGGGGAAGAAACGGGTGGCAATCTTTGCTGTTCGGCAGTCTCTGCTGGTGATACCTAGGCAAACAGCGTCTGGAGTGGACCTCCAGCAAACTCCAGCAGACCAGCAGTGTGACCTTGAACACATTTTTTAACCTCCCTGAGCCTCAGTTTTCTCACCTGCCACCCAGGGCCCTTCACAGTCTTTTCCATTTTTTCTTCCCTTTTGAAATAGTTTGAGACATAATTTATGTCAAGCAGGTGATGAGAGCTACTGCTTCACTTCAGTCTACCTACCCTTCATCAAAACATTTTATCTGGGGATCGCGAGGGTCCCTGGCTTCTTTCTTGAAGTCAGTGAGACCAAGAACCCACCAATTCCGGACACTATTTTTTTTTTGAAACGGAGTCTCGCTCTATGGCTGCGGGAGTCTCACTCTAGCATCACACAATTTACCCATGCAGCAAACCTGCACGTGTACATTCTGAATCTAAAATAAAAGTTGAAGGCCGAGCATGGTGGCTCATGCCTGTAATCCCAGCACTGTGGGAGGCCAAGGTAGGCCAGGAATTTGAGACCAGCCTGGGCAACATTGTGAAACCCCATCTCTACTGAAAATACAAAAATCAGCCAGGCGTGGTGACACATGTCTGTGATCCCAGCTGCTCAGGAGGCTGAGGCACGAGAATTGTTCAAACTTGGGAGGCAGAGGTTGCAGTGAGCCAAGATCATGCCACTGCACTCCAGCCTGGGGGACAGAGCAAGACTCTGTTTCTAAACACATACATACATACATAGGCCTGGCGCTGTAGCTCCTGCCTGTAATCTCAGCACTTTGGGAGGCTGAAGCTGGCGGATCACAAGGTCAGGAGTTCAAGACCAGTCTGGTCGACATAGTGAAACCCCATCTCTACTCAAAATAGAAAAAAATTGCCGGGCATGGTGGTGTGCACCTGTAATCCCAGCTACTCGGAAAGCTGAGGCAGGAGAATCATGTGAATTCGGGAGGTGGAGGTTGCAGTGAGCCGAGATCACACCATTGCACTCTAGCCTGGGCAACAGTGCGAGACTCTATCTCAAAAATAATAATAAAAGTTGAAATTATAAAAAATAAGAAAGCAACAGGTATTTTTCTCCTTCCTAAATGAGGCAAACTCGAAAGTGCCAAGAGGTTTTGCCTTACCATAGGAGACTTTTCCAAGGAGTTTGCAAAGTATGTCTGATATGCTCCTGTTTTTGTATTTACGTTAGACACAGGCAGGAAGAGGCCCCGAGACCACCCTTCAGAAGGTGAATTGGACACATAGCTTTTGATCATGAGAAATATTTTGTTTACTATTCTAAGTAATACTTTATCAACAATGAACTTATGAAGTCTTTAGTGAAAAAGACTAATGATGAGGCTTGCTTCAGTATTTCAGCAGTCTGAAATATGATTTGATTCCTAAAATCACTAAATAACAGGAAATGGGACATTACAGGTTTGGACCTTGTTCTTATTCCTGCTTTACCATTTCTAGTCTATAACTTTGGGAAAGTTCATTTCCTTGTGTCTTAGTTGCTTCATCTGTAAAATGGGGATAACAATAGTATTTACTTCATTGGTATTGTTTTGAGGATTCAGTGAGTTGATACGAAAAACTAGAAGCTACATAAATTAAAGTTAGGTTGGTTTTTTATTTTTGTTTGTTGGGCTTTTTCTTTTTTTTTCCATAATGTCTTGGAACGAGGAAGCAGGAAACTTGGAATACTAATTGTTTGGTGTGTTTTATTTTCAGTATGCAGATCTCAATCGCCACGTGGATGCCTTGAACGCGTGGAGAAATGCCACCGTGCTGAAACCAGAGCACAGCCTAGCCTGGAACAACATGATTATACTCCTCGACAATACAGGTACAGAGAGGTGGATGGAACAAATCTCAGGAAATGGCTCCACAGAAAAGTGCCACTGAAGACTTACGAAATAGAGATTATTGTGCTTTTTTTCCTCCTGAGTTTTAAAAAAAAATATGAAGTTAAATATTTTCTATTACAAAAATGTCTATTATTCTAGAAAATGGAATTTCTAGGCTGGGCACGGTTGCTCAAACCTGTAATCCCAGCATTTTGGGAGGCTGAGGCAGGCAGATCACCTGAGGTTGGGAGTTTGAGACCAGCCTGACCACCATGGAGAAACCCCATCTCTACTAAAAATATAAAATTAGCTGGGTATGGTGGCACATGCCTGTAATCCCAGCTATTCGGGAGGCTGAGGCAGGAGAATTGCTTGAACCCGGGAGGTGGAGGTTGCAGTGAGCCAAGATAGCGCCATTGCACTCCAGCCTGGGCAACAAGAGCAAAACCCCCTTTCAAGAAAAAAAAAAAAAAAAAGAGAAGAAAGAAAATGGAATTTCTTTAGACATACTGGAATGTGAATTCTGGGAAAGTCACACTTCATCTAGAACTGGTGTTGAATTATGGGGGAGAAGTATGACAGTATCTTGTTTCTTCTGAAGCCTGTTATCTGCCATTGGCCATCATTTAGGGCGCTGGGAGCACCCAGAAGTGAGCAAGAATGGCCTTGGGGCTAATGACATGGATAGTGCTAGGTCCATGCCCCAAGTTAAGGGACTTCACTCAAACGAGCCCCCTCAGTCTACACTCAGAGCCATGGATTCTTACTTTTTATATGATGCTAATTGACTTGAAGATCTGGTTTCCTATCCCCAAGCAGACCAGATTCAATTGATTTAGGAGTTACTCTGCCGCCTTCACTTTAAAACTCCAAACGTCTTTTAAGAAATGATGGTGTTAGGAACAGAAAGGCAAATATCACATGCTCTCACGCATGGAGGATCTGAAAAAATGGACCTTGTGGAGCTAGAGAGCAGAACAGTAGTTACTAGGGTCTGGGAAGGGGGCAGGGACAAAGATAGGTTGGTTAATGGGTACAAACACAGATAGAAGGAGTCAGTTCTAGTGTTCCATTGCACAGTAGGGTGACTGTAGTTAACACTTTATGATATATTTCAAAAAAGCTAGAGGATTTGAAATGTTCCTAATGTAAAGAAATGATCAATATTTGAGGTGATGGTTGTCTTAAATACCCTGATTTGATCACTACACATTGTATGCATGTATCAAAATATCACATGCACCCCATCAATATGTAGTTATGTGTCAATAAAAATATGTTAATGATGGTGATAATTTGATCATCTGCATGGTATAGAGCAGATACATGCTTGTTTCTAGGGAAAATACAGAATGTATACTTCAGTGTGATAAATTCTCAGTTATGAAAGTGTTACTGTCATCCTCTTATTTTGCAGATTTGTTTGGGTATAACTGGTATCTGAGGAAAAATTAAAACTAGGTTTCAGATGGTTTTACAGAAGTTAATCAAAAGCTGTTTATATGTTGTGTCAGAAATGTGCTGAATTGCAGTGGCTTTGCCACTCATAAGGTCGTGTGTGTATTTGTATGTGGGTGTGTATTACATGATCTACACAGATTTTCTTCAGTAGTTTATTCATAATTGTCATGTGCTGTGCACATAAAGCCTGTTAGTTAGAGGCTAAAATGCGAGTACAACATTAACATGTCTTTTATTTTTCCATGTTTTACTCCCAGGTAATTTAGCCCAAGCTGAAGCAGTTGGAAGAGAGGCACTGGAATTAATACCTAATGATCACTCTCTCATGTTCTCGTTGGCAAACGTGCTGGGGAAATCCCAGAAATACAAGGTGCGTAAACCGCAGGCTGTGAGTTCCTGCAGTTAATGCCAGCATCTGACAGAAGCCGTAAGTGTTACTTCTGCCCAGTTAAATTAGGAATCAGGCCAAAACAGTGGCAGCGGTGCACCAATGTGGCTTGGCCAGTTTGTTTCCTGGACAAGTTGCTTCAAAGACAGCAGTGTGGGGGCCAAACCCAGTGTCCTTTCTCATCAGAATTAACCACGGTTGTTCACACGTGGCGAGAGGAAGAGAAGCCCAAGGAAGGGGCAGGAGCAAACAGGGAACTGTTAAATGATTGGCCTCAGAGGCCGGGCAGGCTGGTGCGAGAGGAGGACTCGGGGCAGCCACAGTGCATCCCCGGAGGTGCCCCGGTCCTGCCCTGGCACAATGGGGTTTGACTCTGTCACTTGCACATGGGCTGGAGCTCTAGGTTTTATCTGCAGGTTCCACCTTCTGCACAAAAGAATAAGCGACCCATGGAGGATGCATGACTGGTTCTTGCTGCTTCCAGGTTTTTCTTTATCTGAGTTATATAGGCCACCAGCAAGGCCCAGAGTTTTCTGACGAACAAAAAACCACAAGATACTAAATCTTTGCTCCAGTTGGCAGCCAGGGTGGAGCAGGAATAGGCTGTGCATAACTCCCTGTGTGTTGAAGGGGACTGGTTGTAAACTTTAATTTGGTCTATCAGAATCACTGAGGGAGCTTGTTAAAGCAGAGATGCCCAGATTCTCCCTACAAGGGATTGGCTTTGTGGATTAGGTCAGGTCAGGGAGTATACATTTTTACCTAGCATCCTGGGTGTTGAACACAGATATCACAGAAGTAGTGCCTTAGTCGTTTCTTAAGAGAAATACTTTATTTCAGAATCAGGGGCTATATCTTATTTTGATCACTCAGCCTATGTATAAGACCTAAAGGCAGCAACTAGCTAACATCGGTCCAGTGTTATTCACTTCTCTTTTTCTGTTTAATACATGTCATTATTAGTATAATTTTCTATAACAATGGTAAGATAATTTCGTGCATTTCTCTAGTTTTATAATGTTGGGGAGTTGAATAGCTTCATTATACATTTTTAAAATTTCTAGGTTTTGCTCCAGAAATAGCTTTTTGAAGAGGGTTTAGTTTTATTTTTTATGAATCTACTTGTATAGCAACGGAAGGAGGTGAGATTTACAGGTTTCCCTTCTAATGACCTTTCCAGCCATCTGTCAGCCTGGGAGAGGTCCCAAGTCTCAGTTCTCCTCCAGTGACCCAGCTATAGCGAGTCTTCTTGAAGACTCGGCTTATATAATCGTATTGATTTTTCTATCATCACACAGTCTGTAAACTGCTGGAATTTCTATTAAGGGGACAGAACCCAGAGTTCGTTTGGCTTCCAGTTCACGTTGTTCTTCCCCCAACCCCCAAATAAACTAGAAAATACTCTGTAAAGCAGAATGAAGAAATCAGCTTCCTCTTTCTCTACACATTTTGCATTTTAATTATCAAGGCCAAGGCTCTGGGCCTAACGTAAGGAAACAGAAGGTGAAATCTGACACACAGAACTCACGATGAGACCTTCAGGAGCTACCAAGTGGGGGGAACATGATGTGACTTCCTGAGCCCTGGCATCAGCCACCAAGCAAGCATTCCATGTATTTTTTTAATTAAGGGTTTGAATTTTAAACAACTGTTTAGGTTTTCCGCTTGTAATGCAAAAATGATACCGGTTGCTAATGGTCAGCTGCATCCCTGGCACTGCTTGTTTCAGGATGGAGTGAAGGGGTCTGTTTCCTTGCAAAGCCCTGGGCGGAATGTTCCAGAGAAGAGGGGATATGGTGGTGAGTTGCAGGGCTGGGTGAACAGACCCTTCAGCCCAGCTATGTTGATGGCAGGGCAGGTGTCTGCTGCCCGACAACTCACTTTTTACCCAGGCACGTGTGTTTTATTTATCATGCACTTGGTAAATCTCCTCAGAGAGCCTGGAGGCTTCTTGAGGTTGGAGTCAAGACTTCAGTCCCGGTTCTGTATCTCCATTGCTGTCAGGTAGTTACAAAGCACCCAGTCAAGTAATTGTAAAATGATCGCATGCATCTCTCATTTGACCCTGAAATGTTCAGGCTTCCAGAACCTATTTTGAGGTGTTGATGGGCAGAGGGAGTGTTCTCGTTATATCTGCATGGCTCTAAGCACCTTTGTATCCTATCTAAGCAGCCCTTTTTAAAACCTAACAGCAGTCGGCCTCTCTGGGCCTCAGTTTGTTCATGTATAAAATGGAGATAGTGATCTGCCCAATCTCTTGACAAGGTGATACAAAAAAATGCACAACATAATTTGCAACTATCAAATGGTAAATGTGTATATGCATATATATATGTGTGTGTGTGTGTGTATGTATAGTGAGCATTCAATCATTCAGTGGATCTCTAGGGATCATTAAATGTATTAAAACAGGCGCCTGTAGTCCCAGCTACTCAGGAGGCTGAGGCAGGAGAATAGTGTGAACCTGGGAGGAGGAGTTTGCAGTGAGCGGAGATCGTACCACTGTACTCCAACCTGGGTGACAGAGTGAGACTCCATCTCAAAAAATATATATATATATTAAAATTTATGTTACTTCTTGCCATTTAATTTCCAATTTCAAGCTAATGTGGTAAAGCAAAATAGAAAAGTAATGTTTTTCAGTGCTTAAATCATTGCTTCTTGTACTGATTTCTTTTTCTGTAGTGCTAATTCTAATGGCCCTGTAGCTTACCTACAGGTTATGTTGATAAAGTCAGTTTCCTAAGCTCCAGACATTTATGTCACACCTTTATGATTTTTTTTTTTTTTTGCCGCATCTAGATGTTACCTTATTTACTTGACATTTTTATTTAAATAGATTTTTAACATGAATATATTTAAAGGAGAAACAACACATCATTACTATAAATATAGGGTAACTGAAAGTTAAATAATCATACTAAATCCCAGCTAGATGCTATTGCTGGCCAAGGTTCTGAGCTCTCTTAGCTTCAAGGAGAGATTGGCAGGTGTGTTAGAGGGTGGGGCCCACACACCACCACCAAGCGCAGACTTCAGCCCGATGCAATCAGAAGGAAGGAGGGAGAATAGAGAAGAACCCTCTTCCTGTGTGAGTCAGTTTCAACTTCACATCAGATCACCCATGTTACCCTTCCTGTTCTAGCGGAGGCACAGTGGCCCCTGTGCCCCAGAGTATTCTTGGGTGGCTGCTGTGGCTGAAATGACCTCCACCCACCCAGGCTTCCTCGCCTAGACATAGAGACTAGCGCTTGTTCCTACCTAGAGACACAATTTGCAAGACTTTCTCAAGCCCTACGCCTTTGTTAATTACATTTTGTCTAATATGCTTCAGAAAATAATACATTATTTTTCCCCTTTCTGTTGGGAAAAAAATATCCCAACTCTAAATGTGAGATTATTGGTTCATTGGCATAAATCGGCTCATTGCCTGGGTCTTTACACATCCAGAGACCTCCACAGAAGATCAATTTATAAACAGCTCACTGCTTTCCTGAATGAGGCCATTAGAAGCCCTGATTTAATAGATGAACATTTCATGGGCTTTGAATACTCACAGATGCTGCGTTCTAAAGAGGCCCATCCAACCCCACTCCCAGGCCCAGGTACAGGCCCAGGGGCTGCCCCCATGACTTGGATAGAGGCGGGCCGGCCCACCCGCACCTCCTCTCAAACCAGCCCTTCCTCCTGACACCCCTTCTTTTGTCCACATGCCGTCATGTTTCTGTTGCCCTGGCTTGGAAATCTTGACTCTTTTTTCCTTCCTTGTCCCCCTGGCCCAGTGCTCTCTGCCTGTTCTTCCTCATCCGTGTTCCTTCACACCGGCCTCCTCCTCACCCTGCAGAGTTTGGGCCCAGCCCTGCTGAGAGCAGTAGCCCTCTAACAAGGTGTCAGATCTGAGCCCTTCCCTGTCTTCAGCACCACTGTGTCCCCCAAACTGCTGACTCCTCAATGTCCTGAAAGATGTTCGTCCTCACAGGCATCTGCGAACTTAGCTGAATAAATAAATGAATTTAGCAACACTAGAAAACTCCTAACTTTTTATCCCTAAGCCATTTCTCTCCAGTTAACACTATTTCATTTACAGGTAGGGAAGCATTTTTAAGTAGATTTGGTTCCCTGACCGTCCTATGTCTCAAGTTTTAGGTTTTAAATGGAAATGTTTGAAAATCCTCAGAAACAGCCCAGCAACTCAGAAACCCCTGCAAAGCTACACAACCCATTGACTTTTTTTCTGCAGCCTTCCTGATATGGCCAGAGTCTTAACCCTCTTGGAAGGAGTTTCAACCCCTGAAACTTGGAATGTAGACACTGACTTTGAACTGACATCCCGTATGTTATCCTGATGTCTTTCTTAAGTCCCTCTTGGATGACATTTCTAAAATATAAATATTTCTCTGCCAGCTCTGTCCAAAAGGTCATGGTTTTGGAGATAGTTCCCCCACATTCCCAGCCAATTTATCAGGGGTACCACAGGCCGTAACAGGGCAAGGGAACTGGTAGTCTTGCACATTATAAAATGCACAGTCCCAGATGTGGGAAGCCCACCTGGAAAAATTCATGTATGACCCAGGTAGAAGGCACTAAAACTATCCCCACACCAACAGATTTGGTTGGTTAAGCTCAGTGTGTGATACTGATGTTTTTTGTTTTTAAGACAGTGTCTTGCTCTCTTGCCCAGGCTGGAGTGCAGTGGTGCACTCTCGGCTTACTGCAACCTCCACCTCTTGGGTTGGAGCAATTCTCCTGCCTCAGCCTCCCGAGTAGCTGGGATTACAGGCACGCACCACCACACCCGGCTAATTTTTGTATTTTTGGTGGAGACCGGTTTTCACCATGTTGGCCAGGCTGGTCTCAAACTCCTGACTTCAAGTGATCTGCCTACCTTGGCCTCCTAAAGTGTTGGAATTACAGGCAGGAGCCACCATGCCCAGCATGTGATACTGATTAAAGCATGCTGCCCTTAAGGAATGTGAAGGTGGATGGAGTGAACAGCACCCCCGGGGCACATGTCAGTAAAAACAGGTTAGGCGTCTTTATTTCTCAGCATTATGGTAGAAGGGGCATCCAGCCAGCAGTTTTCAGCAGTGATCAGGGTAGGAAGACACTTTGCCCTGCCTCTTAGTGGCCAGGTTGGAAGTGAGTATGACTTGGAAGAAATGCAAGGTTGTACAAGAATCACTTCACACCCATCAGGGGCATTTGGTCATGGTCATGTCCAGTACTGTGACAATGTAGTTGACAGGTGGCCATTCCTTCCTCTTTTCTGCTCATTCTTTCCAGATGGATGAGGCTGCTTCTGGGCTGCCCAGAGTGTTGTAGGTTCTTGGGGGAGAGGAAATGGTCCTCAACTCCTACCCTGGGAGCTCTGGAAATGGCATTGGCGTGGGCGTGCTCCACGGCTCAGCCCTCTCCTGTTCCCTGGACCTCCTGTCTTCACGCACCCTGACCTGGGCGACTTGCATAACATGGCGGAAGTCCAACCACTGCAGGGAGGCAGGTGGTGGCACTCACGAACATGTTCATCCCCTCTCTGCGGCCACCGCTCCCTCCCGCTGCCCCTTGTCAGCCTCTCTTTGGCAGAGCGTGGCCCCTCTGGGCCTTCTGAGTGTTTCTAGAGGAATGCAGTGATACAAAAGGAGGTGGTTAAAAGTTTGAAAACCATAGGTGATAAAACTGGGAACTGCTTTTGCTTCGCATACAATAAATATCTTCCTTTTTATATTTCTCATTTTTTAGGAATCTGAAGCTTTATTCCTCAAGGCAATTAAAGCAAATCCAAATGCTGCAAGTTACCATGGTAATTTGGGTAAGAAAAATGTTCAACTTGAATCATGTTGAAATTCTGTAACTTTAATGAAGTGGGTGCATGTCTATAAAATTAATGTTGGGAGAGTAGTTTTTTTAAAGCTAACCTGGCTTTACAATGTGATTCTGTTATTACATTAAAGATAGCAAAGTGATAGCCACACTTACAAATCTTAATTGCATGACCAGAACAGCCCTAAAGTTGCCTACTCTGTTTATCACCTTCTCATGATGAAACTCAGATTGTCCACCTTTGTGTTAAGCTGAGAAGGGTGAGATCCGATCAAGAGAATGAGGCTGTGGTTACAAAGAGTTATCCCAGTAAATGAATCGTATGTTCTTTGGAAGCTAGCCATTGAACTTACCTCCTTTTCCTTCCTTCTTACAGAGTAGACCTTCCCCTTCCAACCTGGTCTTCTGCTTTCTTATATCCTCTTATGCCTTGGCTAAAATGCATTTATAATCATTTATTCCCTAGAATTCATTTCTTGCACCCTTTTATGTCTCTATGGTTAAGATGTTTAGAGCATAGCATGTTGATGTTTAGAATGCCCACAGAAATGTTTTTGGATCAAAGCTGTTCTCTACCAACTCTGAAGCTTCTCTTCACAAAAGCCAACAAGCATCCACAGGTGCTCTTCTGCCCATATAGAAAGTTAGTTTTACTAACAAAATCACTGTCATGATCAGAGGCTAATCATCCTAATGACTAGGTTTATTGTAACTATCATTTTAATATCAGAGGCCTTATTTCCAAATGGCCCCAAACAAGCTTTTACTTCCCCAAACGGTGTGGGGAAATATCTATTTAAAATAAACAGCTGAACTTCTGCATAGTCAAGACTCTAGACAGTGCCTAGCATCCATCACCCCCACCTCCCATACCCAGCCTTGCTTCCTGGAACTTTCATGGCAGCACTGAGACATTGCATGTACTCTTCTTTTTACTTCTTTATGTCATAATGTTACCGTAGGCAGATGTATCCTGTCTAGTGCTGTGAAGAGCCCTAGGAGTAACTGGCAGTAAATGGATAATCATCAGGGAGTGTGATTACAATAAATAAAGTTTTCAGTACAAACAATATTGTTTCATACAATTAACTTTTGAAAGCTGTTTGCATAGGATGTGTAATATTTCTTTGTCCAAGAGGGTAGGAATTCAGCACGTTACTCAGAAGCATTCCCAGTGAAATTTATCTCCTGCTATTTCAGCTGTGCTTTATCATCGCTGGGGACATCTAGACTTGGCCAAGAAACACTATGAAATCTCCTTGCAGCTTGACCCCACGGCATCAGGAACTAAGGAGAACTATGGTCTGCTAAGAAGAAAGCTAGAACTAATGCAAAAGAAAGATGTCTGATCCTTTTTCCTTCATGCTTTGAGTTTGAGTGTGTGTGTGCATGAGGCATATCATTAATAGTATGTGGTTACATTTAACCATTTAAAAGTCTTAGACAGGTTATTTTATTGATTTTTTTCTATGAAAACAAAGACATGCAAAAAGATTATAGCACTAGCAATATACTCTTGAATGCTTGATATGATTTTTCATTGAAATTGTATTTTTTCAGACAACTCAAATGTAATTATAAAATTCCAAAATTGTCTTTTTTAATTAAACAGAAAAAGAGAAAAAATTATCTTGAGCAACTTTTAGTAGAATTGAACTTTCATTTGGGATCTGAGCCTTGTCGTGTATGGACTAGCACTATTAAACTTCAATTATGACCAAGAAAGGATAGACTGACCCCTACAATTTGTATAAATATTGAATGTATCTGTTTATTAGCATTTTTATTTAATGACAAGATTCTTGTTTTTTTATCTCTTTTTTTAAAACAATATACTGTGAACTTTGTAAGGATATTTATTTGTATTTTATGTCTTGAATAGGGAATGAGGAATGGAATGGAATGAGGAATGGAAATCGAATGAGGAATGGAAATTGTAACATGTAGTATATCCATATCTATATGCTTTTCCCCATAGGAAGAAATTGACTTCTGCAGTAGTTTTTGGATGCTCTGACTTGTGCAATTTCAATACATAGGAGGTTATGTAATGTAATATTTTACATAAAACAATTACTATTAGTTGAAAGTTCAGGCCATGCTTTAGGCAAAAGCAGGCAGCCTCACATCTTTATTTTTGTTACATCCAAGGTGAAGAGGGCAACACATCTGTGTAAGTTGCTTTTTAGTGTTTTAACTGAAAAGCCGTTTTCCATTTTGCTTAATGAAACTACAGACATTATCCAGAAAATGCAAAATTTTCTCTCAAATGGAGCCACATTCGGGGAATTTGTGGTATTTTTAAGAATTGAGTTGTTCGTGCTGTTATTTGATCCAAACAATGTTTTGTTTTGTTCTTCTCTGTATGCTGTTGACCTAATGATTTATGCAATCTCTGTAATTTCATATGCAGTAAAATTATTACACAAACTAGCATGAAAATGTCAAATTGCTTTCTTAATCGATGATTTTCAAGTAGTGAACTTTATATCCTCCTTTACCTTAGAATGAAATCAAAGTGACCATATCATCTTTCATGTGGCTTCTATTTGACGTGGGGACCATTTCATAGAATTGCACTACAGCGTTTTCCAAGTTCAGAGAACAGAGCGAATAGATCCACACAGAGGAATTTGATTCTCTGGACTCACTTTTTGGGGGCAGATCTGTGTAGTGTTTAAGTCAGTAATTGTAAGTTCTGGTGGTTGAAATATATCAAGAAATAAAGTGCTGTGTGTAAAATATTTCTTTTTTTTTTTTTTTTTTTTTTTGAGATGGAGTCTTACTCTGTCTCCCAGGCTGGAGTGCAGTGGTACCATCTCAGCTCACTGCAGCCTCCGCCTCCCAGGTTCAAGCGATTCTCCTGCCTTAGCTTCCCGAGTAGCTGGGATTACAGGCGTGCAACAACACGCCTGGCTAATTTTTGTATTTTTAGTAGAGATAGGGTTTCACCATGTTTGGCCAGGCAGGTCTCGAACTCATGACCTCAAGTGATCCATCCACCTCATCGTCCCAAAGTGCTGGGATTACAGGCATGAGCCACCACACCTGGCCTTCAAATATTTCTTAAATGGTCCCAAAACAACAGTAATAATTTACAGCTCTCTTTCTTTAGTGCCTAAGACCATCTTCCTCTTATTTATGTTCCTATAGTGCTTCACTTGTCCTACAATAGATGCACTACATGCTTTGTTGATTTTTTTTAAAGCAAACTTCTTTTTTTGAAACAGTACTTGTCTATTGAGAGTAATCAAAAAATGATGTTTCTTACAAGAGCCCCTTCAGGATCCTCTTTTTTTTCCCTACCGATTCTAAAACGAGTGCCAAATCAAGTTGTGCAAATCTGGACCCCTGCCTACTGACAAATTCCCTTAGCTTTCACTGCTTCAGCTTCCAGCATTTCCATCATAGCTGTTTTCTTTCCAGAGAACACAGTAATTAATTTGATTGATATTTCAGGAAGTCTTTGAACTGTGCAGATTTTGGAAGCATACCACACTGGCTCCCTTTTCTTCTTCCATCTTCAGGCAGCCACCCTCTTTGTTTCTCGGGTTTCCTTTCCAATGAGACTGAAGTGGAAGGCCGCCTCGCAGTTCTTCTCTTATTTAGAGTCTTTTACTATTTTAATGTTTTTATTGCTAATGACAGTTGGGAGGCAGGTGTCAAAACAAACATGGGGAAGTCAGAAGTTTGAGAAATCTCATCATCCTTCTCTTCCTCAATAGCAAACATCAGCAAACCTGGAAAGAGGCTTGGAGCTGGGTGTTGGTTTGTTGGGTGGTTTAACATATGTAGCACATGTGAAAATGCAGCACTTCTTCCCTGTTCTTGTTTGGATTTTTAAAAATTTAAACGCAGGCTTACATTTGTTTCTCTCCCAAGTTCATCCTGTCAGGCGTAGCCTACAGGCCTTGACAGGGCCCCTTGAGGTTCTCATCCTGTCACATTGCTTACAGATGTTCTTTCTCTTTTTTTTTTTTTTTTTGAGACAGGGTCTCACTCTGTCACCCAGGCTGGAGTGCAGTGGTGCGGTCTTGGCTCACTGCAACCTCTGCCTCCGGGTTCAAGTGATTCTCCCACCTCAGCCTCCTGAGTAGCTGGGACTACAGGCACGCACCACCATGCCTGGATAATTTTTATATTTTTTGTAGAGACGGGGTTTTGCCACGTTGCCCAGGCTGGTCTTGAACTCCTGGGCTCAAGTGACCCACCTGCCCTGGTCTCACGAAGTGCTGGGATTACAGGCGTGAGCCACTGTGCCCGGCCATTCTTCACAGTTTATTTCAAATGACTGAAAAAACATCGGAACAGAAGACTGAGCCCCCCACCAAAGCACTGGACATCTATGTCCATATTCACACCCAACCTGCCTGGGCTTTGGGGTGAGAAAACCCAGACTTGGACCTTGGTGTCTCCCCCTGCAGTATCATAGGTAAGGCACTGAGCATTGCTCAGGCCCCAGTTCCTGATCTGTACAGTGGGGATAAGATCCCTCATAGACATAACTTAGAGGGCCCAGTAGAATCTCCATAAGTGATAGGCTGGACTTTTGAAAGAGGAGCTCTGTTGGGAGTACACAGATCTGGCCTCAGATACGTTTATTCCCCATTCACTCAACACATACTAAGGGCTATGTACCACATACTTTCTTAGGCTGTCTGAATAGTAAAGTGGGTGGAAGAGGACACCAGTGGACGGTCCAGTGAGAGAAAACAATGATCAAAGAGTCACATGAATAGTAGCTGTGGAGGGAGGCCTGCTCTAACCTGGAGAGTCAGGAAAGGGTGCCCTGGGAAGGTGGCTTCTGGATGGAGATTGATAGGCAGAGAAGAGGAAGGTTACTCCAGGCTGGCTGTTCTCAACCAGGGAATTTCTTGCCCTTGGGGGCAGGGAGGCCTGGGGATATTTTTGATTGTTAAAACTGATTGGAAAGTGGTGGGGGAGAGAGAGGCTGCTGCTGTACATGGAATATGCACAGGACAACCCCCCACAAAAATCACCTGGCCTAAAATATCAGTAGTCCCAGGGTTGAGAAAACCTGGACCACACCGAAGCAACAGCATCTGCAAAGGCCCTGCTGTGGGAAAGCTGAAGTCCAAGGAGGCCGGGGAGGGTGCTTGAGAAGGCCGGCCTTGGTGATGAGCCAGCTCATACAGGGTTCACAGACCACGTGGTGCTTACCTTAAACTGGGGGAGAATCCAAAGCAGGTCAGTGACATGAGCCAAGTTAGCGAGGTTTTGACAAGGTCACTTGGCTGCTGGTGGGAAAAGAATTGGAGAGAGGCTAAGATGACATGAGCAGAGAAGTCAAGAGACCATCCCAGGTGTCAGCGTCGAAATGAAGGTGGCTCTGTGCAGCCAAGTGGCAGGGGGGCTGGAGAAATGTAGACAGTTAAGAGTAATGATAAGGAGTCAATCAACTAGTCACGGGCCGCCGGAGGTGGGTGGTGGGGGAATGAGAGGTGCTAAATAAAATTCGGCACAGAAGCCACTGAGGGAGAAGCTGGCCTTAAACTGGAGAGAGAAGGTTCTTGAGAAGAAACGAGATAGGGCCCCTAATCAGGTGGAGTTTGGCCCTACAAAAGAGGAAATAAGGCTTCTGTATATTAAGAGGTCCAGATGGGAACAGATGTAGGCACCTCTGCACATTCATACAGTTGGCTAAACCCCAGTTGCAGCATTCAGTGGTCATATTACAAGAAGTTCCACCTCTCCGACTCTCAACTTCTTCATATTTAAAAAAAAAGAAAGTCCGGTGCAGCAGCTCATGCCTGTAATACCAGCACTTTGTGAGGCCAAAGTGGGTAGATCACCTGAGGTCAGGAGTTCCAGACCAGCCTGACCAATATGGTAAAAATACAAAAATTAGCTGGGCCTGGTGGCATGCACCTGTATTTCCAGTTACCCAAGAGGCTGAGACAGGAGAATTGCTTGAACCCAGGAGGCGGAGGTTGCAGTGAGCCAAGATCGCGCCATTGCACTCCAGCCTGGGTGACAGAGGAAGACTCTGTCTCAAAAAAAAAATAATAAAAATAAAATTAAATTTAAAAAAGCAGGTAATGTCTAATTTGCAAGGTTGTTGTGAAAGTTCAAGTTAATATAATAAAATATCTACAGCTGTCCTGTCCAGTAAGGTAGCCACTCACCACATATGGCTAGTGACCACTACAGACATGGCCAGTCCACATCAAGATGTGCTATAAATGTAAAATACATGCTGGATTTTGAAGACCTGGCATGAAAGATTAATGTGAGATCTCAGTAATGTTTATACTGATTACATGTTGATATATTTAGATATATTGGGTTAAATAAAACATAAAATTATTTCCCCCTTTTTTTTAACTTTTTAATGTGGCTACCAAATTTAAAATTATATCTATGGCTTGCTTTGGAGCTCATTTGATATTTCCAATGGGTAGCACTGATCTAGAGTATAGTAGGAGCTGGGTATACGGTACCTACCTCGCAATCTAATTTATGTTTTTAAAAAGAATATTTATTGCATCTAATTATTGCAATCTAATTAATGTTTTCATTCTTGGACTCCTACAAGGTCTATATTTCTCATCTTGTCCCTAAAGCTTTCCTAAGTGGACCAGTCTGATGCCCTTTGGAAAACTGGATTCCGCAGGCCTATTGTGATTACGTGATTAGCAAACAGCCATAGCTGATGAGGGAGACTCTTCCTTGCTGACTAATTATAGCTAACACATGTTGAAAGAATAGGAATTAGGAAATCATCCTTTTTTTTTCTTGTCCTCAGTGAACCAATTGATTCAAGCAGAGATCAGCAATAAATAAAATCATTAGATGAAAGGCTGATGGGAAACTGCGCTGATAGGACCAGGCTGTCACCAGCTGAATCCACTGACCAATTTCTTCTTTTTTCTTTTGAGACGGACCTTGCTCTGTCCCCCAGGCTGGAGTGCAATGACGCAATCTCTGCTCACTGCAACCTCTGCCTCCTGGGTTCAAGCGATTCTCCTGCCTCAGCCTCCTAAATAGCTGGGATTACAGGCACGCACCACCATGCCCGGCTAATTTTTGTATTTTTAATAGAGACGGGGTTTCACCATGTTGGCCAGGCTGATCTCGAACTCCTGACCTCAAGTGATCTGACCACCTCGGCCTCCCAAAGCACTGGGATTACAGGCATGAGCCACTGTGCCCGGCCCCACTGACCAATTTCACAATCATTAAGAGTGGGACACCCAGATACGTGTTTCCCACTGTGATGCTACATAAAGTACATTGTGCCTCCCAGGAAATATCCTTGCCAAAAAAAACAAAAAAGGCAGTTCCACCTGAATCTAACCAAAATTTGCCTTTTTTCATTCCTAATGTTAAAAAAAAAAAAAAAAAAAAAAACCTGCAAAATAACATTTCTGAGACCATAAATAAATATTAAATTTGTCATGATAATGCTATTATTATGTAGAATATGTGTATGTTTTAAGATAGAAATACATGCCAAGTCTGTAGAGGTAAAATGATAGGTCTGGGATTTGCATATAACTAAAAGAAAAAGGAAGGGAAAGGAGGGAAGGGAGGGAGGGAGGAAGGGAAAGGGGGGAAGGGAGGGAG
>NW_016803982.1:2629711-2661522 GCF_001698545.2 Rhinopithecus bieti
CTGTAAGCTCTGCCTCCCGGGTTTAGGCCATTCTCCTGCCTCAGCCTCCGGAGTAGTTGGGACTACAGGCGCCCGCCACCTCGCCCGGCTAGTTTTTGTTGTATTTTTTTAGTAGAGACGGAGTTTCACCGTGTTAGCCAGGATGGTCTCGATCTCCTGACCTTGTGATCCGCCCGTCTCGGCCTCCCAAAGTGCTAGGATTACAGGCTTGAGCCACCGCGCCCAGCCAAAACGGGAAATTTTGTGATGGCATCTCAGAAACCCAATTGCCCCCATAGACCTACATAGCGTCTACCCTCCTCTTCTAGACTATTCTTGGGGAATTAAAACATCAGCATGGCAAGCCAGAGTCTTAACAGAGGCGCTGCCAAAGACGACACCCAGCAGGTGTTCACATCACTGTAGCATCCCTCCAGGCACTTTATGTTGCATTGGTGCCAATTTGGGGATTTGTATTTTGAGATACATCACTCATTTCCCCCACTCAACCATGCAGGCAGTACTGACCTCCTGCAATAACATCACAGATCTCCATTTCTCTCTTCATTCTCTCCCGGTTGGCTTCCACCTTCAGGGTCACACATTTCCACGCAAGTGCCTATCTTTTGGATTAGGGAGCCGCCCTCCCTAAGCAGTCTCTTTAAAACAGGGTATAAGCTTTTCAAAGCCAAAGTCCATCCTGATTCACATCCTACCACACTCTGGGTTGATGACACCAGAGGCAGAGATTAGAGTGATGCTTCTACAAGCCGAGGAATACTAGGGGCCACCCAAAACTGGAAGAGACAAGGAAGAATTCTCCTTAGAGGCTTCTAGGGTAGCGTGGCCCTGCCAATACCTTGACCTCAGATGTCCAGCCTCCAGAACTGCAAGAGAACGCATTTCTGTCGTTTGAAACCACCCAGTCTGTGGGGCCTTGTTATGACAGCCCTAGGGAACTAATAGAGCAAGTCACTGAATCTTTCAGCACCTTGGCTTCCTTGTCTGTAAAATGGGGAATATAACTACCTTTTTCACAGAATTATTGAGAGGTTTATGTGAGAAAAGACATAGAAAGTCCTGGACCGGAGCTTGGTATATCAAAATATTTGATAAATAACTGAAGGGGGGAAAAACCCTTCACTTTTCTTGTTTCCATCCTATAATTAAATGACCCAGAAATAATTTCAGATTTATACATCGATTTTTTTTTGGTGGGGAGGGGTAGACAGGATCTCGTTCTGTCACTCAGGCTGGAGTGTGGTGGCGCTATCTCAGCCCACTGCAGCCTCAACCTCCTGGGCTCAAGCATTCTTCTTGTCTCAGCCTCCTGAGTAGTTGGGACCACAGGTATGTGCCCCCATGCTGGGCTAATTTTTTTTTTTTTTTAAGTAGAGACAAGTTCTCCCTATGTTGCCCAGGCTGGTCTTGAACTCCTGCTTCAGCCTCCCAAAGTGCTGGGATTATAGGCGTGAATCACCACACCTGGGCAATCACTTATTTTCTGACTAGTTCAAGTACTTTTTAATCAGTTACATTGTTTATCAAAACTGCCTGAGTGTCCTACATTTCTAATCATTTATTTTTAAATATGTGGCACTTCCCAAAGACCAATAAAGTTTTCTTCTTCCCACTTGTGATAAGTGTTAGAGAAAATGTTTTCTCTCTTGATTTAAATTCTACTTTTATCCATCTTTTTAAAACAATTATGTCTCAGCAGTTAAATTTTGATAGCATTAATTATGATGGCTAGACGAGATTTGTCTTGAAGAATATCAAAACTGCTCATTTCTAGAATTTTTCTGACAAAGCATATAGATGATAGCTTTCACAGTACTGGCCTAGGAAACTGCAGACCTTGCAAACAAGGTGACAGGGTAGAAAAAGCATAGGAACAGGTGTGTGAGAGCTGTGCTAGGGTTAACTTCACTGGCATGTGTCTTTTATTTTTAAGTTCCAGCAAACCAATTAGATACAAACAACTCCAATCCTTCTGTTAGTTACCTGGAACCTGGGATGAATCTGTTAATTACTCCATGCCTCAGTTGCTTCTGATTAAAATAATGGTAGTGACACAGGATTTTCTTCTCAGTCATTTTGCAAGATGCAACACCCCACCCAGGCCTCACTCAACCACACTACCTGCTGCAGGAGACAGCCTGCCCACTCAGCCTGCCAGGGCCTAGTCAGGCTTACGCACTGGTTCCCCAGTTCTTGTCTTACACCCAAGAAGAATGAGGATGCACTGACAATCAAAGGGTGAGCAAGGTAGGGTTACTGAATGATGAAACAACTTTCATGGAGAGGGGACACCGGGGTGGTCCCCCTACCCAAAGGTGGGAAAGTTCCCCTAATATGGCTGAGTCTGGGGCTTTTCATGGGCTCAGAATGGAGAAGGGGCAGGCTATAGGTAGTATTGGAAAAGGCAACATTTGGTTGGTTAAAAGGCATAATTCAGAAAGAATCAATCGGGAAAGGGTGGGCAAACAGGAACAGAAGTTCTCACTCTGGGTTGCAGACTTCATCTGGGACCAACAATCCAGTCTTTCAGCTTTCAGGCTGCTTTTGGCTTGAAGGTGGGGTTTCACTGGGGACCTGCCCTATCTGCCTAGGCATTTGGCTGCCTCCTGTCACTATCAGTAGTTGTCCTTGCTTTGGTTAATGTCTCCTCTATGAAATAAGATTGGACTAACCCAGGAGCCTTCAAAAATACCTAGATGCTTAACCCTTTTTTTAAAAAACTGAACTCTTATAGAGAAATCCACTAGAAGTTACAAAGGTGAGTTGCTTTGCATGCTTATGCAAATCCTCATCAAAATCTGTTGTGAAATGTTGTAATGTTTGAAATGCCAACACCTGCATGGAAATAAGTATTTTGAAGGTTTCTAGTCCTGATATGGCCTGATAAGTTAAAAAAGTATCTCAGACTGAAAAAGTAAACTTCTGCCCCCTGCCATCCATCAGGCTGAGATAGTGCAGATAAAGACGGCAGCTGAGGGAGCAGGAAACATGTCCTCCAAGGACACACTGATGTCATATCAGGTCAAACACCCCCCGTCTTTGGGTGCTTGCTGCTTTCTTACTGAGAGGCCTCCTTCTGGAAAAGCATTGACTCTCAGAAGCTTTGCTGTCTGAAATCATCAGGAGTGAAGCATCTCAACTTGCCTGGGGCATCCAAGTCTCCTTGAAACAAACAAGCAGCCTCTATTTCCAACCTGGGTGCAGAGCTTCCCTTAAAGGGTTTCTGGGTGTGCCAGTCTGCATCTATATTAATTCTGTAGTCTCCAAGGACATAGACTCCCAGATCTGATGTTGACCTGTACTCGCAGCCCTGTCTGCCTTGAACCTGTCAAAATACTCTTTCCTTTAAATTTCACCTACACGTCACCCCTCCCCTAAGTCTTCAAACTTTACCTTTGCTGAGGCATCCCAGGATTCCTCTGGCCTCAGTCTTCTCTCCTTTCAACGAGCCAATAAATCTGACTTTATCTGACTACAGTTTTGCACCTGGTGGTCTTTGATTGGGCTCAGACAGGCCACGTGCCTATCAAAGCAGAAGACATTCTCCCTGGTCTTCACTATTTCATGCAAGAATAAGGATCAAATGGATCATGTGCATGAAAGAGCTTCATTGAGAGAACTACATATATAGGATTATTTACTGGAACTAATAATTTTAACAAAGAGGTTCAAACATAAATGATTAGTCCTGATAATATACATTTCAAGGTATATTACCCAGCTTCCCCATTTAAACCTCATGTTAAGAGCATGGGTTTTCAGCTCAGCTGCGTGTGAGTTCAAGCCGTTGTACTCTCATTTACTGGCAGTGTACCTTTGAGTGAGTTATTTTACCTCTCAGAGCCATTTCACAGATAGAATGGGGATAATAATATCTGGTTCATACTATTCTTCAAAGGATGACACAAGAAGCATCATGAAGTGCCTGGCATATGAGACCCACTCAATATGCATTCATTCCCTACATTGACCACTCAAAGGGAACCAAGCTACATTTCATTTTGTAATGTTTACATTTCTAGACACCAGATTAGCATGATTTCCTTTTAAAAGTTACTGTTTTGTTTGGATAGCAGGGCCCAGTGACTTGATTGGCAGCAAGGTGATAGGGTTAGAGATGGCTGTGGCCTGCCTACAGCTCTTTCAATGTCATTCGCTTTGAGCATGGTGGATAGTATACTTGGCTGGTCAGATTACTTCTGAGAATTCTTAGTTATTCTCCTATTCATGATGAGGGATTTATTCAACAAAGCTAAGGAAATAATCTCATAGTGCTTTGTTCCGATCTTTGCTTGTTGTTCCTGAAATTACAGAAGATGGCAAGAATAGCATAAACCACCTCAACTTCAATTTCTTGGAAAATTTCATATACTTTTTAAAAAAGACACTGCATATCTTTTGTGGAGAAAAGGTCAATGCCTTATTCACAAAAATCTGACAGCAACCCACATCATCTTTAAAACATTAATTCTAGAAATACTGGGATTGAATTTAATGTGAGTGAACTTAGCTTCGTGAGGTTGGTTTTCTCTGCTCGTTAATTTGTCATGGGTTTAAATTGTTCAGCAGTGAGACCTGTTGTAACAAGTAAAATAATCACACAGAAAGAATAATCCTGCTGTTTTCAAATTTAACAACAACTTTTTAGAGCCAGGTTTACAAGTGGAAGTAAGGAATCCAATGGTTTGCAAAATATACACTATTTGCTGTCTTTTGCACACACATTTTCTGAATTAGCCTAATAATCCTACGTTGAAACTTGAAAGTCTTCTTATTAAGTTCATACTGATTTGCAAAGGGAAATGATCAGAAAGTAAACCTCATGGCATGAGGTGCTTGAAACATACACACAAAGCATTAAGGTCTGCGCTGGTGAAACTGGGTGCAGTAGGGAGACAGTTACAGAAAGGAGAGGAAGGTGTTGAAACAGACGCAAGAGCAAGAAACACAGTTTGCAGGGTGGGCAAACTTTCTGTAAAAGGGAAGAAGTTAAGTATTTTAGGCTTTACAGGCCATATGGTCTCAGCGGCAGCTACTCAGTGCTGCCGCTGTCCTGTGAAAGCAGTCACAGACAGTGTCAACAAACAAAATTTTATATACAGACACTGAAACTTAAATCTCATGAACTATGATGATTCTTTCGTTTCCAAAATTAAAGTATTTAAAATGTAATTTAAAATTAAAATGAAGTATTTAAAAATGTAAAACTCATTATTTGAAGGCCGCAGACAACCAGGTTGGATTTAGTCTGCAGGCTATTTAGGCCCAAAGATGATTATTAAATGGTTTACTGGAATAATTCGGTAATACTTCAGTAGATTTTATGGTGTTATTCAGTTGGACTTCAAGCCCCTTATATAGCCCCTCCTTTTGGTTGTTTATTTCACATTATAACTAGAGTTTCAAGGGATGCAGGGGATATCTTCCCTCTATTGAGTGGTACTTGCAATGCTGGAGACATGCAGGAGAGGTAACACCCAGAGGAGGCTGACGTCATTTGCATAATATTAAGTGGCACTGTATTTAGTTAAATAGGAATGTAAATTAGACATTACACCCAGGTCTAGAAAACAGAGATCAGCAATTACCTGCTCTGATTTAGGCAATACAAATGCCAAACTGGTTAATTCTGGTTAAAGACAATTTGCTGGTTTAAATCCTTGGAGTTGATAAAGAAAACGTTTGCTGAGCTTTGAACAGGTGCTGATATGATTTGGGTCTATGTCCCCACCCAAATCTCACGCTGAATTGTAATCCCCGGTGTTGGAGGAGGGGCCTGGTGGGAGGTGATTGAATCATGGGGACAGATTTCCCCCTGGCTGTTCTCGTGATAGTGAGTGAGTTCTCACAGGATTTGGCTGTTTAAAACTGTGTGGCACCTCCTCCTTTACTCTCTCTCTCCCCGTCTCTGGCCATTTAAGAATTTAAGATGTGACTCTTTCCCCTTCACCTTCTGCCATATCATAAGTTTCCTGAGGCTTCCCCAGTCATGCTTCCTGTACAGCCTGTGGAACTGAGTCAATTAAACCTCTTTTCTTTTTAAATTACCAAGTCTCAGGTAGTTCTTTATAGCAATGCAAGAACAGACTAACACAGGTGCATAGTGATTTGCTGACTGCATGACCCTAAGCCTAGAGTATGTGGGAGTTTGTAAAAAGGCAGAGCAAAGGGACCAGAATGAACAGAGCTGAACCCTTTGCAGTGAATGACTCAATAGTACCATTTGGACGCAACCAAACAGATTTGGTGGGTCAACCCACTTCCTAAAAGCCACCAGAGCAGTTGGCTTGCCAAGGGATCCTGAGTAACTGACCAACCCTAAATGTGACAAGCCCGGGACCTGCCTAGACTGACCAGTCTGTTTCCTTGAGACATTTTGTGAGTTTTATCTCTATGAGACCCTTGCTCTGCTGTGGAGCTGTCTTCACAGTGACAGCACCTGGAGTATGTCCATACACAAGAAAATCCTCACTTAGCACCCTCTGTCCACCTGCAGAGTCTTAGACCCTACTCCTGGCTAGCTGAACCAAAATCTACACTTTTTGACAAGATCCTGGGTTGATTCACATGCACGTTAAAGTTTGAGAAGCACTGAGGTACATCCTCCAAAGACGATGGTTCTCAAACTTGAACTGGCATCACTCATTAAAACGTCCATCTCTGGGCCCCACCCCCAGAGTTGCTGACTCTGAGTTGACTCCCAGAGTCAGGACACCTCCGGTGTGGCTGGAGATTGGGCATTTCTAAATACCCAGGTGCTGCCGATGCTGCTGGACTGGGACCACATTTCAAAAACTGCTCTTCAAACTGTGAGTTGTTTTCCAAGAAGTTAATCTGAATGCTTCATCCCACAGAGCCTATTCTATGTTAAATTGGGCTTTCCCAGCCTTACCTGGTGATAGATGCAACTTAACATTTGTCTTGACCGGGTGCTGTGGCTCATATGTGTAATCCCATCGCTTTGGGAGGCCAAGGTGGGTGGATTGGCTGAGCTCAGGAGTTCAAGACCAGCCTGGGCAACGTGGTGAAATCCTGTCTCTACCAAAAATACAAGAAACTAGCTGGGTGTGGTAGTGTATACTTGTGGTCCCAGCTACTCAGGAGGCTAAGGTAGGAGGATCACTCGAGCCTGGGAAGCAGAGGTTGCAATGAGCCAGCACATGCTACTGTACTCCAACCTAGGTGACAGAGTGAGAACCTGTCTCAAAACAAACAAAAAATTCATCCTGTCTGTCATCTTTAATTTTCCTTTATCAGAAGAATTAATCTATTTGCCTTACTTTCCTTTGCTGACATGATTTTCCTCCCTCAAAAAAGAAATGAAAGTGGAATCATTTTTTCACTTCAAAAAGTTAAGATTACTGCTTCCTTTAAAAATATTAATATGAGCTAGACAAGTTTTTTAAAATACATTTCAATTTAATCATGAAGTGTCCAAGACAAGAAAAGACTCTGTGAAAACCAACTACTTATGTACCTGATGGTTTAGATTTCTTTTGGAATTGTACATCTGTTCAAAATACAATCACATCTGCATTGTTGGAAATGTTTGGATAAAAACCAATTTATATAAAGGTTTCAATCAGTCCACATCCATGAGAAAGTAGAAAGGGCAGGAAATGATTAAGGGGGATTATTGCTAATCTGATAAGCACAGATTTGTGGCTTTCGGAGAGACAGGAATGTCACTCTCTCCTTATCTGTACCATTCCTACCAGCTGGCCCCCAAGTGGCATTGCTTCAACCCAATGTCTCTAGGGAAAATTTTCTCTTCTGATTTTGGTTCTCAGTCCTGTAATTTCTGGGGCTTAAATTAGTCCTGGAGCTAGGGAAGAGGTGATGTCATCCTTCCATTGTCTCCTTCAACCACAGTTTCATTTTAAAAGAGTATTGGTAAATAAGTGGGCAGTGTGACTAGATGACTGTCTGGACTCGGTATCAGGGCTGTGTGCACGCTCAGCTGGGGGCCCTTGGTAACGTGTGATGTGATAGATACACACATGGCTTGCATCCCCAGGTGTGTCTGAGCTTTGGGTTCATTTGTGTGAGAGTGTGTGTCCATCTGATGTGCTGTGTCCTCAAGCTTGTGGAGTCATGAGTCTGTGTTTTGTGGGGTGTGGCCCAGGTGTGTCTGGGTCCACCATGCATTCGGGGCTTGAGCCTGAGTGCTCAGGTGTGTTAGGGTGGATGTGACTTCTGTGGGGCGTCCCCAGGTGTGTGAAGCTGGTTGCGCTGTGTCTGCGGCGGGGCGTCTCCGGCGGGCATCGGCGTGGGTGGGTCTGGCTCTTAGGCGGCCAGTTGTGCGTGCGGCCAGGTGTGTGCGAAGGCGCAGCAGGGGCGGGCGGGCCTCGCGTCCCGCCTGCAGGGGGCCGCCGGGGCGGCCTGGGAGCAGAGGCGCGGGCCCGGCCCTGCATTTCCGCCCGGGCCCGGCCCGGCCCTCCCCGACGGCCCGGCTGGCCGGCAGGTGAGGCGCTGAGCGCGGGCGCGGGGCGCGGGGCTGCGTCCGCTCCGCCCCCCGCGCGGGGTGTCCTGAGGCCCGCGGGAACTCGGGGCGTCGCTGCCTGCGCGGCGTCTGGGCCGAGGTCGTAGCACCTGGCGTCCCCGCGGGTGAGGGAGGAAGCCTGGGGCGCCGCCGGCGCGGCCAGCCGGAGGGAGGGGACGGTGGACCCCGAAACGCGTCCTTCATTGCCCCGCGCGGGGGCCAGGGGCGCCATTGCCAGAACGGGCGGAGGGCGGCAAAACCAGGAACCTCCTCACGCTCGGACGCTGCTTCCCTGTAAAGGAAACGTGGCCGCCCACACGCTGGCTTTCAGAGGACCTCAGCTGAACCAGGCTAACACTTCTCAGAAATTGTTCTTAAAGATTTCCCGTTTGTAAGGAGACTAGAAGCAGCAAAAGAAATCTAAAAACGTCTCCTGGCACTTGTGAATTTCTGATCTAAGGTTTCTTTGGAGCCGTTAGTGAAAATTCTGAAATTTTGAAGAAATTTATTGACTTGATTATTAATTATGGTTATCCTTGCTATTTTACTCTGTGGGCCAAGGACAACGCCATAGGCTCAAAAGCTGACTTAAGTGTTTTTGGAACACAGCTTCTTAACTCCATGCTTAGCTGATTAATATTGAAGTGATAAGAAAATGTACTAGATTTCTGGCCCTTTTTTGTTGTTTGGGATGGAGTCTTGCCCTGTCGCCCAGGCAGGAGTGCAGTGGCGCGCTCTCGGCTCACTGCAGCCTCTGTCTCCTGGGTTCAAGCGATTCTCCTGCCTCAGCCTCCCGAGTAGCTGGGATTACAGGCGCCTGCAATTTTTGTGTTTTTAGTAGAGACGGGGTTTCACCATGTTGGCCAGGCTGGTCTCGAACTCCTGTGCTTGTGATCCGCCCGCCTTGGCCTCCCAAAGTGTTGGGATTACAGGCGTGAGCCACCGCACCCGGAATCTGTGGCATTTTTTAAAAGCGCGTTATTTATTTTGCTAAATGTCCCAGGAAAAATGATTAATGAAAAACTACAGGTGACCTATATAAAGTGTAGGTCTTTCACACACGTACGTGTCCTTATGTACATTAACCTGTAAATGAAGACTTTTCCCTGGCCTCATTCAATTTATTGAAATGCTCAGATGAGGAGCACCTGCAGTTTGCCCGTATTTTCCCAATATGCCTTGTTTTCCTGCAACTATTTCCAGGAGAAGCCAGACTTTACTCCATAAGCAGACCACTGTGTTCTAGCAGAGATTTGCATTGTAAAAGCTGAGTTTGCAAAGTTAATTTCGAATTGGTGGATTTTTGTATGGAAATGCTTTGGGCTAGTTGACTTTACTAACCAGGACCTATCTACTACTAATCAGGAGAGGGTGGTGGTTTGTGGTTCTCTGGATAGTGGGTAGCAGTAAGTAGAACAGAAGAGGGATTTTAAAATGATCTGTTCATTTTTCTCTTTACTAGTAAGATTTCCAATCTGTGTCAATTATTGAAGTGAAGTCATTGGGAGGCTTTGTACCCACCTCGAGCCAGGGCCCTTACCAGGGATTAGGGCACCGGCAGACTGGTGTGGAGGTGTAGTGCAGGCGTGCTTGAAGAGGGACAGGACCCAAGGAAGGGTGACAATAAGAAGACAAAAACATGAAATATTCGCAGCCCTCTTTAGAACATCCTCCATCTAGGCAAAATCTATTAGGAATTTTAAGAGTCTTCAATTAAACATGACCGCTCAGTGTCCTGCTGAACAGGAGTTCATTCTTAGTCGAAGCTCTGTTGTCAGTAAAACTGCTCAGGATAAGGCAGCCGTGTTTAGGCTGTGAGGACCTGCCCCTGCACTGTGGAGCTTGCTCCGTAAAAGGCGTCTTGATACCCCCTCAGATGGATTTACAGAAAAGACTCAGCTGTTGGAAGTCTCTGGGATTATATGGCGTCATGAGGTAACAGATCTGGTAAATAGCTAGAACGTAGAGAGGAACGAAACCAGAGGCAGTGTGCTGTTGGAGCTGAGAGGTGAGTGCTCACTGGAGGGCCAGGAGAAGGTCACAGTTGGACAGACCTTAAGCAGAGAGTGGATTTTTATAGGCAGAAGAGTGGAAAGGGTGGCCGACACCATGAGCAAAAATCAGAAGCTGAAAATGACAGTGTGTTCAGAGAAAGGCAAACAACTGGCGTGCTGAGCCTGGACTGCGCGTGAAGAGGGGTGGGGGTGCCTGGAAAGCACGGCTCTCTGGTGATAACCTCTACTTTTCAATCAAGGTTCTGATTTTTTCTTTTGCTTGTTTATTGGGAAAATTTTAAGCAAACATGAAAGCACAGCAAAGTAGTAGAATGAATTTCCATATATCCATCAAATGGACTTCACAAGTCTCGTTTGGCCATATCCACTTCATCTTTTTTCTTCTTTTTTTGGTTGTGGCTGAAGCAGTTTAAAGCAATTTATTCCAGACAACATAACATTTCACCCCTAAATTGTTCAGTATGCTTCTCCAGAGAAAGGGCATTTGCTTGTGTAACCGTAATACAATTATCACCTCCTGATGAAATTGACAGTAATTCCTTAATATTTTCTAAAACCTAGCCCATGATCAAATTTCCCTGATCACCTCAAAATGAACTTATTTTTACTGTTGGTTTGTTTGAATCCAAATCCAGACAAGAATTTGTTGACTATCTGTTATCTTTTTATTTTATTTTTTGAGACTGGATCCAGCTCTGTTGACAACATGGCTTACTGTAACCTCAAACTCCTGGATTCAAGCCATCCTCCCACCTCAGCCTCCTGAGTAGTTGGGATTACAGGCATGTGCCACAACGCCCAGCTAATTTTTTTTTTTTTTTGTAGAGATAGGTATTGCCCAGACTGGTTGGTTGTTCCCCGCACCCGCAATGGAGTCTCATTCACTCTTGTCACCCAGGCTGGAGTGCAGTGGCGCAATCTTGGCTCACTGCAACCTCTGCCTTCTGGGTTCAAGCGAGTCTCCTGCCTCAGCCTCCCAAGTAGCTGGGCTTACAGGTGTATGCCACCATGCCCAGCTACTTTTTTTGTATTTTTAGTAGAGACGGGGTTTTACCATGTTGGCCAGGCTGGTCTCGAACTCCTGAACTCAAGTGATCCACCTGCCTCGGCCTCCCAAAGCGCTTTGATTACAGATGTAAGCTAACATGCCCAGCTGTTGTCTCTTTCAGTCTAGGGCAAGGGTGGCAAATTTCTCTGTGAAGGGCCAGATACCAGCTCATTCAGGCTTTGTAGGCCCTATGGTCTCTGCCGTAAACTGCTCAGCTCTGCCATTGTCATGCAGGAGTAGCCAGGGGTGATAGTAAGTGGATAAGCGTGACTGTGTTCCAATAATACTTAATTTCCAAAACCTTTGTGTTTTAAAATCCACCCACAGGCTGGACTGACCCGCAGGCTGTGGTTTGTCCTCGCAGGTCTAGAGCAGCCTTGGCAGGTTTCTTTAATGCCAATGACTGTCGATGTTGCTTGGTTGATTGGCTTTAGAGGGCCTCATGTTCTGGATCTGTTGGGCTGCTTTTGGTGGAGTATGGTTTGACTTGCTTCTGTATCCCCTATATTTCCTGTAAACTAGAAGTTCGATCTAGAGGCTTAATTAGGTTCATGCTCGCCATTTTTGGCAAGTCTACTTCAGAAGTGGTTTGACTTTTTTAAAATCTAAATTTATCTGACTTTAAAGACTTGGAAACCCTCATCAAAGAAGCTCAACATTACCAAAATAGGAGCTCAGCATTACTAAAATCGGCTTTGCCTGATGGCTGAGAATACATTTTTTCTCTTTTTCTTTTTACTTTTCTTACTTGTGGGAGAGTATATAGAGCTGTTATTTCTCAAAGAATTCTTTCTTGATTAATTTTTGTGGGTACCTCCTAGTAGGTGTATATGAGATACAATGTGTAATAATCACATAAATAATCAGGGTAAATGCGGTATCCATCACTTCAAGCATTTATCTTTTGTGTTACAATCTAATGATACTCTTTTAGTTATTTTTAAATGTACAGTTACATTATTACTGACTATAGTCAGCCTATTGTGCTATCAAATACTAGATCTTATTCCTGCTTTCTAGGTTTCTGTACCCATTAACCATCTCTACTTTCCCCCAACCCCCCCACTACCCTTCCTAGCCTCTAGTAACCATCATTCTGATCTCTATCTCAGTGAATTCAATTATTTTAATTTTTGGCTCCCACAAATGAGTAAGAACATGCAAAGTTTGTCTTTATGTGCCTGCCTGGGTTATTTCAGTTCACATAATGACCTCCAGCTCCACCATATTGTTGCAAATGACAGGTTCTCCTTTTTAATGGCTGAATAGTACTCCATTACATATATGTACCACATTTTGTCAAGGAGGTCTTGAGAACTTTGAACCCTTTCTCTAGGTCACTGGAAGATGCCTCTATTCAAGGCATTCTTTGGCCCCTCAAGCATGTGAACTACACTTTTGCACTGAATATAAATATATTCCTGGCCGGGCGCGGTGACTCAAGCCTGTAATCCCAGCACTTTGGGAGGCCGAGACGGGCGGATCACGAGGTCAAGAGATCGAGACGAGACCATCCTGGCTAACACGGTGAAACCCCCGTCTCTACTAAAAAAAAAAAAAGAAAGAAAAAAAAAAAAGAAAATCTAGCCGCGCGGAGGTGGCGGGCCGCCTGTAGTCCCAGTGCTATCGGGGAGGCTGAGGCAGGGCAGAATGGAAAACGCCGGAGAGGCGGACGCTTGCAGTGAGCGTGAGATCCGGCCACTGCGCTCTAGCCTGCGGCCGCGACAGCGAGATCCGTCTCAAAAAAAAAAAAATATATATATATATATATTCCTTCCTTGGGCATGTGCCCAGGGTCTCAGATTGCCTTCTAATGGGAGTTAGGTCATTTATATTTGTTTTTAAGCCCCTTATCGCTTAAATGTTTAATTTTCTTCAGTTGACTTCCTCTTATCTTACCTCCCAACAGGACTGAAAACTGGATATTTGGTGCCCATGGACTTTCTGGTCACCCTATGAGGTGGACTTAGTTTTTCTTGAGTCATGTGGAAGGAATCTGAAGTCACAGGTTTTTAAGACTCTCAGGCTTACTGTGGATCTGGATTCTAAGGCAACACTTCCTTGAAGAACAAGGTTACAGGTGAGAACTGTTAGCCTCTGTTCTAGAGTGTTCATTGCTCAAGTTCTAGAGCACCACAAGAAGTATGCTGACAAATAGTGTCAGTTGGAAGCCCTTGTCTCTTTGTCATTTAAGAATAGTGGTGGGGGGCCAGGTACGGTGGCTCGTACTGTAATTGCAGCAGTTTAGGAGGCTGAGGTGGGAGGATTGTTTGATCCCAGGAGACTGAGGCTACAGTGAACTGTGATTACACTGATTATGCCACTGTGCTCCAGCCTGGGCAACAGAGTGAGACCCTGTCTCAAAAAATTAAAGGAGGAGGGAAGGGAAGAAAAGAATAGTAGAAAAATTGTATGTTCATTTCTACGTCTGTTTTTCTCTGGGGTGTGTGGTCTTTTGATTTATAAGAATTATATATTGAGAATACTAATCGTTTGTCATATATACTATAACTATTTCCACCCTATTTTTTATACTTTGTGTAATACAATCTCTAGGCTTTGCAAAAAATTTTAATTTTATGTAGTTAAAAATATCGATATCCCCTTTACAGTGTATTAGTTTTGTGTTTTGCTTAGAAAGACCTGCCCATTTTAAGGTTTCTTTTAAAATTCATGTTGACACAGATAAATGAAAATGTAATGAGAGCTGGGAACATGTGATTCTGAAAAAGACTATTGAAGGGGGAGTATTTCCGGACAATATAATACCAAACTAATGTTGGCATTAAGATTGGCCCTATGGCCCTATGTTGCTAAGTGTTGAAGTTGGGTGATGAGTATTTGAGAGCTCCTTCTATCATTACCCTAGTTTTGTACATATTTTACTTTCCATAACAAAGTTTTTTTAATTTTAATTTTAATTTTAATTTTTTTTACCAGCAATAGCAGGGGGAAATTGTATCTCTGTCCCATTCATTCATATTCAGCAGCTATTTATTAAGCTGTTCTGAACACTGGAGGGTATCATGTTAATAAATGAAAAAGTTATTGAAATTTCTGTTATGTGGGAGACAAATATTAGCATCATGGTTAAGGGCACCAACTTCTGTGTCAGACCGCCTGGCTTCTCGTCCTCCCACTGCCACTTACTAGCTGGGTGATTTTGGACTTTTTAATTAAAAAGATAAGTGTAATAACAGCTGTCTGGAGGCTCTAGGGAGAATGTTTTCTTGCTTTTTGCAGTTGCTAGAGGCTACCTGCATTCCTTGGCTTATTGGCCCTTTTCTCCATATTCCAAGCTAACATTTCCCTTCTCTGACCCTGCTTTTGTCATCACATCTGTCTGATCTGATCCAGGACAGGTTTTCCAGTTTTAAGGATTCCTCATTTGATTAGATTAGGCCCACTTGGATAATCCACATTAATCTCTGCATCTCAAGGTCTTACATCTGTGAAGTCCCTTTTGGCATAGGAGGTAAGATTCATAGGTTCCGGGGATTAGGATGTGAACACCCAAAGTGGCCATTATTCTGCCAGCCACAGATTTGAGGAGACGAAAGTGAATGTGACTGAGTCCTTGGCAGGGAGGAGATGGGACTGGAGAGGGAGCCAGGCAGAGAGGATTCAGTAGGTCATCATACGTTTTGAAGTTCCTCCCAACAGTAAGAGGAAGTTATGGTCAGATTTATTCCCTCAAATCTGGAATCAGCTGTTTCTCCAAGGAGCCCTAGTTAGCTGTTTTAAAGTGAAAAATGGTACTTAAAGACCATAATCTGGACCTAACAGGGTGCTCATTACTGTTGGATTGGCAGTTGTTTTTAAGCCATTTCAACGGACAGACAGGGAAAACCATTGTTCAAGATAAAATATTTCATGAGTGCATACTGGTAACATCCAAGTCTGTTTCTGGACTACAGCGTTTTTGCTTAATGTCATAGAACTTATCCATACCCCTTTCTTCCACTCCAGAAATCTCAGTTCACAGCAACCCAGCGTAATTGATTATTTGCTTTAGCCCTCACCTCATGGAGTCACTGTCACAGGGGTGTGGGGATTGGGGGGAAGACCACAGAGGTAAAGTGTCATTTTTGTTACATCGTATCAAACCTACATACCATCTACATGACTTCTCTCTTTTGCTGTTGACCTTGCTTACCTGACTGAAATAGTGATTGGCAGGTTTCTCCACTGTAAAGTCACACTTTCCCCCTCCCTTCATTCTGTGCTCTGAAAGGAAGTCACAGTGAGCAGCCTGCACTTCTGGAGGGAGGAGTTATTTAGGCTTCCTCTCCTTAAGGGGAAAGTGTCTACATATGTTATTTGGAATTCTTCCGTGCAGGAGGTTTATCTGTTTTCTTGCATTTATTTACTCAGTCATTTGTATCATTATGGACTCACAGATACTTATTTTACACTTTAGGTTCTAATCCAGTACTCCTTATTTTGTTCTCCAGTTGTTCCTGCTTTGGCCATTGGTGGCCTGTTCTGTCGTCTCCTGTGTCCCTTCGACTTGCCCCATCATTCTGGGCTGGTGGGTTTGTTTATTTTTGAGCACTTCTTTGCTTTCCAATATTGCTAGATGCCCTAGATTCTTCTTGTGTATTTCCTGCTCCAGTCTTAGGTTCAGCCGTTTCTCTAGGGAACCCTGGTCCTCTCTGTTGGAGATGTTGTTAGAAACCACAAGCTGGATGCTGGTGTGCTTATTTAGACTGTGGTGGCATTGCTTGTAGGTCCTCTCAGCTGATGGAGCAAGGAAATGTCTGTGTGTACTGACCTGTGTATATACACATATCAGTAAATACTTCTGTATGGAACCATCTGTTTCTGTGAGTCCACACTGGTGTCTCCAGCCCCAACCCTTTACCCCATGGATCACTCTCGCCTTTTCCCTGCTGTCTCTCACCTCCCACTCCAACAGTGAGAAACCTGGCTCCCATCGCCTGTGGCTCATTTGCCTACTTTTCAGTACATACGTGTGTATGACAGTGTTGGAATTGCCATCTCGCCCTATGGGAACCACTGAATCAACGAGAGCCTGGTTTTTATTAATATATACAGTTCCTTTTGCCTTTAGTCTTCTAACTGTGGACTGGGCCAACAGGTGAAACAGTTTCTTTGGGCAGGCTGAATGAGATCCTGCTACCTTGAGAACATCTTACCAGTCAGATCTACAGGGTGCAGATTCCATGGCTTCCCCCTGGCAGTTCTTCCGTCACTTGGCTGTTTTACTCCGCCTGAGCCAAGGCAGCCTTTGCTATCCTGACTTGACATAGAAGAGTTCCTTAGTAACTGTGTTCATTTGCTAGGGCTTCCATAGCAAATTACCACAGACTGGGAAGCTTAAGACAACAAAAATTTATTCTCGGCTCACAGAATCCAAAACCAGAATTCAAGGTGCTGTCAAGGCTGCCCTCCCTCCAAAGGCTGTATGGAAAGTCCTTCCCTAGATTTTTCAGCTTCTGGTGACTCCAGGTGTTCCCCGGCAAGTGGCCGCACAGCTTCTGGTTCTGCTCTGTCTTCACATGGCCCCTCCTCGGTGTCTGTCTTCTCTCCTGTCCCTCATAAGGATATCTGCCATTGGATTCAGGGCCCATGTAGGCTGCCCAGGATGATCTCATCTCAGCTTCCCTAATTAATCGCATGTGCAAAGTCCCTTTGCCGTGTGAGGTGCCATAGTCAAAGGTTCCAGGGATTAGGGCATGGACATGTTTGCGGGGACGTTTGTTCTGTCAGCCTCACTTTGTGATGCTGCAGCCATCACAGGATCAGAGCAGATCCCAAGGCATTTTTGGCAGAGTAAGACCAGGTGCCAGTCCCCAAGGTGTGTTTCTGCTGCTCTTATACACCGAGGCAGTGCCATCAGGTCTAGACCCAGCAGGCCCCTCCTTCCTCAGCGCTGAAGGGAGGGGGCTTTGGGCTGACAGGAGACATAGGTTTCATGCGTGAATTCCATCAGCAGAACGGTGCTCAGAACCTTCTTTGATTCACTCTGTAGGGGCAGAAAGGGGGTGATCCCTCTCTACCCCATCATAAGGGTCATGGCTGACACCCCTATGCCAAACATTAACAATAGAAAAGCAAAACACGTGTTCAATCATAGTTTTACATGACACAGGACCTTTCAGAATGAAGACCAGAGACCCAGGGTGAACTCTCCAGATTTTGCTTAGATTTGAAGAAGCACAGACCGCCATGTGGAAATCCAATTGGGAAAAAGGGTGTGAGCTGATGGAAATAGACCGAGTGGGGAAGCCCAGCAAGGCCAGTCTCCAGGTTCTTCTTGGCCTCTCTGTTGTGGCATTTCTTCCTTCCGGGAATGGGGCAGGATCCTCTTGTCCAAGGTCTTTATGGCCAGCTGTTACACAGAAAGGCGTGGGGAAGGCTAGAGTAGTACTTTTAGGTTTTATGGCTAGCTTTGGGGAAAGGGGTTCTGGTTCCTGTCACCTGCATTGGGGAAGAGAAATTCTGAATCCTATAGTTTGCCTTGGGGGAGGATGAGAGGGGCAAGACACATGCAGGAGAAAGTTGGAGAGACTGAGCTGCTGAGCCCCACAACTCCTAGGCCCTCCCCTCCCGACAGCTGCCGGCACTCCTGCCTCCGCACCCTGGGGGTGGTTTTGCTGCAACTGCTCTTTTATTTGAATTTCATGTTATTTTGTCCTGCGTAATTGTTTTTGCATACTAGCCTGAACACTGCTGGGCTGTGAGCTCTGACTGGGTAAGAACCATGCCTTCCTCATTCGGAGTCCGCCATCATGCCTTCCACATAGTGGGGACCCAGTAAGAAAGAACTCACTTCCATTTAGTCGAGAATGTTTTTACAGAACTCATGTTCTGAGTCAGGCCAGAGTAAATTAGAGTAAGGAAGAGTATATGCGGGAATACTCCTCATATTATGCTGTGTTCTTGTCCATTTTTCAAACGACCACATTTACTTTTCAAGCTTTTGAGTGTTAATTACCTCTTCCTGCTGTTGTCATCTGTACTTGGGAGTATGAAGAGGTAAGTTTAATGAAAATTAATATTTTTACATCTCATGATGGTTTTATTAACTTACCAGCATTAAATGAGGTTTGAAAAGTGTTCTTTGAGCCATTATTGAAAATAATCATAACTGCCTGCTTTGAATTACTCTTCTTCCCTTGATTTGGTTTTCTGCAAAGTTAGATCCAGATTATAAAAGCCTAATAAAAACTTAGGAGATTAGTATATCTCATAAATGAACAAAGAATGGTTTGACGGCATTGCAGGGAACATTTACGAAGTCTAAGTCATGGTTAACGTGGTAATTTTAGGAAGAATTGTGAACAGCAAGATCTTTTACAACAGAAGTCAAGTAGACTCACAGGTAAGCCAGCAGTACCAGGGTTCCAGGGCTTAAGATCAGCTGGGATATAACTGAATGTACTGACTGGGAGCTTGCCAGAAGCTCGGTTACCTGCCTCTCACTGGGTTTCTCGAGCCTCTGTGTCACTTTCCGTCTGGGCTATCTGGCAGATACCTTACACAAATGCGACACATTCTGGACTCTCGGGCTTCAGTGTGGTGGTGGCATAAGTGGATGTTTTCATTATGTAGAATAAAAACAATATTGGCAGAATATCTATAACAGAGACATGTTGAACAAACTTGTGTCCAGGGAGGCGCTCTCTCCATTGGCAGTGTTTGGGATTAGAGCTGTAGAGGTGAAGGTGACCACTACTGTGGGAGGAAAAGAGGAGTGCACTTGGTGTTCGGACATTTCCCTGTGGATGCGCAGATGCCAGTATCTCCTTATCAAATGAATGGCTTTCAGAGTCAACTTTGTGGTGAGGGCTCTCAGAAAACATCCATTTCCCTTTCCTATCTTTCCCTTCTGATATTTTAGTTGTACCTGAGTAGGTAACGAACCCCTGGTGAAGAGAGGCAAGCGAAAATGTCATTCCCACCCTTTGTTCATAACAATTAGGTACAAATTGGCCTTGAACTTGGTTCCTGCAGTGATAGAGACACATCCCAGTTGATGAACCCTTCTTCCCTCCCTGCTGCCCTCCCTCCTTTCCTTCTCCGCTTCATCCTTCCCTATGGCCCTCCCTCCTTTCCTTCTCCGCTTCATCCCTCCGTACGGCCTTCCCTCCTTTCCTTCTCCCCTTCCTCCTTTTTTCCCCCCTTTTCAGCATTTTATTGTGAACATTTCCAGACATACTCAAAAGTAGAGTGTAGTAACCCTCATGTGCCAGCCACCCAGGATCAGAGATCACTGCACCATACTGGCTTTGCCATGCTTGTTCTACGTGCCCTCCTCTCTTTGTGTTTTGGAGTTTTATTTGCTTGTTTCTAGAGAATTTTGAAGCAAATGCCAGAAATTATGTCATTTCACTCCCAAATATTTTAGTATGAATTTTGAGGGTTTTTTATGTAAATATTCTATCCAACAATGAAAAAAAATCCTTGATATCTTTTAATATTGTATCCCAATTTCCTTTTTTTTTGAGATGGAGTCTCGCCCTTGTCACCCAGGCTGGGGTGCAATGATCTTGGCTCACTGCAACCTCCGTCTCTCGGGTTCAAGCGATTCTTCTGCCTTCGCCTCCCGAGTAGCTGGGATTACAGGCATCCACCACAGGCCTGGCTAATTTTTGTATTTTTAGTAGAGACGGAGTTTCACCATGTTAGCCAGGCTGGTCTTGAACTGCTGACCTCAAGTGATCTGCCTGCCTTGGCCTCCCAAAGTGCTGGGATTACAGGTGTGAGCCACTGTGCCAGGCCTACTTTTACAAAGCAAGGTCTGTGCAGTTGGTTTATTCAAGTCAGAATTTTTGTTGTTGTTGTTGAAACGGAGTCTCACTCTTGTTGCCCAGGCTGGAGTGCAATGGCACGATCTCGTCTCACTGCAACCTCCGCCTCCCGGGTTCAAGCAATTCTTCTGACTCAGCCTCCTGAGTAGCTGGGATTACAGGCATACGCCACCACGCCCAGCTAATTTTGTATTTTTAGTAGAGGCGGGGTTTCTCCATGTTGAGGCTGGGCTCGACCTCCTGACCTCAGGTGATCTGCCTGGCTCGGCCTCCCAAAGTGCTGGGATTACAGGCGTAAGCCACCGTGCCCAGCCTCAAGTCAGAATTTTTAAATCCCATCTATTGTATTTGGTTTATGTATCTCTTGTCTCTTTTAAAAATAATTTTGTATGCCAGGCATTAATTTGATTCAGAGTGTTCTTATTCTTTTACCTTTCATTTTAAACTGTTTTAGAGTAGTTGCATGCTCTCATGCTTTCATTCATTATTATTAAGTTTATATACAGTAAAACCAACTTGTTTGTACAATGCAAATAGATTTAAAATGTGTGGATTCTTGTACTGGCCATCACCAATGGGATACAGAGCAGTCCCATCACTGCTTTTGTAAATTCAAGCCTCACCTATTAACTGCTATGGTTTAGGCTCTCAGCTGGTGGTAGTATTTAAGAAGCACAGAATGGAGATTCCTGTCATCTGCTTGGAAGAACGGTAGCATATAGGTTTTATTTTGTCACTTGAATCTCCCTGTTTTTCTTCTGAAAAGTTACTGGAGGGTTCGACCTATTGACAGACCTTCCTTTCTAATATAGGGACATCACAAATGAAGAACAGCTGACAAAGGAGACTGAGGACAGACATCAGGTGGGCTCTTGAGGTTGCTGTGGCTGAAGCCTCAGAGGCCAACTGCAGGGAAGATTTGGTTTCAAGTGTTAAAGAAATGGGATAGATTTCTTCCTCTTTTTTTACACACAAGTGTGATTTATATATTATATGATATTCTGGAGGAAGCAGTTCTGTTAATTTCTTTTTATTATTTCAGCTTTTATTTTAGATATAGGAGGTACCTGTGCAGGTTTTCTACAGAGCATATTTTACCCAGGTAGTGAGCATAGTACTCAGTGGGTCATTTTCAACCCCTGCCTCCCTTCCTTCTCTGATCTAGTATCTTCAGTGGCTCTTGCTCCCAGGTTTATGTCCATGTGTGCTCAGCATTTAGCTCCCACTTATAAGTGAAAATGTGGTATTTGGTTTTCTTTCTTTTTTGAGATGGGGTCTTGCTCTGTTGCCCACACTGGAGTGCAGTGGCACGATCTCAGCTCATTGCAACCTCTGCTTCCCAGGTTCAATCGATTCTCCTGCCTCAGTCTCCTGAGTAGCTAGGACTACAGGTGCATACCACCACGCCCAGCTAATTTTTGTATTTTTAGCAGAGACGGGGTTTCACCATGTTGGCCAGGCTGGTCTCAAACTCCTTACCTCAAATAATTCCACCTGCTTAAGCCTCCCAAAAAGTGCTGGGATTACAGGCATGAGCCACCATGCCCGGCCAGGTTTTCTCTTCCCATATTAATTCTGTTAAGCTTATGGCCTCCAACTGCATCCATGATGCTGCGAAGGACATGATTTCTTTCTTTTTTATGGCTGTGTAGTATTCCATGGAGTGTATGTGCCACATTTTCTTTGTGTAATCCACTGCTGATGTGCACCTGTGTTGATTCCATGTCTTTGCTGTTGTGAATAGTACAGCAATGAACATATGAGTGCATGTGTCTTTTTGGTAGAATGATCTATTTTCCTTTGGATAGATACCCAGTAATGGGATAGATAGGCAGCTCTGTTTTAAGTTCTCTGAAAACTCCAAACTGCTTTCCACAGTAGCTGAACTAATTGACATTTCCACAAACAGTGTATAATCATTCCCTTTTCTCCACAGCCTCGCCAGCATCTTTTTTTTTTTTCTTGACTTTTTGATAATGCCATCCTGATAGGTGTGAGATGGTATCTCTGTGGTTTTGATTTTCATTTCTCTGACTAGTGAAGATGAGCTTTTTTTGGTATGTTTGTTGGCCACTTGTATGTCTTCTTTTCAGAAGTGTCTGTTCATGTCCTTTGCCCATTTTTAATGGGCTTATTTGTTTTTTGCTTGTTGATCCTGTGGTCGAGTCATTTTTGGTTTAAAACTAACGTATTAGGCCAAGTGCAGTGGCCCTCACCTGTAATCCTAGCATTTTAGGAGGTTGAGGTGTGTGGATTGCTTGAGCCCAGGAGTTTGAGACCAGCCTGGGAAACATAATGAGACCCCATCTCTCAAAACAAGCAAATAAAAAAACCTAACGTATTAATTGACCATTACATCTGTTGGGGTTGGAATAAATCAGAAATAGTAAAGGATTAGTAGGGATGTTACGTCCATTGGACTCAAGTCTTTGTTTTGTTTAAAAAGTTATGTATGGGTTTCTTTCAAACTTCTGGCTTATTGAGATTGTTTCAATGAAGTCACATATATGCACATATATTTCATGGGATGGGGGAAGGGGTAATGGAAGAGTATTGGGCCTTTAGTCCAGGGTGTTTAGAATACCAGACTAATACACCTGCTGCCCCCTGGTGGCAGTGTAGTAAACAGTGAAGTTCAAAGGTAAGGACTTGTGGAGAGCTAAGTCCAGTGGACTGTGGGTGTTAAGAGGATTGTAGAGGAAACTGGGAGATGCCGCTTCTCTCCCACTCTCCTTGTGATTGCTACCTATATGGTCTTAGAAAAATCATTTAGTTTGATTGAAGTGTAGATTTCATGTTCTTCAACTTTAAAATGTACTTTCTAAACTTTTTCCAGCATTAATCCCCTGTTCTTCTCCAAGGATATTAATAAAAGATGCCATTATATAGCAAATGATGTCAAGTTCAGTGTTTTCCTTTAGCAGCTGTATCCTAAGAAACCCCAGATATTTATTCAGGAAAGCAAGTTCTAGAGTATACCCTGAAGCTGGATACAGATTCAGCTCTGGGCAGCAAAATGCATAAATCTACCTGCAGCGTTAATCAGTGTGAGGACTCTGTGTTCTTATGAAAAGCTTACATCATCTAAAAAACGTTTTTTATCCTGGTGTGGTGGTGCATGCCTGTAGTCCCAGCTACTCAGGAGGCTGAGGCAGGAGGATCCCTTGAGGCAAGGAGTTTGAGGCCACAGTGCACTATGATCACACCTGTGAATAGCCACTGCACCCCAGCCTGGGCAACGTAGCAAGACCCTGCCTACAAAAGTAAATAACTGTTTTAAACATTAACACATAAATTTTAGCATCTTAACCATTTTTAAGTGTACAGTTCAGTAGTATTAAGTATATTCACATTGTTATGCAACCAACCTCCAGAACATTTTCATCCTGCACAACTAAAATTCTATATCCATTAAACAACTCCCCATTTTCCCCATCCCCCATCTCCTGGTAATCACCATTCTGTTGCCTGTCTGTATGAATTTGACTACCCTAGGTATGTCATAAAAGTAGACTCTTACAGTATTTGTCTTTTTGTGGACTGGCTTATTTTGCTTTGCATAATGTTCTCAAGGCTCATCCATGTTGTAGGATGGGTCAGAATTTCCTTTTAGCCTTTTCAAGGCTCTGTAATATTCCATTGTGTGTATATGCCACATTTTCTTTATCCCTTCCTCTGTCAGTGGACACTTGGCTTGCGTCCACCCCTTGGCTGTTGTGAATACTGATGCTGGGAGTGTGCATGTGCTATGTCATTTTTAGTGTACTGTGCTGACTAATGCAGAGAAGGGCTTATACTGGTTTTTCCTGCACATAAAAGGTTAAATTTCATAATAAAGAACACCAGTCAACCATACCAGATAACTAGTATATGGCTTTTTGTATGTTTGAGTGAGTTAAAAAAAGGATAACATTTATTGGATACAAGATATATGCCAGGCATTATTATATCTGTGATATATTCTATTTAGTCTTTATAATTTTGTGATTTATCCTTCACTCAGAGGGACTAAGAGTTACTGAAATCATGTGTGTGCCAGAATGTGTATATACATACATTATCTCCATACCTCAGTGTTTGAGGTGGGCATTATTATCCTGATTTGTTGGGAGTTGGAACTGAGGTTCAGAGAGATAAAACACCCTGAACAAGGTCACACAGCTAAAAGATGGCAGGGTTTTACCGGACTTTGAAATGAAGTATATCTAGTTCTAAAGTGTGTCCTCTGGGCTGGGTGTGGTGGCTCATGCCTATAATCCTAGCACTTTGGGAGGCTGAAGTGGCAGGATCGCTTGAGGCTAGAAGCTTGAAACCAGCCTGGCCAAATGAGACCCCGTCTCTGCAAAAATTAAAATTAAAAAAAGAAAGTATGTTCTCTGCCCACACCACAGTTTCTTCTGCTGCGCAGCATATATACGTCTGTGTTCTGAAGGATATTAGAGTGATATCAAAGAATGGCACTTCTATATTGTCACTAGAAAAACTGTAATATCTTTGCATTAAATATGGTCTTTTCAATTTTCCTTGCAAAGACACAGCATCATTTTGGATGAGTTCATCTGAAATGTATTGCCAAGGCTTGCCTGCTGGGGGATTTTGCAAAACAAATCTCCCTACTTACAAAAGGGTGCTTCTCACGTGCTACTTCCCATGTATCTGAGGTTACCCTCCTTGACACTGTTATCTTCCCTTTTTTCCCTTCTTTCCTTTGGATTGGCAGAGAGCTAGGACTGTTGTCACTGCTCTCTTCTTCCCCATCTCTTTAATGCCATGGTGTTTTGGGCTCGAGTTTTGATCTGTTCTGGCACCGTGTTTTCACACAGCTCAAGGGCTATAAACTGTCCTCATAGGGGGTCGTTTTCTTGGAGACTCAGCAATCTCTCAGGGAGGCCAATTGCAACATTTTCTCACATATGGAATTACTAGATGAACAAATAAGTTGTGATACATCATCTGAGCAGGCATGTAATCCTAAGATTCCACATTTTTGGGTAACCTTATAGCAACACCCCACTCTGCAGTAAAAATTTACTGTATTTTAGTCTATTCTCATATTGTAATAAAGACATCCCTGAGACTGGGTAATTTATAAAGGAAAGATATTTAATTGACTCATGTTCAGCATGGATGAGGAGGCCTCAGGAAACTTATAATCATGGTGGAAGGGGACATTGCTTGGGATTTTATAAACTTAGAGGATGGGTAAGGACCCAGACTGTTCCAGAGATTCATTTGAGGTCTGATATAATTTGGCTGTGTCCCCACCCAAATCTCATCTTGAATTGTAGTTCCCATAATTCCCACGTGTCGTGGGAGGGCAGGTGGAGATAACTGAATCATGGCAGCAGTTCCCCCCATCCTGTTCTTGTGATAGTGAGTGAGTTCTCATGAGATCTGATGGCTTTGTAAGGGGCTTCCCCCTTCACTGGGCACTCAATTTCCTTGATGCCACCATGTGAAGAAGGACATGCTTGCTTCCCCTTCCACCATGATTATAAGTTTCCTGAGGCCTTCTCAGCCATGCTGAACATAAGTCAATTAAACCTCTTTCTTTTATAAATTACCTAGTCTCAGGTATGTCTTTATTAGCATTATGAGAATGGACTAATACAGTAAATTTGTACCACAGAGAGTGGGGTGCTACTATAAGGATACCCAAAAATGTGGAAACCACTTTGGAACTGAGTACAGGCAGAGGTTTGAGCAATTTGGAGGACTCAGAAGAAGACAGGAAAATGTGGGAAAGTTTGGAACTTCCTAGAGACTTGTTGAATGACTTTGTCCAAAATGCTGATAGCAACGTGGACAATAAAGTCCAGGCTGAGGTGGTCTCAGATGGAAATGAGGAACCTGTTGGGAAATGGAGCAAAAGTGACTCTTGTTATACTTCAGAAAAGAGATTAGTGGCATTTTGCCTCTGCCCTAGAGATCTGTGGAACTTTGAACTTGAGAGAGGTAATTTAGGGTATCTGGTGGTAGAAGTTTCTACGTGGCAAAGCATTCCAGAGGAAGCAGACCATAAAAGTTTGGAAAAAAGGCCGGGCTCGGTGGCTCAAGCCTGTAATCCCAGCACTTTGGGAGGCCGAGACGGGCGGATCACGAGGTCAGGAGATCGAGACCATCCTGGCTAACACGGTGAAACCCCGTCTCTACTAAAAATACAAAAAACTAGCCGGGCGAGGTGGCGGCGCCTGTAGTCCCAGCTACTCGGGAGGCTGAGGCAGGAGAATGGCGTGAACCCGTGAGGCAGAGCTTGTAGTGAGCTGAGATCTGGCCACTGCACTCCAGCCTGGGTGACAGAGCGAGACTCCGTCTCAAAAAAAAAAAAAAAAAAGTTTGGAAAATATGCAGCCTGACAATGTGATAGAAAAGGAAAACCTATTTTCTGGGGAGAGATTCAAGCCCACTGCAGAAATTTGCGTAAGTAACAAGGAGCCAAATGTTAATCACCAAGACAGTGGGGAAAATGTCTCCAGAGCATATCAGAGACATTCTCAGCAGCCCTTCCCATCACAGGCCTGAAGGCCTAGGCGGGAAAAATGCTTTTGTGGACTGGGCCCAGGGCCCACCTGCGCTATGCAGCCTCGGGACATGGTGCCCTGCCTCCTAGTTGCTTCAGAGAGTACAAGCCCCAAGCTTTGGCAGCTTACATGTGGTATTGGGCCTGTGAGTACATAGTGGTCAAGAATTGAGGTTTGGGAACCTCTGCCTAGATTTCAGAGGATGTATGGAGGCACCTGGATGTCCAGGCAGAACTTTGCTGCAGGGGCAGAGCCCTCATAGAGAACCTCTGCTAGAGCAGTGCAGAAGGGAAATTTGGGGTTGAAGTCCCCACTGGGGCACTGCCTAGTAGAGCTGTGGGAAGAGAGTCCTTCAGACTCCAGAGTGGTGGAACCAGCAATGGCTTGCACTGTGCACCTGGAAAAGCAGCAGACACTCAATGCCAGTCTGTGAAGGCAGCGGGGAGGGAGGCTGTACCCTGCAAGGCACAGGGGCAGAGCTGCCCAAGGCCATGAGAGCCCACCTCTTGCATCAGCATGCCCTGGATGTGAGACATGGAGTCAAAGGAGATCATTTTGAAACTTTAAGATTTAATGATTGCCCTATTGGATTTCAGACTTGCATGGGGCCTGTAGCCCCTTTGTTTTGGACAATTTCTCCCATTCGGAATGGGTTTATTTATCCAATGGCTGTACTTTCATTGTATGTAAGAAGCAACTAACTTGATTTTTATTTTGTGGGCTCATGGGCAGAGGGGACTTGCTTTGTGTCAGATGACGACTTTGGACTTCACTTTTGAGTTAAAGCTGGAATGAGTTAAGACCGAGGAACTGTGGGAGGGCATGATCGTGTTTTGAATTGTGAAGACAAGATTTGGGAGGGGTCGGGGGTGGGATGATATGATTTGGCTGTGTCCCCACCCAAATCTCATCTTGAATTGTAGTTCCCATAATCGTGTTGTGTCAAGGAAGGCACCTGGTGGAGATAATTGAATCATGGGGGACGGTTTCCCCATCCTGTTCTCATGATAGTGAATGAGTTCCCATGAAATCTCATGGTTTTATAAGGGGCTTGCCCCTTCACTGGGCACTCATTCTTCTCCTTGATGCCACTGCCTTGTGAAGAAGGACATGTTTGCTTCCCCTTCTGCCATGATTGTAAGTATCCTGAGGCCTCCTCAGCTATGCTGAACATGAGTCAATTAAACCTTTCTTTTATAAATTACTCAGTCTTGGGTATATCTTTGTTAGCAGCATGAGAACAGACTAATACAAGGTCTTCAGTAAACCTTGACAGCAGGATGTTGGCCAATAAATATAAAAAGTGGGATTGGTAGAAATTGCTGATTGCAACCAAATATCCATTCTCTTCTTTCTTAATTACTGGTCCTGTTTTATTCAGTGACCCATGTGCCTAATTATGGTGAATGAGAGGTAAGCAGAAATGCGTGAAGCTTCCAGGGAGGTTTTAAAAAGGAACCCGATTCAATTGGAAGTAAGGCCCTGGGATTCTCCACCTGCCCTGCCTCATGCCGCCTCCTTTGAATGTGACATTATGGCTAGAGCTCCACCAGCCTTTTTCTTTTGTGAGGGGAGATGGTAGTACCTGAGATTAGAAATTAGTTAGCACATAAAGGGATCAGTCAGATATGTAACTGCATTCAGGCTAGTGGGAGCCAGGTTTCCCAGTGTCAAAGAAGAGAGTTATGAATACAAAAATGCAGAAAACTGGAATGAATCCTGTGATATGCTTTGGGTTGTGTTTGTGTGAATTCATAGTTTTCAATAAGTGTAGACAGATACAGAAGTGAACATAGATGTAAAGGTATAAAGAAGTGAATGTAAGTGTGCATGTGTGTATGTTTGTATGTGGATATAGGCATATATTCTGCTGGCAGGGGGGTTGCAGACAGATGCAGCCCAATGACAGCACACCCTGCACCCAGATCTTGGCATCTAAATACCATTTTCTACAAGAGAACAAGAGCTCCTTGGAGAGAGGGCTGATGCCAGGGCTGAGACAGGGAAAGTCTAAGATGAGCCTGGAACGTCTTGAACCAGAAAGCAGCAGAAGAATGAGGAAGATGGGCCAAGGGGACAGAGAAGCTTGCTGGGATTCACCCCATCTCTCCAAAAGGGGACAATGTAAGCATCAAAAGAAATAATGATAGCATTGGATATAACAGGAAACCATAAGTCCATACAGATACAAATAAATAAATGAACAAGTGGCAGGTCTGATGATGAATGAGATGTTGCATGGTTTCAAAATCCCACTTCATAAAATACTTATCAACTATAAAGGGCAAAAGAGTAACTTCTCGCCGGGCGCGGTGGCTCAAGCCTGTAATCCCAGCACTTTGGGAGGCCGAGGCGGGCGGATCACAAGGTCAGGAGATCGAGACCATCCTGGCTAACACGATGAAACCCCGTCTCCACTAAAATACAAAAAATTAGCCGGGCGTGGTGGTGCGCGCCTGTAGTCCCAGCTACTCGGAGGCTGAGGCAGGAGAATGGCGTGAACCCGGGAGGCGGAGCTTTCAGTGAGCAAAAGATTGCGCCACTGCACTCCAGCCTGGGTAACACAGCGAGACTCCGTCTCAAAAAAAAAAAAAAGTAACTTCTCTGTGGAGAAGCCTGGCAGTCACCACCTTAAGTGATGGGAGTGAATGTCATCAATAATGGAGCAAGTTGAAATCATGAGGTGTCTGATAGGCAGTGAGAAGAACATAACATCATTTCTGAAAGATTCCTGCTCAGAATACACAATCCAAATCTAATCAGGAGACAGCATCAGACAAAACCAAACTGAGGGACATTCAACCAAATCAATGGCCTGCAATCTTTAAAAGATCATGAATGCCAAAGACAGGCAGGAATTGTTTTTTTGGATGGAAGGAGGCTAAAGGACATAGCTACATACAATTCGGATTATGCACTGAGCCCTTTTGCTGTAAAGCACATTATCAGGACAGTTAAAAAAGTTCAAACGGTCTGCAAGAAGGTAGTAAACGTAGTCACGAATGCTGATGCCCTGATGTCACACATGTAGTGTGGTGAGATCAGATGTCCTTGTGGGAAACAGACATGACCATGTTCAGGGATGAAGGGCATCAGGTTGGCAACTAACCAGTGGTTTACTCTCTGAGCAGACACTTCTTAAATACCCACCACACCCAAGTACCAGGGCTGAGAGCCGAGGAGCATGAGTTGCTGGTGCCCGGGCCGCCAGCAATCTGGCAAAGGAGACCTCAGCAGCCGCAAGGCCAGGGGCAAAGGGCTGCGGTGTCCCAGGGTCAGCTCTGCCTCTAGAGCTTAGGGTCAGAGGCATGCTACCAGGATGATGGTGTTTGAAGTAACCTGGAAGCACAAGGAGGATTTTGCCAGGCAGAGTGCTGAGGAATGAAGAGTGAGGGCCTGAAAGGCAGTAGCAACCTAGAAAGCAAAGAAAGTACCACAGGCAGTGTGAGGCATGGCTGAGCGGCAACTGGCCTTTGTGAGCACGTGAAGACATTTGGATTGGCTCTCTGGAATTATCCACTGCTGAGGAACAAATCACCCCCAAAATTAGTGACTGAAAACAACAAAAATTATCCCACAGTTTCTGTGGCTCAGGATCTAATAGTGGCTTAGCTGTGTGATTCTGACTTGGGTCTGTCACAGGCTGCACTCAGGTGCTGGCTGCACTGTGGCCTTCTCCAGGCTTGACTTGGGGAGGCCCCGAGCTCACTTACCTGACAGCTGGCATGCCTTGGTCCTTTCTGGCTGTTGGTGGAGACCTCACTTCTTCTCTACGTGGCATCTCCATGGAGATGCTCATAGCATGGCAGCTGGCTTCCTTCACAGTGGGGGATCTGAGAGCAGAGGAGAGCCCCCAGGACAGAAGCTGCAGTCTTTTTATAACTGAATCCCATCACTTCCTCTCGATTGTGTTTGTTGGCAGTTAGTCGCTAAACCCATGCTCAGGGGGGCAGGAATCACACAGGTACAGGGATGCCAGGCACGGGCTTGGTGAGTGCCATGTGAGAGTCTGCTTGCCACACAGAAGTCCCCACAGCTGGACAGGCAGGGGCACGACCGGGCATGCATCTTGGAGATATCACTCCAGCTTTGAGGGGGAGCAGCAGTGAAACTATTTGGGAGAGGATCACACAGGATAGAACTGAGTAGGGAAGAAGAAAGGGGCATCCTCATCAATGTAAAACACTGCTCAAGCAGTTGGGAAGGGAAGGGGGGTTAACCTGAGTGGTTAGAAACCAGCTTTCTGCAGAGAGGCTTTTGCAGGAACTCTTTGCTGTGAAAGCTACAAGGCAGCGACCTCGTTTCAAACACCTGGTGTCACCAGCATCACGTTTTAAAGTTGTGAAACATCAGGGCTGTTATTTTTTCAGTTATGTCTCGTAAGCACTATGCCTCGACTGTCAGGAGTCAAATGTGCAAATGAAAGCTGTTTACATTGTCAGGTAGGTTGACTGGACCAGGCTTTAAAATACCAATTCATCCCTTTTGAGAGGTGACACTCTGATCTTTCAGCATGATGGTTAAAGGATTGTGTCTTTCCTTTTGAAATCTCCCAGATTTTTGAAGTCTGATCTGAGCAAACATTATTTTAAAGAATGAAGTTTCCCCTGAGATTTTCGATTTTTGATTTCACCAAGCCAATCTAAACAAGATGAGCTGTGAATTCTGGGGGCAGAGCCACATACGCAGTGGGAACAAGGTCAAAGATTGGGAAGGGGAAGACAGCCATCCCCTGTGAAATACTACAGAGAGAGCATTCCAGGTCTGCATCACAACAGGCTTTTCCTTGCATCATTGTGCTTGAAGTCAAAAACAAACATCACAACCACCCTTTAAACTTGTATGTTCCTTGGGAATAATAGCAGTCTGGAGTGTGGTTAAAATGCTGCTTCTGGAAGGGTGACCTGGGCCTCGGGCTTCCCTCCCCGATGAAGGCCTGCCTTCTGTCAGGTTCAGGCCAACCCCCCC
>NW_016803982.1:2661837-2714337 GCF_001698545.2 Rhinopithecus bieti
CCCCGCCCCGCCACCCTGGGCATGGAGCACTCAGAGCCGGGTACTACATGATGCTGGTGACACCAGGTGTTGAAAGTAAAAAATGGAATGTATTCCACACTTTTCAAATGGCCATTCCTGTGGCTTAATATTTATACTTCGGTAGACCTTGAATCATGAGAGTAAAAACATAATGCTCTTAGAAAATGTGTCCTCCGCGTTATTTAGGCAACAGTCTCATAGTTACATAGAATGGTGGGGAAATATGTACTAAACTTGGAAGAGCTACCTGTTAGTTATTCTAAGGCTTTTTGTATTATCTTCATTTTATGTATTTTGTTTTCCTTTTATATAACTTGGATAATTTTTTAAAAAAATATATGTTTATACAAAATTAGCTTTTCTGGTTAATTGAACTTGCCATGTAGGTGAAGGTTGAATGTAAGTCTTTTTTAGGAAAACCTGTGAAAATGAAGGAGTGTCCCTTCTCTGTTTTTACGGTATACAGAGCATCATGCATCCTCTTTAATCTAAAAGTTAATAGTTCGAGAACATCACTGTAAAACAGAAAGACCCTTCCCACAATCAATGATTTTTCCAAAGGGTAATTACCAGAATCACCTGGAGACCTTTGAAAAATACTATGTTTTATTTGAAATGTAGATTCCTGCCCCCAACTCCTAAATTACTAAATCCAACTCTCTTGCGAGGGGCCTAGAAGTGTTGAAGCTTTATATGCATTTTGGGAACTCAGCAGGCGTGGGGAGCCCCAGCCGCAGGTCCAACCGAGGGTGGCCACGGGCACCCAGCCTGCTTCCCTCTGGAAAGAGGGAAGAACTGGGAGAGGCTTCCCTCCACCCAGTCCCTGTCTTTTGGTTTGCAGTAGCCCACAGGCCCCCAGAGGGTCCAAATCCCTGTTCCCTGCACACGTCTGGGCTCATGCTTCTTGCCTGGAAGGCACCCCACCTCCTCCTCTCCCCTCTTTCCAGCATGGTTTTTACCCTCCTCCCCAGGAGGGGCAGTGCCCAGCCCTGTCGGGGGCTGCATCCAAGTCACCCACAAGCAAAATCCATTCTTTTTGCCGTTCCTTATGATGTGCTGAACAAAACCCTCACTGTGGCATTCCACACGTCATATTCTTATAGTAGATTTTATCTGTATCATCTCTTAAAGTTTAGTTTAATTCATTAATGTAAAGACAGGGTCTTACTGTGTTGCTCAGGCTGGACTCAAACTCCTAGACTCAAGTGATCCTCCTACCTTGGCCTCCCGAGTAGCCAGGACTACAGGCATGTGCCATCATGCCCAGCTGGGACCATTTTAAAAGATTTATTTACTTTTAATTTAGAGGTTTTTTTATTGAGATAAAATTCACAGAACAGAAAACCATTTAAAAGTGAAGGATTCAGTGATTATTTAGTACATAATGTTATGTGACCACAACTTCTGTCCAGTTCCAGAACGTTTTCCTCACCCCAAAAGAAAGAAACCCCGTCCGCACTAAGCAGTCCCTTCCATTCTTCCATCCCGAGCCCCGGGCAGCCTCCATCCCCCTTCCCGCCACTGTGGCTTTGCCCGTGCTGGGTGTTCTGGATCAGTGGACGCACGTCACACGTGCCCCATGTGTCTGGCCCTTCTCATTGAGGGTAATGTTTGCAGATTCATCCTGGGGCAGCGTCCATCAGTGCATTCATTCGCTAGGGTTGCCACAACCAAGTGCCACAGACCAGGTGACTTGAACAACAGAACTTTCTCACAGTTCTAGAGGTTCAGAAGTCCAAGATCAGGGGCCGGAAGGGTTGGTTTCTCTGGAAGTCTGTGCTTGGCTTGATTTATACAAGTGAGATTGTGGGGCTTCCTTGCAGTTCAAGGCAAGTGATGCTTTGATTTGCTTGCTTTTTCGGCACATGACAGTGGGTGCCCAGGCAGGGGAACGGGAGCTGTTTTTTGGGGGTTAGGAGCTTGAACTCTGAAGTCAAGAGCCCACCCAAGTTTAAAGCCGTGCTTTTTTTTTTTTTTTTTTGAGACAGAGTCTTGCTCTGTTGCCCAGGCTGGAGTGCAATGGCGTGATCTTAGCTCACTGCAACCTCCGCCTCCTGGGTTCAAGTGATTCTTGTGCCTCAGCCTCCCAAGTAGCTGGGATTACAGGCGCCTGCCACCATGCCTGGCTAATTTTTGTATTTTTAGTAGAGACAGGATTTTGCCATGTCGGCTGGGCTGGTCTCAAACTCCTGACTTCAGGTGATCTGCCCGCCTCGGCCTCCCCAAGTGTTGGGATTCCAGGTGTGAGCCACCACACCTGGCCTCATGCGCTTCTCTTACCAGTGGTGTACTTTGGGTGAGTTGCCTGCGCTGTCTGTCCCAGTGTCCTCTGAGTGCCGTGAAGGTGGGTGAAGTATATGTGGTGAATCACAGGTACTGCGTGAGGTGCTAGGCATGATCCTTGCTGGTGCCAGGTTTGGAGACAATGGTGTTCGTGCAAGGAACAATTTTTTTTCTGTGGAAAACTAAGGTGTATTTATGAAAATGGAAATCAAGTCTTAGCCCTCCACCGAGCTTAGTTGTAGAGAATATCTAGGGTACTTTCTGTCAGGGTCCACACAGGCAGTGGACAGGGGCTTGCCATTTTATAGAAGAATAAAATTTCACAACTTCTGTAATTTGAGCTTTAGAGTGAAGCTTGTGAGGTAGGCAAGGTACGAGTTTCTGTCCCCATTTAGAGGCACCTAAACCCCAGTGAGGCAAAGTGAGTCACCTGGGAGCTGTCTGGAATCTGGTCCTTTCGAACCTACTGTTGCACACAGCCTCCTCTGGGGCATGGAGACTCTGCAGCGTGACCTTTGAGCCGAGTTAATGATTTCCTGTTTGTTTTATTTCATTCAAAACAACTGTCATTACTTGAACCCACCTGTGCTGGGCACTCTTGTACTCCCCGGGGATACCCCCACCATCTCTGGGAAGTGCTGGCATCTCACTGGACAGAGAAGGAGATCCAGGATGAGAGGTTCAGTCATTTGCCAAGGTCGTGAGCCCCAGCCCCCCAGCCCCCCACTGAGCAGCACCTCTGCCCCTCCAGGGTCCCGGGTTGGAGGTGTGAAGGGCATCCCAGGCCCTGTCACTGCTGGGTTCTTCTAAGCACAGGAGTCTCTGCACACATCTTCTGAAGATGGCCTTCTCTTGATCTGAGAAGGGAACCAGTACCACTTGCTGGGTGTTCAGCCTGTACTGCACATTTCAGAATCTCATCCTGGTGTTAATAGCCCCAGGTAAGACAAGGCCACGTGTCCAGGAAAGCCTTCTGCGGGAAGACACAGCATTAAGCTAGCTCAAAATCAGGGTGAGGAGGCAGGAGGCAGGGCTAACCATCTTCATCCATCAACTATTACCTTTACGATAGAAACCATTTCAGTGTTATTTTTATATTTGTATGGATCTATACAGAATTGCATTATTTTAACGCTTTATTGAGAAATAATTCACATACCATATGGTTCACCACCGTTACCGAGTCAGATATAAGCAGCTCTCTGGGGCTGTTCCTAATATGGAAATGTTGCTTATACCAGAAAATGATAACCAAAAGGAAATATAACACAAAGTTCAAGGAAAGCTTGTAGATAATCGCTGGTAAAATAATAGCAGTGGAGCTGGAAATACTGAAATGGAGAGGTTAAAATGCCCCGGGAGGGTATTGATGCTTGATGAGACTTAGGTGGGCGTAGCCACAAGCATGAATGCAGAGTCAGGAGCTGGGGGAAGAGGCACGTGTTCCTGAGCTGTGTGGATGAATGGTGTAAGAGGCGTGTTTGTGATGAAATGACAGCCCACCAGCCCACTATCCCAGGCCCTGAAGGAGATGCGGGGTGCGCAGCCTGGGCTGTCAGAGATGTTTGCAAATGCAAAGATTCTGACCCATATTTTCCCCCACACACATCCGTCTTGCTAGAGTACATGTCCTGGTTCTTTAGAAAATCACTCCATTGTACTTTAGGACACCATGTCCTAGGAACACACTGACACCAAAAACCTTGGCCAAGAGTCAGAAAAACAAAGCTAGATTATGTGAGGGAATGGAAATGTCCAGAATAAAACGTGGGGAGGCTAAAGGGATCGCACAGAGCTCAATGACAGCAGAGCTGCAAAGCTGCAGCCCTCCTCAGCCAGGCGCAGCCCACCTCAGCCAGGCGCAGCCCCCCTCAGCCGGGCGCAGCCCCCCTCAGCCGGGCGCAGCCCCAGTGAAAGCAAGGGATACAAACCCAGAGGGCACATTCCCAGCGCAGCCCTCAGGGCCCGGGAGAGCCACACAGCTCCCACAGAAACACTCACTCCCTATCCATTCCCTTTTGGCCCTGGAAGTAGACTTGAGTAAAGCTCCTCGGTAAAAAGCTAAGAAAGGAGAATATCAAGAGACTTCCAGCCATATTCACTCAAATAGGAAGAGAGAGGAACAGACTTGCCTATGTGGCAAAGAAGAAAAGGCTTAATGTTTATGGAGCAGCAACACGCTACAGAAAAGCGAGTCAGATCCTGGGGTATTGAAGGACTTTGTTCAGATGCTGCTGTTTGGGAGGGGCTTCTCCCCAAAATAATTCAGCTTTTTTGATTTACAGACAGAATTCACTCATTTACTGTTTAAAGTTCAGTGCATTTTTTTAAAGGGTCAACGAATCTTGATAAATATGTATACTCATGTAATCACCACCACACTCAAGATACAGGCCCTGTCCATCTCCCCAGAAGCTTCCTGACACCTTTTTGCAGTCAGTCTCCCTCCCCAGCAACAGCCCCTTGCAGTCTCTGCTCTGCCCCCATGGCTTGGCTTTTCCTGAATGTAATGGAATCATACGGAATGTAGTCTTTAGTGTCCGGCTTCTTTCACTCAGCTCATCTGTTTGATGATGTTTATGCATGTTATTATATCCGTATACCTCAGTTTGTTTAAGCATTCTCAAGTTGATGGACATTTGGGTTCTTTCTAGTTATTGGCTGTTAAACTGGTGTACATAACTGAATTACATGTAACACAATCTTTTTAACAGCTAGATTTCTATTTTTAAGACTTTCATCTTGGCTAGGTACGGTGGCTCGTGCATGTAATCCTAGCATTTTGGGAGGCCAAGGCGGGTGGATCACTTGAGGTCAGGAGTTGGAGACCAGCCTGGCCAACATGGTGAAACCCCATGTCTACTAAAAATACAAAAATTAGCCAGGTGTGGTGGCACACACCTGTAATTCCAGCTACTCGGGAGGCTGAGGCAGGAGAATCGCTTGAACCTGGGAGGCAGAGGTTGCAGTGAGCTGAGATGGTGCCACTGCACTCCAGCCTGGGCAACAGAGCAAGACTCCATCTCAAAAATAAATAAAAATAAAATAAAACATACAGTTTGGGCGCGGTGACTCACGCCTGTAATCCCAGCACATTGGGAGGCCAAGGTGGGTAGATCACCTGAGGTCAGGAGTTCAAGACCAGTCTGGGCAACATGGTGAAACCCCATCTCTACTAAAAGTACAAAAATTAGGTGGGCATGGTGGCACATGCCTATAATCCCAGCTACTCTGGAGGTTGAGGCAGGAGAATCACTTGAGTCAGGGAGGCAGAGTTTGCAGTGAGCTAAGGTTGTGTCATTGCACTCCAGCCTGGGCAACAGAGTGAGACTCTGTCTCAAAAATGAATGAATGAATGAATGAATGAATAAAACAAAAAGTAAAATAAAATGTATGGTTCAATGGTTTTTTGGAATGTTGTGCAGAACTGTATTTACCATCATCAGAGCTGTGCTCTGACTCACAAAATGTATCACCACGATGGGTTTAGAACACTTTCATCATCCATTAAAGAAACTCCATAACCATTAGTGGTCATTCCCTATTTCTCTCCTCTTCCATCCTCCACACCCATCACCCCTACACCCCAGCCCCAGGCAGTGACTTGTTTTTGTTTCTGTATGTTTGCCTCTTCTGGACATTTTTCTTTTATTTTTTTTTTAACTCCTCTCATCTAACTGTGAATGTGTGCCCTCTGACCAACCTCTCTCCATCCCCTGTCCCCCTGGCTACCTCAGCCTCTGGTAACCACCATTCTGCTCTTAGGAGGTCAGGTTTTTCACATTCCACATGTGAGCAGGAACATGCAGTACCTGTCTTTCTATGCCTGGCTTATTTCACTTCACATAGTGTCCTCCGGTCATGTACAGGTCTTTATGTGGATATATGAGTTCATTTATCCTGGGTCTGTTCCCCAAAGCGAAATTGCTGGGTTGTATGGTAAATGTATGTTTAACTTTATAAGACACTGTCAAACTGCTTTCCAGAGTCACTGTACCATTTTGAATTCCCAGAAGCAATGTATGAGAATTTCAGTTGCTCTACATCTTGCCAACACTTGGTATTAATAGTCTTTTCCATGTTAGCCACTTTCATGGTATCTCTTTGTGGTTTTTATTTGCATTTCCCTAATAACTAATGATAGTGAGCATCTATCTGTTCATGTGCTTACATGAGATTCATAGGTCTTTGGTAAAGTGTCAGTCTAAATCTTTTGCCCATTTTGTTTGTTTGGTTTTGGTTTTTCTGGAGAAGTAGTCTTGCTGTGTTTTCCAGGCTGGTCTCTAACTCCTGGGCTCAAGCAGTCCTCCTGCCTCAGCCTCCCAAATAGCTAGGACTGCAGCACCCGGCTGTTTTGCCCACTTTTAATTGGATTGTTTTTCTTCTTGAGGTGTAAGAGTTCTTTGTATATCCTGCTTAACAGTCCTTTATCAGATATCTATTTTGTAGATATTTTCTCTGTCTACATTTGCCTTTTCATTTACTTACCTGAGTATTTTGAGAGCAGGTGTTTTAAAGTTTGAAGTCAAAACTTATTCATGTTTTCTTTTTATTATTTGTGCTTTTTGTGTCCTATCAAAAAATTTCTAGAAAGTTTAACTCTGACATTTGGATACATTTTGAGTTAATTTATGTACAGGGAGTGAGGTAAGAGGTTTTTAAAAATCTATTTTTATTTTTTTTTGCATATGGATATGCAATTGTTCCAGCACCATTCGTTTAAAAGACTACAGATTCCCCATTGCATTAGTTTGGCATCTTTTTTTTTTTTTTTTTTTTTTTGAGACGGAGTCTCGCTCAGTCGCCCAGGCTGGAGTGCTGTGGCGCGATCTCGGCTCACTGCAAGCTCCGCCTCCCGGGTTCACGCCATTCTCCTGCCTCAGCCTCCCAAGTAGCTGGGACTACAGGCACTCGCCGCCACGCCTGGCTAATTTTTTTGCATTTTTAGTAGAGATAGGGTTTCACCGTGTTAGCCAGGATGGTCTCTATCTCCTGACCTCGTGATCCGCCCGTCTCGGCCTCCCAAAGTGCTGGGATTACAGGCTTGAGCCACCGCGCCCAGCCTAGTTTGGCATCTTTATTGAAAACAGCTGACCCTACAAATAGGGGTCTACTTCTGGACTCTGTTCCATTGATTTTTTTTTAACTCTTTTTTTTTTAATTGAAGTAATTCACACAACATAAAAGTCACCACTTTAAACTATACAAGTAAGTGGCTCTTAGTATATTCAGAGTTGTGAAGCCTGCACCACTAATTCCATATCACATTCATTATCTCAGAAAGAATGTTCCGTCAACCTTGATGCATATCTTTTCTCTAATTCCACACTGTCTTGTTTATTGTAACTTCGTAGTAAGTATTGAAATAGAAACTTTGGCAGCACTTTGGGAGGCCGAGGCTGGCGGATAACTTAAGGCTAGGAGTTTGAGACCAGGCTGGCCAACATGGCAAAACCCCATCTCTACTAAAAATAGAAAAACATTAGCCAGCATGGTGGTGCCTGCCTGTAGTCCCAGCTGCTTGGGAGGCTGAGGCATGAGAATCGCTTGAACCTGGGAGGTGGAGGTTGCAGTGAGCCAAGATTGCACCACTGCACTCCAGCCTGGGCAACAGAGCAAGACTCCATCTCAAAAAAAAGAGAAACTTTGGTTAGCTTTTTCAGTGTTGTTTTGGCTATACTAGATCCTTCAAATGTTTATATAAGTTTTATTTTTAATTTTTGTGGGTAAATATTAGATGTGTGTATTTATGGGGGTACATGAGATGGTTTGACACAAGCATGCAATGTGAAATCCGCACATTATGGGGAATGGGGTATCCATCCCCTCAAGCATTTATCCTTTGAGTTATAAACAATCCAGTTATACTCTTTAAGTTATCTTTTATATAAATTTTAGAATTAGCTCATCAATTTCTACCAAAAAACCCTGGGATTTTCATTAAGATTATGTTGAATGTCTAACTCAATTTGGGGAGAATTAACAGTTTAACTGAAAATGATCCATCAAAACATGGTGTATCTCTCCATTTATTTAGATACTAAAGTTCTCTCATCAGTGTTTGGAATTTTCAGTACACAGGTCTTGCACATATTTTGTTCAGTGGGACCCTAAGTATTTCAGATTTTTTGGTGATACTATACATGATACTGGATTTTTAAATTTCAGGTTCCAGTTTTCCCCTGCTAGAATATATAAATACAACTGATTTTTGTTTATTGGCCTTATATCCTAAAACCTTGCTAACCTCATTTGTTGTAGCAATCTTTTGGTAGATTTTCTTAGGATTTTCAATATTGACAGTTATGTTAACTGCAAAAAAGACAGTTTTCTTTCTTTCTGAAGTGTATGCCTTTTATTTCTTTTTCGTCCTATATTACCCTGGCTAGAACCTCCAGGATTTAGAAGTGGAAAGAGTGGACGTCCTTGCCTTGCACAATCTCAAGGGAAAGTACTTGATTATTCACTATAAAGAGAAGGATGTTAGCTGTAGGTTTTCAGAGACTTAGCCTTTTAGTAGATCGAGGATGTCCTCTTTGATTTCCACTTTGCTAAGAATTTTATCTTGAATTTGCTGACTTTAGTCAAGTGCTTATCCTGTAATGAGATCATTATGTGGTTTTTCCATTTTAATCTGTTTCTACGGCAATTCATTGACTGATTTTTAAATATTAAACTATGTTGCATTCCTAGGATGAAACATTAGTAATGCTGTACTATCCTTTTTACATATTATTGAATTTTGTTAATATTTGTTCAAGACTCTTACATTTATGTTTATGATAGACGGTGGCCTGTAATTTTTTCTTTTCTCTTTTTTTATTTTTTGAGGCAGGGTCTTTCTCTGTTGCCCAGGCTGGTCTTGAACTGCTGGTAAGCGATCCTCCTGCCTCTGTCTCCCAAAGTGCTAGGATTACAAGTGTGAGCTACCACACCCAGATTTTTTTCTTTTTTAAAAAAATCTGAGATGGGGTCTCACTCTGTCATGCAGGCTGGAGTACAATGGCACAATCACAGCTCACTGCAGCCTCGACCTCCTGGGCTCAGGTGATCCTCCCACCTCAGCCTCCCAAGTAGCTGGGACTGACTACAGGCATGCATCACAATGCCCACCTAAGTTTTTGTATTTTTTTGTGGAGACAGGGTTTTGCCATGTTGCCCAGGCTAGTCTGAAACTCCTGGACTCAAGCAGTCCACCTGCTTTGGCCTCCCAAAATGCTGGGATTACAGGCATGAGTTACCATGCCTGGCCGTAATTTTCTTTTCTACCAATGTCTTTGATTTGGTATCAGGTACTACTGGCTTCATAAAAGGAGAAGTGCTCCTTCCTCCTTGATTTTCTGGAAATTTGTTTGGTATTATTGGAAAACATTGGTATTGTTTCTTCCTTAAGTGTTCGATAGATTTCACCAATGAAGCCATCTGCCTTTGTGCAAGGGTTTTTAACTGTGAGTAAAAGCTTTTAAGTAGATACAGGGCTTTGCAGGTTATCTACTTCTTCTTGAGTGAGCTTTGATACTTTAGACGTTTTGAGGAATTTTTCCGTTTCAGTTAAGTTGAATTTATTGGTATAATGTTGTTCATTACATTCCCTTATTATCCTTTTAATGTTTGTTATATAGTGGTGTTCCCTTCTTGATTTCTTATACTGATGATTTCTTTTCTCTCTCTCCCATTTACCTGTAAAAGTAATAGAGCAGTACAACGATTCCCATATATCCATCACCCAGTTTCAATAACTATCAAGCCTTTGCCATACATGCCTTATCAATTCCCTCTTTTCTTTGATATGCTGATGTATTTTAAAGTATGTTCCAGACATTATAATACTTCTCAAATGCTAGATACTTCCATATGCATCTCTAAAAAATATGGATATTTTCTTACAGGACCACAATGCCATTATCATACTTTAAAACATTAACCATGTTCCTTGGTAGACTCTTTTATTACCTAGATATACCTATAAGATATTCCTAAGTGTCTCAGAAAAGTCATTGTGTAGGTTATGTCTTCAAATCAGAATCCAAACAAGGTCTGTACATTTACCCATGGCAGTACCTTAAATCGTTAATGTAAGGGAAATCACCCTCACTTTTTCTAATGCAATAAACTGTCTTATAATCATTTCTCCCCTAAAATGCCTCACATTCTGGATCCGTCTGCTTCCAGTTGGTATCATTTAACTATTCTACGATAGGAGTTTCTTCAATCTGAGAGGACTAAATGATGACTTCGAACTTTCTGAGCCCCTGAGAAATCCGCTTGGCTTTCATCCCCTGGGGGAACATAAAGGAAGGGTGGGCAACTGTCCATTTCAAGACCTGGGAAATATCTGGTTTCGTGTCCAGTTCAGGCCAGGCAATGTCCATGAAGCCTTTTTTCTCCATCACCTCTGAATTCCACTTAATTATGTGTAGTACCAATTATATGTAGTGATTAATTATATATCTTTGTTCACTGTGTTTCCTGTATGTAACTCTTGCCCTTGAAAAATCCATCCTCTACTGTTACTCTGTTTTTAAGGCCCAGTGTACATTTTATGAAAGTATACCATAGATTAGAAGAGTGCAGGATTCCTGCGGACGCACTGTGTACCTGCCCCTGGCACAGAGGTTCGTTTTGGCTGTTACTATTTTTTTTTTTTTTTTTGAGATGGAGTCTCGCTCTGTCACCCCCACTAGAGTGCAGTGGGGTAATCTTGGCTCACTGCAACCTCCACCTCCCGGGTTCAAGTGTTTCTTCTGCCTCAGCTTCCTGAGTAGCCGGGACTATAGGTGCACGCCACCACGCCCGGCTAATTTTTGTATTTTTAGTAGAGATGAGGTTTCCCTTTATTGGCCAGGCTGGTCTTGAACTCCTGACCTCGTGATCTGCCTGGCTGGGCCTCCCAAAATGTTGGGATTACAGGCGTGAGCCACCGCGCCCCGCCTGTTACTTCTTTACCTTCAGGTAAACTTGTCCTACAGTGTGTGCTCTTGTCTGGCCGCTCTCAGTTGGTGCTACTCATGGTGAATGCCATCGTGTCGTGCCCCTATTCATTCTTGTTGCCATAGAGTATCCCAGGTATGCCACAGTTGACTGGCCCATTTGACTGTTGGTGGACGTTTCGGTTGTGTCTGGTTTGGGGATGTGACACCTGGTACTGATAAGCACATTCCCATCCATGCCATTTTGGTGAACCCGCGTTCACATTTTTGCTGTGCATCTGCCTGGGAGTGGAATTGCTGGTCCTTGGGGACACACAGGCTCAGCTTTCCTAAAACTGCCACACAGTCTTCCCCGGGGATTCACTGCACGATATTTTAAAACCCAGATCTTACCACGCACCTCCCAGGCGTAATACCCTTGAATGGCTCTCCTCACACAGAAGCCGAAATCTGGCTCCATAAGATACCATGGAAGGCCCTTGGAGGCCCGGGCCCTGCCTTGCCCTGCCCGCTGGCATGAGTACTGTTCCCCCAACAGCCCACCATCCCCTCTGCTCAGGTCCTCCCCCACTCCCCAGCCACCCGCCGCCTGGCCTGCCTGCTCCTGGGTATCCCCAGAGGCTCTGCTGCTTGCCTGGGTCGCCCTCTCCTGCAGGACACTTGATACCTGGTCCTGATGTGGGACTCATTGTCCCCACTGCAGAGCGCCCTCTCATCAGCACTCAGCATCTCTGCTGCTCCACCAGGCTGCAGCTTTTTAAGAACAAGGACTGCTGCTTTTTCTGTCTTTGGATGCCTGGCCCGTCGTAGACGCTCAGTACCTCATGAAGGAATGGCCTGTCAGCCAGCCTGGACGTCCTGAGCACTGGGCAGAAACGTTAAGTGGCTGGCAGGCACTCCTTGCCTTAGAAAACCTTTACATCTAGCTTTGGTTTTTAAAGTTGGAAAGAAAAGGACTCAAAGCACAGCCCCTTGCACAGGAACAATAGGTGGGGATTGGTAACAAGGCTCATCACAGGTCACCGTCTTTACATCTCAGAATGGTAGTGTTTGCTGGGAGAACCAGATAGAGCTTCAGTCTTTTCTTCAACTGAGAACCTCCCCGTCTGTTTCTCCTGGTTGACCACAGAGTATGTTGGGGGACGGCGTGTGGATTTTGGATCAAGCCCCGGCTTAAATCCAGCCCATTCCATGTAACAGCTTTGCTGTGTCAGTTAAATAACTCGTCTGAGCCTCAGTTTCCCATGTGTGGGATGGGACAGTAACACCTGACTTGTCATGGGGCTGTTGGAGGCCCAGTTTGTGAATTCCTCATTTCCCCAGGAGAGAACAAAATCAGTTCCTGAAGAGCCCCTGACAGCCGCCATCCAGTGAATTTTCTTCTCTCCTGGGGAAATGAGAAATTCATAGAGCAAGTTTCCACCAGGCTTTGTCTTCCCAAGAGATCTCGCCTGGCCCACACTCGAAGCTTGCCCTGCGCACGGCTGGAGGAAGGGTCAAGGGCCCCTCAGGTGCGGGTAGCTATAGACCAGCATGGTCTGGAGGGAGCGTGCCCACAGGGAGCTACCCTGGCCAGGCAGCCCCTCCTTTCCTTCCTGGATGCTAGGCCAGGGGAGGAGGCATAGCCTACCTCTCTGTACTGGTTTTGCCCCCTCTGAGAGACGGGGACCTGCTCCCTAAGGAATTGCCTTTAGATGGGGGCAGAGGGAAGGGAGAGAAATTCCTTAACCTGAAAATAAGTGAAACCTTGTTATAGTAAAACAACGCCAAGTTTGCATGAATTTTAAAGAAAAACCCCAAACATCCAAGGGATGGGAGCAGCTTCTTTGGGCAGCTGTGCTCTGCTCCTCAGCCCTCCTCTGCCTGGGCACAGGTGCTCCCTGGACAGCACAGCCTGGGGGTCCTGGATTTTAGGGGACCCATTCAAAGGACCAGTAAAGAGTTGAACATTTTTAAGGTGCTGCTTAGCTATTTTGTGGTTACTGAAGCATGGCCCGCTTGGAGAAATCCCTTTTTCCTTCTTTTCTGGGAAGTTCCTGGGAGCCGAGTAAAGTCAGTACCAGTTCCGGCAGGTGGGAAGAGGCTAGTGGCCTCCTCACCTTGTCACGGGCACTGGTCCCTCCCTGAGGAAAAAGTTTTCTTGGCTTGGACAGCTTAGGGGCAGAGAGGAGAGCATCCTTGGTTTTATCGTCTCTGTTTATATATACATTATGGATTTGTTGTTGTTGTTTTTTAATTAAGAAAGTAGTTTTGGATGAGAGAAATGACAACACTTTTACATACCCCTCCCAAAAAAGTCAAATGCCTCACATGTGTGAGCTGTTCGATTCAGAAAATGGCTGAGTAAACACGATTTCAGCTTCATAACTGAAAGAAAGAACACTGTAAATCTGGGGGGAAAACAACTCCATAATGAAAAACAAAGCGGCTGTTCTGCTGTTTCTGAAGCAAGTGGATTGGAGAGAGAGCCTCAGCTGGAGGAGCCCCGCTCTCCCTAATAACCACACGGCAGCAGCTGGGGCTTTGCACGTTTTCCTGACGCATTCCGCTGTCTCGGGAGTGGTCCGTGCGTGGGCATTTAAGTGTTTTTTCAGAAGCCGAGTATATACCCAAACGTGCTTTTAAATAATATCTAGGGTCCTGGGATCCACCCCTAACACTGGGGAGACCAAGGAGTTGTAAACCCAAAGACTGGCGTGTTTGGCTGCAGCCTGGCCTGGCTTTCGTCAGCGGTTTCTGGCTATAATGGAGCTTTTAAAAGTGAGTTGTTTATTGTTTTTTTTTGTTTGTTTGTTTGTTTTTGAGACGGAGTCTCGCTCTGCCGCCCAGGCTGGAGTGCAGTGGTGCCAGATCTCAGCTTCACTTCAAGCTCCGTCCTCCCGGTTCACGCGCGACATTCTCCCTGCCTCAGGCCTCCCTGAGTAGCTGTGCGCCCGCCCACCTCGCCCGGCTAGTTCTTTTATTTTTTTAGTTAAGAGACGGGTTCCCTGTATTACGCCAGTGATGGTCTCGATCTCCTGACCTGCGTGATCCGAAGCGCGGGCGTCTCGGCCTCCCAAGAAGTGCTGGGATTTACATGGCTTTGAGCCACCGCCGCCCTGGCCTGTTTTTTTGTTTTTTGTTTTTTTTTTTTTTGTGAGGGTATAGTGTATAATCAGCTTGGATTTAATTCATTCAGTGCATCCAGTTTCTTTAGAAGGGCCAGTCCCTCCAGCTCAATGCCTTTTTCTGGAAGTTTTGGCCTCAGAATTCAGGCTGCCGCCAGCACACAGTGGCCGGCCGTGCGTTTAGGACTCACAGGAATGTGGCAGATGGACCCACTCTGTGCAGGGGGTGTAGAAGCTCGCTCAGGACAGCCCTGAATTGCCTCCCCCGCTCCCTTCTTCCTTGTAGTTCAGTCTTCGCTCTCAGCCATTTTAATTGAATTTAACTTGGGGTAACTATACAAGCACTGAAAGGATTTGAATGCTTTGGGAACAAGATAATTCATACAAAAAACTTAATCAGGCTTAATTTTGAGTTCTATGCTTTTATCTTTAAAGATGTTTTGTTTTCAAATGTGTGAAAATGGCATCGTGCGTGTGCGTCCACGTGTGTTGGGGATGAGGTCTCATATCTTTGGGTGCACTGATGTAAGCAGTGGACTTTTCTAGAGTTGCTTTCCTTTCCTTTATCTGCCACCTCTGGCTACATGATCTCCAGGTAGTTAGCATCTTTTTGGAGGGTTTAAACTGGTTTTAATAATGTTCTTAGCAAAAGGTGATGCAGAAGCAAGCCTGTTATTGCTACCGAAAGGAGTCCTGCCTTACAGAGCCCACTGGAGGCAGAGTCTGGCTGGGCCTGGACCCAGCTCCCTGCCGCTGGCACAGCAGACCAGGTGGCTACAATACAACTTGTTGCCCAGTTTTCAGTGGCATGTTGGGTTCCTATTAGCTCCTGATTTCATGTTTCTGGGCAGTGGGATGTGGGGCCCTGGCTGGCAGTGCCAACCAGCAGCGAGCCCTAGGTTAGGATGATACTGTGCTGGTTTGGAGTGGACAGATGTGCAGGTAGGGCCACATGGGTGGCTGTTTGTTTATTTATTGAGACAGAGTTTCACTCTTGTTGCCCAGGCTGGAGTGCAATGGCGCAATCTCGGCTCACTGCAACCTCCGCCTCCCAGGTTCAAGCGATTCTCCTGCCTCAGCCTCCTGGAGTAGCTGGGATTACAGGCACCCACCACATTTGGCTAATTTTGTATTTTTAGTAGAGACGGGGCTTCACCATCTTAGGCTGGTTTCGAACTCCTGACCTCAGGTGATCCTCCCGCCTCAGCCTCTCAAAGTGCCAGTATTACAGGCATGAGCCCTTGCTCCCGGTTCATGGGTGGTGGTTTCTAAGCTATGCTCAGGCTCCATGCATAGTGGAGGTGGCATTCCTAGGGATTTTAAATTTGACATCTTGCAGTTGTATTTGGTGGTTATCTTTGAAGTATTCTCTGAAATACTTTGACTAATTCATGCTGATGCATCTATTCTGCTCCACGATGTTGGGTGGTGGCCTCCCTGGTCGGCTCTCCTGTGGACCCTGTGTCCCCTGGATGTCCCTGCAGTCTATCCCACTCTGTTGTGGCTTTGCCTTGCTTGGCCTGGGTCAGGAGGGCCTCTTCCTAGATGTTTGACAGGAGTGTGGCTTTGACCTCTGTTTATCAGCTCTCAGTTCTTAAATTTTTTTAATTTTAAATTTTAAGGGCACATGATAATTGTTCATGTTTATGGGGATCTCACTATTTTTGTACCTACTATGTCCAGTCCCTCTCCAGGGACTTGATCTTCCCGAAGCAACCAGATGGCTGAGCTGCTAAATACAGGGTGCACTGGCCCAGGCCTTGCCGGGCCCCACCTGCATTTTAATTTCTATTTCTTCACTCTGAAGTAGGTGTAACTTCTTATTCTTATATATTCTTATCCTTCTAGAATACTGTCAGCAAACCTAGAGAAGAGAATGACTGTGATATTTTGTAATTGTTTTGTGCTTCTTCTAACTCAAAGTTGGATTCTCTACTTCTCACTTAAGAAGGCAAAACAGTGATATAAAACTATGTTCATCAATACAACCTTAAGATATTTCTGAAAAACAGAACACTAATGTATATTTTATTCCTGTTTCAAACTCAAAGTATTTCTAGCCCAAAGGTTCCAAATGAAAAGCAGCCATGCTCTAGAAAAATGAACAGCAGAAAGGCACAGGTGGCATTCCCAGGCCTCCCCTGCCTTCTGCCGGAGTTGAAACAGTCCAGACCTTTGGGAGCACACAAGGTAGACAAAAAGTTGCCTGCCATCAGCCAGGCCTGGGTGTCCTATTTAACAAGCGGAGAGTGGGCTGGGACAAGCCACAGATTCTTGGCTTTTCCCAGCTGCCCGGGGTTTTGCTGCCCCAGGCAGAATAAACATATTTTGAGCAACTGCCAGCGTGTGATTGCTGCACCGTCTTCCAGCAGGCCTGGAAAAATACTCTAAAAGGCTAACTGTTTGCTCTGTTTCTTCGTGGGAACTCACTGCTTAGTCAGCAGCTGGTGTGCATGGGACCCTGGGTGGGCAGAGAAAGCCCTGGTCTCCACCCCAGTGCCCAGGCCTGCAGGGATTACAGCCACCTCATGCCTCCGGGCCTGCTCGACCTTGACCCTACTGGCAGAGATGGCTTGTTCTTGTCTTGTTTTATTGACTGTCTCCAGAAAACAAGTGAGTGGAAGGGAAGCCAGCACAAACCTGTAGAAATGCGTTGGACAGGCTTGGGCGCTTGTGGAAACCCTAACGATGAGGAGCTCCAGCTTCTGATTCGGGGCTGTGAAGCCTGCTGAGCTCCGACGAGAACACACACGAGTGACAGTAAGTGCAGACCAGGCCTGCACAGGACCGGCCTGCCTCCTGTGAGCTCATTCAGTCTTGTTTTTAGGTCACCTTTTTTGAGGTATAATTTACATACAACAAAATCCACAGATTAACTGCATAGATAGGTCAATGATTTTGACAAATGTATCCCCCATGGAACCACTGCACAATCAGCATAAAGAACATTTCCATCTCCCCAGAGGGTCCTGTGTCCCTGGTAGCGAGTACCCCACCCCCTCTGGTCTGGGTGCTGTCCCTGGAGGTGAGTTTTGCAGGTTCATTGTCAGTGGCTGCAATGGGGGCTGAAGCTCGCCCCGTGCCATCCCGCCTGTCTTCTCTGCACATCCCGCTTCTGCCCTGCTCCCCCGGCCTGGTCTGAGAGTCTGGAGACCTGGTTCTCTTGTGGGAAGGAAGAGGTGGCAGAGCCAGCACCGAATCCAGGGCCTGTGAATGTGCCCCCAGGGCTGTGTTGGAACCTGTGGAGTTTGAGAGACAAGGAGAACCTGAAAGATTCCTAACAGCCCGAAGGCCCACGGTGCCTCTTTGGGAATCTGGGCTGAGCGGGATGACCCCTTGGCTTCCTGCAGTATTTATGAAGTGCCTACTGCATGCGCCGGGCCATGCCAGATGACATAGGGGGGTGAAAGGAAGCGAAGGCAAGACCTCGCCCTCGAGGAGCTGTGGTTTAGAGGCGTGAGGATGGGCCATGCGACGTCCTTGCTCGAAAAGCAAGAAAAGGCGCGGTCAAGGGACCTAGAAGAGGCAGCAGCCCTTTGCTCTGCTGACTTGCAGCTCAGCCTCTCAACTTGGCGTGGAGGGTTTTAGTTGTTAAAAGCTAAACATTATTTTATTACATATTCCATATTTATTTATTTATTCAGAGACAGGGTCTCACTCGGAGGCCCAAGCTGGGTGCAGTGGTGAGATCATGGCTTACTGCAGTCTCGACTTCCTGGGCTCATGTGATCCTCCTACTTCAGCCTCCCAAAATGCTGGGATTACAGGTATGAGCCATGGCACTCAGTGGCTGACAGACTGAGCCACGGCACCCAAGTCTATTTATTACAGAATTCTCAGCATGGAGCTTTTCATTCATCTTTATATTGTGCGATACCAGTTTTAAGTTTCAGTGCATGTATTCAATGCATTTAACTCGTGAAATCACAGAAATGACAGTTTTCATAACTTACACATGCATTTTTTTTTTTTTAATGAGATGGAGTCTTGCCCTGTCACCCAGGCTGGAGTGCAGTGGCGTGATCTTGGCTCACGGCAAGCTCTGCCTCCTGGGTTCCCGCCATTCTCCTGCCTCAGCCTCCTGAGTAGCTGGGACTACAGGCGCCCGCCACCACGCCCGGCCAATTTTGTATTTTTAGTAGAGATGGGGTTTCACCATGTTAGCCAGGATGGTCTCGATCTCCAAACCTCGTGATCTGCCTGCCTTGGCCTCCCAAAGTGCTGGGATTACAGGCGTGACCCACCGTGCCCATCTCTTTCATTCTTATAAAAAAATTAACTTTTTCATCTCTTGAGGTACACATATTCTACCAACACTGTCTGCCTTTACCTACTGATGATGGAGGAGAGCGGAGGGAAAGGCACTCTGGGTGGCCTGGCAGGTTGTGCTGGCTTTCTGTGTCATTTTCCAAGTATGTGGTTGGCTGACGTGCGGGTAGGAAGGGACATTATGGGACCTCTGGTGTCTGAATTCTCCGAACCCTTACTTTCTTCTGCAGGGAGAACAGGTTCTGCTTGCAGTGGGAAGGGCAGCGGCTCACCCAAGCCTCACCCTAATGCCGGAACCCCCTACAGCCTGGGTCCACCACGATCCCACGCTCCTGGGCTCTTTGCTCACGGGAGTGCTGTGTTATCCAGCAGGCTTTGCTTCACTTACAAAATACAAAGACAAAATCGGGAATTTCAGGATAGTGGCAGCTTCTCAGTGCCAATTCCATGGCACATGCCAGGCAGGCAGCCCGGGGTGTGCTTAATAAACCCTTGAGGGCACCTTCTAGATTCAGGTGGCCACGGTGGACGTGGCCGGAGCCTGGTATGAGGGGCAGCCCAGGCCACTGGCTGCCTGGGACCCTGGAGTGGTTGGGGGCAGTGAGGAGGTACCCTCCTCCAGGGGCCGTGGAGGTCAAGGAGGAGGTGTGAAGGCTCTGCTACCCTTGCCTGGGTCACCTTGTTTGTGAGTCATCTCTGCCCCAGCTTACCCATCTGCAAAATGGGGGAGAAGCTGGGAGTGCAGTGACCTGACCATGTGGTTTGGAGCACCAGATGGAGAATGTAAGTGAAGCATTTGGCATGGGGTGGGCATGGAGTCAGGGCTGTCCCATGGGGGCAGCGTTGATCCCCTGTGAGGCGCAGGTAGATCCAGCAAGTGGAGCCAGGTTCCTGAGGCCATCCCCGCAGGTTGAGGGCCCTGTGTGATGAGATTGACGGCATGTGTTCCTGGCTCTGGCTCCTGCTGCCGGCCTCCGCTACACCTTCTGAGCGTCCCACGAGGAGGCAGCAGGGGCTGGCAGCACCTCTGGTCCTGCTGCCGCGCCTGGAATTTGGGGCCATGGCCCTGGCTGGTCCATCCTGCCTGTTTGCATAGAGCTCATTACCTGGCCTGGCATCTTGGGATTTTCCAGCAATTCCTTTCCATACTTGAAGCAGACATGGGAATGCAGGGGACGGTCATGTCTGCATTGTTGGTCACTGAACATTTTAAAGGTGGCAACACAATTGCCTTTAAAGTGATGTGGCATGAAAAAAATCGTTATTTATATTTGGCATGGCCAAAGAGTAAAAACTCAAGGGATGGTTGCTGAGGAGCGTTCAGGGGGCCCGGGGTGGCATCAGGGACCAAGTGTCTGTTTGATTTCACAGACCTGTGAGTGTTCAGTGTCTTGAGCGAACCGTGGAGAGGAGACCCTGGCCTCTGATTTCAAAGGCGCCAGCGTTTTACCGGGGCCTGTGCAGATAATGGAAGAAAGGTGTTTTGCCAGGGACTTTTCCGGGGTATGCAGTGGGGCTGGTGAGGGGTCTGCCTTAGCAGGAAGCCCTTGCCTTTGCTGTAAAGAAACCAGCAAGCGACAAAATGAAAGCATCAAAGAGCCAACAGGATGCGGCCCGAGCCCTCCCTGGCACGTCGCCCCGAGCCGCGCGGGGAAGAGTGACCTTAGGGACCACCTCACGCGCACAGGCCAGACGCAGGTTCAAAGTTCAAGGCATTTTGTTTTTTCACCTGTTTCCTACAGTTCTAAGAAACTTCTGAAGAATTAATGTGTAACTATATCAGACACTCGGCGTTTTCTCCAGGGAAAATAATGTTACAATGCGGGGAGGGGAGGGGAAGTGGCTACTTGATGAGACACAAGGTTTCCATAAAATAAGAAAAACCCTCTCTAGGGGAAACGTGCACAACATCGCATGTGCTTCTTACTCCGTTTCCACTATGTAGAATGGCTGCGTTTGCTCAGGACTGGCGCAGTGTGTGGCTGCTGGTGGTCACAGAAGGACTAGGGCAGCAGTTGGTGTCCTTGAAACCAGGGTACAGCTGTGATCGCCATGGTCTTCGTGAGTCTGGTGGGCCCAGGATCTGCTGGGGCCAATTTTGACACAAGATGTTGAATGACAAAAGCAAATTAATGCAGCAAATGTAAAGACAGAGATGGGTTCTTTGCCAGGCCATCTTCTGGACCAGGAGTTTATGATTCTGAAACTGTTTTCTCCCTGGCCAGTGGCAGAGCCCCTCTGGCAGGGGCCTGAGCTTCATGCTACCCAAGTCCAAATCATTTTACTTTTTTCTAACAAAGTCTTAACTTGCCAAATGGCAGTATGCATTGTTAGTGGCTTGATTTATCATGTGGAGAAAACAGATGCTTTGACATGATCACGTACAGATTTTACTAACATTTCCTCCTGTCATGAAATTTTCATATATATTAGGAATATTTTCTTGAGGCATCTTTTTATAAAGGTGGTTTTTATGTTAGACGCTGGTTATGTTAGAAGCTGGTGTTGGCCGGGCGTGGTGGCTCACGCCTGTAACCCCAGCACTTTGGGAGGCTGAAGTGGGTGGATCACAAGGTCAAGAGTTCGAGACCAGCCTGGCCAATATGGTGAACCCCCCCACCCCTTGGGGGGGCGGAAGGGGGTGGTTTACAAAGTAAAGGGTTGGACCCCCGCCGGGCCAAAATGGGGAACCCCCCCCCCCCCCCGCCGTCTCTACTAAAAGTACAAAAATTAGCCAGGCGTGGTGGCGGGCAGCTATAGTCCCAGCTACTCAGGAGGCTGAGGCAGGAGAATCGCTTGAACCCAGGAGGCGGAGCTTGCAGTGAGCCGAGATCACATCACTGCACTCCAGCCTGGGCGAGAAAACGAGACTCCGTCTCAAAAAGAAGCCGGTGTCTATTTAAAGATCCTTTTGTAAATTAAGAAGAGTTAAACACGAGCCCTTTCCTTGTTCGGTTCACCTGGTCTGTGTGTGCATGCTTTTAAATGTGTACCAGGCATATGACGTGGTTGTGATTTGTAAACTATCATCATAAACTCTTAAATCCTGCCTTTTACACTCTTACCACCAGGTGGCTAAGAAAAAAAATCAAGCAAGAAAAAAATTAACAGTTATGCAAAGGACTCGTAATCACTTTCAAGTTTTGCTTTAGTGGTGATATATGAAACTATAGATGGACTGCACTTCAAGGAGAACTGCTGAATAAGTGACAGGCATTTCAGGCAGCGTCCATCCAGATGGACAGCTCATGAGTCTTCTTATTTTCTCAAATATTGGCAATGGGAAACTAGATTTCATTGAACTAAAGCTTTTGGAGACTCTGAGCCTGTTCCACCTCTGTGCTGTCCCCTGGATGTCACGATTGTCCAGGCCAGTTAGTTAGGTTTGGGACACAGATTCAGCTTTGGCCTCTTGGATTTCCAGAATGGAAGATGCCTGAATCCTGACCATAGCAGCAGGCCACCCTTATCCTTAACACATCAGCATCAGGGAACGACATCTGCAGAGATGTTCAGTGCCCTCAGAATTGGCTCTAGGAACCCCCAAAGTAAAATTCTCCAAACTGACGTTAATGTCTCATGCATGTCTTTGATTCTGTGTATTAACGGTAAGATGCTATAAGGAAATCCATGCACGAGGGATGATGGCGTGGCAGGCTGAAACACTTTTTAGATTTACTTTTGTGGACTGGATCTGTTAGAGTAAGGCCAGCATCCTAGGGCACAAACCGTGCTCTCCCCGACATTTCCACAGCGTCATGAAGGACGATCTTGTCCCATGAAACAAACCCCACCATCTCCTTGCTGGTGGGTCAGCGGCTGCTCTGCCTCTCCTGTGCACCCTGGGTCGCTCTTCAGTTCTCTAACTTAATAACTTGGACCGGCAGCCTCTTGGTTGTACACCATTTTATTCTTCATTCGCTTTTCTGATTCAAAGTGAACCTGAGTGCCTTAATCCTCTAAGGGGAATTAATTGCTTGTTTCAGTGCTTAACTCTGATCCTGGCTCAGTCCCCATGGGGACAAGTTTCTTCCTGTTAGGATCTGCGGGTGTTGTTCTAAACACAATCAGAAAGGTAATGAAGTTTTTCTTATGACAGAAGCCAGAAATGCAGGCTATTTTCTTTTCTGTTGCATAAGGAGTGTTCTCTAACTTTATATTATGAAGGATACTATTGAACTCAATACATAAAATGTAGAAAATTTTAGTTGGTCATTCTAGCAGGCTGGATTACTTCCTAGAAATGAAGGTTAACTTTTATTGCCTGGTTTTCTTTTACGGAAATAAGCTATTTATCTTCCGCAGAAAACAGTTACTGAACTGATTTTCCAGAGTTGGAATTAACCTTCTATGTATGGCCTAATCACCATCATTTCTACGTAATGTCACCCTCCCAAGCATTTTTCTTGGTTTTGGAAAATCATTAAGGCCACAGCCACTACTCGATATGCCTGATGCCGCTCCCACTTATAGGTGTTCATTTTTATTTTTTATGGGGCTTCATTGAGAAGACTATAGCTAGTAGGTATTTCTAGAAGATCTTGATAAAGGATGGAGTTAGGTGGAGACCTGAGGAGGGAGCAGGATAAGGAAGGGCCAAGGGAAAGAAGGAAATCCACATTCATCAGGTGCTCATGTCCGCCCGGCACAGTCGGCAGTCAGTGGAGGGTAACTCTTTGGGGTAAACAGGAGGAAACGGAAGCTCAGGGACTTGAAATCACTTCCCCAAAGTGCTCAGGGGTGCAGGCAGGAATTCAAGTCAGGCCTGTTGTGGCACAGTGGATTGTTTGATACTCGCCATGTACTCTGTCTCTAAATGCCCGTCTACAGAATTGAGGTTGCCTTTCCTGATGCTGGCTCTGCAAGGGCTGGGCTCACACTGTGTCTGATGCGACAGGACTGACTTGGGGGCAATTATTTCACATTAAAGTAGAGACCAAGAGAAATATTTGTTTTAATCTGGAAAAACCCAGATGGCTCGCCTACAGCTGTTTCTAACCATTACTCATTAAACCAAGCCCTTACATTTTATCTAAGACTCTGACTCTAACCCTGTGCCATGGTGGGGGGGGGGGGGGGGGGACAACACGGGGGGGGGGGGGGGGGGGGGGGAACTAGCATGGTGAGAGGGGGCAGGGTTGAAGACACAGTAACATGTGGCTCTCAGAAGGTGGCATCCCCTTCTGCAGTGGCAGTGTCACCCCTCCCAGCCTGGCCCAGGGGCCTGGTGCACCCAAAGAGGAGCCCGACATTCTCCCAGCCAGAATGAATCACAGGCATGTTCTCCTGTGGTTCTGAGAGGCATCTGGCCAGTGTCATAGACTTTTCATGTGTCCTGTTGGTTGTGATCCTCACAGCAGCCCTTGGAGATTGGCTGAATATGAGACAAGAAACAAGAGTACAAGGAGACGAGAAGCTCAAAAAACAACAAACAACAAACAAAACCCGAAGCTAGCAGAAGGAAAGAAACAGTAATGATTAGAGCAGAGATAAACAAAAGAGAGAATTTTAAACAACAGAGAAAATCAGTTAAACTAAGAGTTGGCTGTTTGAAAAGACTAACAAAATTGACAGACCTTTAACTTAAATAAAAAGAGAGAAAAGAGCTAAATAACTAAAACCAGAAACGGGCGAGAAAACATTGTGTCCTACAGAACAACACATCTTGCAGAAATAAAAAGACCAAGAGAATATTATGGACAATTATGCCAAATTGTCTAACCTAGATGAAATGGACAAATTCCTAGAAAGACACAACCTACCAAGACTCAACAGACCTACAACTAGTAAAGAGACTGAAGCAGCAATTTCCCCAAAAAGAAAAGCCCAGGACCAGATGGCTTCACTGGTAAATTCTACCAAACATTTACAGAATTCACACCAGTCCTCCTGAAACTCCTCTAAAGAATGAAAAAGAAGGAACATTTCAGTGTTGAGCATGAACCTGATACTAAGGCCAAAGACACTCCAAGAAAGAAAACTACAGACTAATATTCTTGATGAAGATTGATGCCAAAATCCTAAACAACACACTAGCAAACAGAGTTCAACAACACATCGAAAGGATTATATGCAAAGGCCAAGTGGGATTTATTCCTGGAACGCAAGGATGTTTCAATATAAGAAAATCAATCAGTGTAATACACCACATTCACAGCATGAAGGAAAACACACAGTCACTTCAACTGATACAGAAAAAGCATTTGACAAGATTCAGCACAACTTCATGATTAAAACCACAACAAAGGAACAGAAGGAAATTACCTCAACCTCATAAAGGCAGTATGTGAAAAGCCCACAGCTAACATGATGCTCAGTGATGCCAGAATGAAAGCTTTTCTTCTAAGATCAGGAACAAGAAAAGGATGCTGCTTTCATCACTTCTGTTGAACATAGTCCTGGGAGTCCTAGCTGGAGCAATCAGGCAAGAAAAATTTAAAAGGCATCCAAATCGGAGGTAAGAAGTAAAATTAACTCCGTTTGTAAACAATATGGTCCTGTATAGAAAACGTAAAAATTCCACCTTAAAACTTTTAGAACTAATAAGCAAATTCAGCAAAGTTGCAGGAGACAAAATTCATACAAATAATTATTGCATTTTTATATACTTAATAAGCAATCTGAAAAGACAAACTATTCCATTTACAATAGCATCAAAAAGAATAAAATACTTAGGAATAAACTTAACCAAGCAGGCAAGATGTGTGCACTGAAAAGTACAACACATTTCTGAAAGCAATTAAAGAGGACACATATAAATGGAAAGACATCCCATATTCATGGATTGGAAGACAATATTGTTAAGATGTCAATACTACCTAAAGTGATCTACAGATTAATGCAATCCTTTAATGCAGAAAGAGGAAAACCTAATCCAAAAATTTATATGGAAATAACAAAGGACCTTAAATAGACAGTGTGATCCTGAAAAAGAACAGTGTTGGAGGTCTCATACTTCCTGACTTCAAAACTTACCGTCAAGTTACAGTAATCAAAATAGCATGGAACAGGAATTCCTCCTCATCTGTGGTTTTGCTTTCCATGGTTATTGTTTAATGGGTACAAAGTTTCAGTTTCACAAGATGGAAAGATGCTGGAGACCTTTTTCACAACTCAAATATACTTAACACTACTGAACTGAACACTTAAAAATAGTTATGATAAATTTTATGTGTATTTTATCACAATTTTTTAAACTCCACAAATTAAAAAAGAGGAAATACAGAGAAGGATTTGGTTTATCAGATAAAATTTAAAACAAGTAGGGAACAAAAGCATAGGGAAGTGTAGGGTCCTTTGCAAACCATCTCTGCCATTGCAGAGCCTGAGTCCTACACCATACTTGACAGGGTCACCTCCCTTGGGCCTTGGGGTCAGTGCAAGTGACAGAGCCAGAAAGGCTCTTGGAGTCCAGCAGGCCCAGGTTCAGTTCCTGCTGCGGCCTCTCACCAGCTCCGGGCCAGAGCCCTCATCTTAGTTTCTTCATCTGTTGAATGAAGATAATACCACCTACTTTATAGAGTTGACAGCATTAACTAAACTGAGATGACACAAGCTACTTAGTGCAGGGCCCAGTACACCCAGGTAACCTCGGCCGTGCTGTAAGCAAGGTCCCAGAAGTCCTTGCTGGGGATTAGCCCGCTTCAGAAACACCATCCTCTAAGACACTCTTCTCCTCCTACCTCTCTCCTAAGCCTGTTCGTCCACTCTTGGATGAAATATTTTTCTTCCTTTGCAGTTGAATCCCTGGAATAGTGAAAACAATGACCATTGCATGTCAAGTACCTGCTCTGTCCTTGGCATCTTACAACTCTATTCCAAAGTCAGTGCTTCTTCCATAGCACTGTTCTCACTTCTTTCCATTTTGCAAGTTCTGAGCCTGGCGGCAGTCTCCCTGCCTGAGTGGACGGTGCCACCCCCTCTTACTGAGGGAGCGGTTTCTGAGGGAGAGCGCCTGTGCTGTGCAGCTGTCTCCCACAAGGTGCCCTTTGACAAGTCTGTCTTCTGTCTCCCCCTCAATGCCACTGTGGCTTCATGGAGTCTCACTGCATGCCCAGCGCTTAGCACAGGGCGTCCCTGCACGGCAGCGTTGTTCCCTGCATGGCTGTGTTAGGCTTCCCTTTTCCTGCGAGTGCTGCCTCGTCTTTCCTTCCTCTAGTCTCAGCAGCAGGAAGAGCAAGTCCTTTCTCTGCCTCTCCGCTGCCTGGCTCCTTCAGCTATCACCAGCCATCCGCCCTACCCAGCCCTCACTCTGGTGCCACAATTGCTACTTTCCTGGCTTCTTCACGGGGACCTGACATACCCTTGAGTCTCCTATACCTGAAGGAAACCTCCTCGCCATCCTTCTAAGCAAGCAGTTTCTGTCTTGTCACCTCCTTTTGTTTTGTTTTTTTGAGACAGAGTCTTGCTCTGTCCCCCAGGCTGGAGTACAGTGGTGTGATCTCGGCTCACTGCAAGCTCTGCCTCCCGGGCTCACGCCATTCTCCTGCCTCAGGCTCCCGAGTAGCTGGGACTACAGGCGCCCGCCACCCCGCCCGGCTAATTTTTTTGTATTTTAGTAGAGACGGGGTTTCACTGTGTTAGCCAGGATGGTCTCGATCTCCTGACCTCGTGATCCGCCCGCCTCGGCCTCCCAAAGTGCTGGGATCACAGGCGTGAGCCACCGCGCCCGGCCTGGCTTGTCACTTCCTTTCTGGCTCACGTCAAGTCTTGCAAAGAGGAAGGGGCCAGGGCTGGCAGTACAGCAAAAGAGAAGACAGGGAGGACAGGCTCTGTGTCCAGCTTCCTCCTAAATGCTACTCAAACGACCCACAAGGACAGCGGAGGAAAGCGGGCGACATGCTGCTGGAAGATGGAAAATAGAAGTGAGTGACAGCCGACTTAGCCTGGAGCCACCCAAAACTTAAGCTCCCGCACAGTGGGAGGCTGACAAGCAGTCAGCTGAGCAGTGTCTGCAACGCTGGAGGAGTCCAGAACCCAACTGCAGGCCACAGAGGCAAGGACAGGCCAAGACAGGCAAAGGCTGGGAGTGTGCACAAGGTGCAGGAGATGCCACTGCCTCCCCTCACACCTGGCAGAGGACGGTGGGTTCCTTTCTGGAGAGCTTGACAAGAACACGTCTGTGCTGGGGACATGGGCCTAGCTGAGTGGTGGTGAGGTGGCACCCTGAAAACGAGCATTGAGGGAAAGCCTGCAGAGCTCCCAGCGCCTCTCCCCAGAGCCCCGTGTGAGGCCTGCCACTTTACAGAGCTCAACCTCACTTCCAAAGAGTGGCTCAGCTTTTCCAGCCAAGATCACATGTGAAGAAAGTCTCTTGAAACACAGACACCAAAACAGAGAAAAGAGGGAGTTGGGGGAAATGGAGGCAGTGAAGGGAAGGAAGAAAACGTAAAAAAAAAAAAAAAGAAAAAAGTATTGAGCCTGTGAATGAACAAGAAGTTGAAAATATATATATATTGGAAATAAATATGATGGCGAAGAAATGCAAGATAAAGCAGAATATAAAGACCTGGAGGAAAGGAGAAAATATAAGAGCACTGGAGGCTGAAGTCAGGACCTCCACCGCGGGAATATTGGGAGAGCCACAAAGAGAACAAAGAGGAGGGAGGGGGAAGAAAATGCCCCTGCAATCCAGGATAAGGAGCATTCAGATGGAAATTCCAGCACAATCAATGAAAACAGAGTCTACATCATCAGAAAATTCTAAGAGCCTCCAGGGAAGAGCTCGAGTCACACACGGGACCTGGATCACAGCACACTGACTTCTCTTCTGCAAGAACTCGGAAAGTTAGAAGACAATGAAGAAATGTCTTTAAAGTTCTGAGGGAAATGATTTCTAGAATCCTCTACCCAGCCACGTTATTAACCAAAAGTGGGAGGGAATACACTTCAGCAAAATGCGACCGTCAGCCCAGCCCGAGGATGGGACAGGAATGAGGGTGGCCTGGATGGCAGCAACAGAGAGCCCAGACTAGCACTGGGCAGGGAGGACCTTCCTGCAGATGGTCAGGACCCAGGTTCTGACCATGCTCTCAGAAAATGTGAGGCTGAATTACAATCCTAGAAACCTAAGCAAAATGCAAAACAAAAAACCAAATTTGAAGCAATTTTGAATTTCAAGAAAAACAAAAAGTTGTCTTAAGAAAGGAAATGTAATCAAAGTACACTCTGTGTCTCATCCGGGAGCCATGTTTGCATGGTTCTAATGCCAAAATAGATCTGGGTCTGGCCCAAAACTGTGATGAGTCTGTTGGGAGGATGGCGGGATGTGGTAGGAGAGCCAAAGGTCAGGCTTTACAGTGATGGCAGCAGCAGCACACGCTACATGTCAACAGACCACACAGGACCATATGTGCTGGTAACCCACTGCAGTCTCGGAGGCAGGCTGCTACTGTGACTTCAGTTTACAGTTGAGGAAGCTGAGGCACAGAGAGGTTATATGATCTGCCTAAAGTCACACAGTTAAAGTCTGTGCTTTAGAACCACTATGCTCACCCACTTTTTGAGCAGAAAAGCAAGATATGATTTAAGACATCAAGAAGTAGCAGTGTAAGTAACAATACGGAGATAAATGCCGAACACAACAGTTAAAAGCCTTAAAAGTGTTGCCTCCAGGGAGTGGAAAGGGGTAAGAAACTTCATTTTTCTTACAAAGCGATCTATTGACATGGACACATGCCATTTTGAAAAACTGGATCAGAGAAAGCCAGACAGGCACTGGCTGTGGAGAGCTGGTCTGCAGTGTGCCTACGGCCCTGCCGGGCTGGCTGGTCCTAGATCGCCACCAGCCTGGGACTCGGCTTACTCACCTGCAGGCACTGGACTGAATGGTTCCAAGTTCCCTTCTGGCTCTTCACGTTCTAGCAACAAACAAGACCAGTGATTTAGAGAACACGTGTGTTATAACGACAACCAGACAGAGTGATGCAACAGACTAAGTAGGCCCTGCCTACTACTCCTGCCCCTCCAGGTCAGGCGCTGGCGGGGGCAGGAGCCACCTGGATGAGGGGGGAGAGGGTGCAGGAGTTGAGGTGGGAGAGTTGAGTCTGCAGCAGGAGATTAACAAGGACCCTCTGGGTGGTGCACTGGGGACAGACCCCAGGAGAACAAAGAAGACAGGGGTGCAGGCAGGCATTGGGGGAGGAGAGCAGAGTGGGAGACGTGGCAAGGAAATGCTGATGAGTCTCGCTAGGGGCTGCTGGGACGTAGGTGAGGGGAGGGATGTGAGTCCTTCCAAATGCTGAGTCCCCAGGGCAGCTGCACAGCAGGATCCAGACCATCATGGCCCCCCAGGTGCTCGTGTTTTGGGATGGCAGCCGCTTCCATCCAGTGCCCTCTCCAGACACCAGCGCTGCTCTCAGCCGGTGCCTTTTGTCATTTTCTCGTACACCCCCGCTCCGTTTCCCCAGCAGCTGAGTCCTGGCAATTTCAGGCCTGAGCACTTGCCTCTTCTCTTCCCTCAGCACCGTCCTACCCCAGGCTCTCCTTAATTCATCTCAACTTTCCTATCCCAGCATGTCCCCAGGTCTAATCTGTGTCCCCACCCCTGGCTAGGGTGTCCCAGGACTATCACATGGCCAGGCCCACAGGGCACACATATCTAGCTAGCCTTGTGTTTTTCCCACGACCACACCTTTCCTAGGGCAATGTGCCTGAAATCTGGGGAACACTGATGTCACACAGGCTGGCGACAGAACCAAGAGGCAGCAGACATGCCTCTTGAGCAAAACAAGGCCTAGAGCCCGCCAGAGCAGCTCTTGTTTGCTGAGAAGAAAACAAGTCCCATGAGTTCAGTGTGACTTCTTCAGGGTCCACTTGTCCACAATTGGTGGCAAATGCCAGTGTCCGGGGCCATTTCTGGCGGGTCACGAGCCACTGCTGGTACCTGGACAGCTGCATTTCTTGTTTTCCTGCACCTGCAATCCCGTCTGCAAAGCCCATCTCAAGGAGTCGCCGCACAGGCTGACACCTCATGGCAGGGGCACACAGGGCAACGGAGCGAGGGGCCGGGAAGAGCAGCCGCCATCCCTGTAATGTTCATTTCCATTTTTGTTTGAGTCACTTTCACGCAAATCACTTCTGTCCTTATGTAACAGTCTGTGGCCCAGACCCAGGCAAGTGGTAAATGTTTATCTTCACGCTGGAGCCAAGATCTCTGCGGGGAGTCCCATGAAGCACCACTGCCCTCTAAGACCTTGGAAAGGGAAACAGCAGAAGGTGTGGGTGCTGGAGCTCCGCTGGGTCACACTGCCAGCACCCAGATGGGAACTCAGTGCTGAAACCTGGGTTCTCTCTGCAGCTGGATAACAGGTGGTTACAAAAGTGTATGTATTTTTTTGGCTTATTTCTAATTTTAATAGTTATTGGCAATTTTCAAAGTCCTTTAAGAAACATTGAAAATTGCTCAAGAAAATGGCAGTTCTGCAGGGCTCAGGTAGCAGGGCAGGCTGTTGAGACAGGTTTGACAGACTGTCCTAATGAAAGGAGTGCCTTTTCCCAGAACAGCAGCTCTAGAGGGCGGCGGCCTTGCCTGGAACCTCCGCAACTTCCGCGCCCGCCGCACAAGGGCTGAGAACAGTGAGGTAGGGGCTGTGCTGGGCTCAAGAACAGGGGTAGTTGCTCACCTGGACAGGGTGTGTCTGGGAGGGCCGTGCTAGGACCTGGACAGAGCGTCTTCTGGCCTTGAGCTGCTACGATGGGGGTAGAGGGTTGAGAGGGGTGGAGGCTGGTGCCCTCAGGGAGTTGGGGAGGCTGCCGCAGTCAGCAGGTCAGGACCGTGTTCCTGGGAGAAGGGTGGCCTGTGCAGGCGAGGCAGGGTTGCCGCTGCAGGGCTGAGGAGCATCAGTCCATCCAGGTGGCGCGGGGAGGCTGAGGGCGCGGTCCTCCTGCCTAGAACGCAGGTGTCCTGTCTGCTACAGACACATCAAGGAAGTTGCCAATGTGTGCCCCTTTCTCTAGCATAGGGATTGGCAAACGACACCATGTCCACAGGTTAGAGCCGACCTGGTGCCCGTTTGTGAACAGCCCACAAGCTAGGAATGGCTTTGACATGTTTAAATGGACAAAAGTCAAAATATCTCATGATGTGTTAACACTGTAGGCCATTCTCATCTGCGTCGGAAAGTAACGCCTTATCTGAGCACAGCCAGGCGCATTCAAGTGGTACGGGCTGTGACCCGCAGAGGGGAGCGGCCCCAGTGCAGGCTCTCGGGGCGGGAGCCGCGGCCCCAGGTGCTGACATGTGGCTTTTCCTCTCCCCGCAGCTCTGCCCGGATGGCCCTCGTCTTCCTGTACGGCACCTTGAAGCGGGGTCAGCCCAACCACAGGGTCCTGCGGGACAGCGCCCACGGCTCCGCAGCCTTTCGGGCGCGCGGCCGCACACTAGACCCCTACCCGCTGGTGATCGCTGGGGAGCACAACATCCCGTGGCTGCTGCACCTGCCTGGCTCGGGGCGCCGCGTGGAGGGTGAGGTCTACGCGGTAGATGAGCGGATGCTGCGCTTCCTGGACGACTTCGAGAGTTGCCCGGCCCTGTACCAGCGCACGGCCTTGCGGGTACAGCTGCTGGAGGAGGGGGCCCCGGGCGCGGAGGAGCCACCGGTGCCCAACACGGTGCAGTGCTTCGTGTACAGCAGGGCCACCTTCCCCCCGGAGTGGGCCCAGCTCCCGCACCACGACAGCTACGACTCCGAGGGGCCGCACGGGCTGCGCTACAACCCCCGGGAGAACAGATAAAGGGGGGCAGGCAGGGTGGGCCTATGCCTGAGAGCCCTGGGGCTCCAAGATGTGCCCAGCCCATGCTGGGTGAAGGCGGAAGCAGAACAGGGCCTTTTCCAACGAATCAGCGGGAAAAGGAACCAAAGTTTCAGTGGCAGCTGATTTTACAAGTAATGTTGACACACAAATAGCAAGGTAGTTCCCTCCCGTCTTTCCACCTGGTAAGAAAAATTCAGAATTTTAATATCCCTAAATGACATTTAGAGAACTCGTGTTATGCCTAATTCTTCTGCTCTTCTTCTTGTGTTTTTTGCTGTTTGCTCAGCTTTGAGCTCAAGATAATATTTAGGATCAATGTAAAGACTTGGTGTTGCAGCTAGATTTTAGCAGCCCTATTATACTGATTCTGGCCTGTAGCCCCTGAGAAAGCTGATTTTACACAGCTGGGTAGATATTTGTAAAGAAGGTCCACGGGGCAAGCATGCTGTATATCAGAGTGCGCACAGCACCATTCTTCATAATTTTCAGATCAAGCTTCACAGCAGATATTAAAGATTATTTAAATTTGAAGTTGATGTTTTGGGAAATCAAATATAAAAGTGTTGGTACTATGTTTGACCCCCGCTTCTTTGGTATACTTATTTGGTAGAAGGTTCTCTACATTCTGATCTAGCAAAATAATGAACACCCACTTGCCGGTAGACACAGCTGAGCACCCAGACTTCAAGTGCAAGTTTATCTCAGCTCAGATCTCAGCAGCCAGGCCCGGTCCCTGGCCCCTGCCCCCTGAAGGGAGAGCATTTGGGGGTAGTCCTTTCAGAGAAGAGCCAACGCGTTAGTAATTTGTTCTTCAGGCCTGACAGAAGCTTCGCTTCCAAATACAAACAGCACTTAAAATAATTTTAGCAAGGCACGAAGTACCAATTACTACCCACCTCCATCTGATAATTGTCAGCATCGATTCAACTCGATGCACGGCTCTTTGCTTCTGCTTCCCAGCAAAGTCTGAAATGTATTCCAAGAATTTCAGAACGGAATGAAAATGCAGCTGCTGTGATCCTTAGTAACCTCTTTCTCTGCTGGGAGAGCTCACTTACTCTTCAACTTAATGGTAGACTGTGATTGCTAACTGCATCTGGCACAAAAACATGATCATTATTTTTAGCTTCTTTTGCTTAATTGGAAACTTGCTTCACAAAAAAACACAAAAAGGCTAGGAGGGGTCTCAGCTGATGAGTTCGTGGCAGCCCTGTGCTTGACGGGGTGGGTGACGCAGCCCAAGCTCCCTGCAACTGCCCTGGCTTGTGCAATGGGGAAGGGACCAGGCAGCATGCTCATCCTCAAAATAGTGCAGACAGCACCCCCGCCAACATGGAAGCTTCAAGGTGACCTCCAGGAAGGTGACCTCCAGGGGGTCAGCCATCAACACTACACCCACATAGAGACACAGCAGGAAAAGGATTGCCAAAATCTGCATTTGCAGTCTCTGGTCCTTAGGAAGTTAGGAAAATCAGCACCAGGAGTGAGGGCCTCGCTTCCAGAAGAAGTAAGGCAATCAGATGAAAAAATGGCAAGTGCTAATTTAATAAAGCAAGGCAAATAACTGACATTTATGTCAATCTTTTAAAAGGATCACAAAGAAATGCTAGTAGTCTACTGGCAGAGGCTGTTGCCTATGTGTACACTGTCTTCAAAGAAAGGGCAAACTAATATTTAGACAAATGCTCAGTTTGATTGATTTAATTTTGATACTAGGAAATCTCACAGAAGTACAAATCATATGTACAAGTATTTATATCAGTGAAAATTTCCATTGGTGATTTTTTGGCAGAATATTGGACTTGACTCTGGAATAAATGACGACGTAAACGTAGCTGCACAGGGGTGCTCCTGTAAAATGCTTGAATCAATTGTGTGTGAAAGCATCACACAAATGGCTAATTAAATTGGGTGATGACTGAAAGGATATAAATCCTTCATTCCAGCTCCACGAGCAGATCCCCTTCTCCAACTGTGTCTCCAGCTTGACAGTGCACAGATTTCACCTTGAATTTTAAAAAATGCAGGGGGAGGGGAGAGTAAGAATTAGTAACCAGAACCAGGAGGCGGCAGGCTCCTAATCCATTTCTAGAAATGCACAGTCCTGCAGGCCCAGCAGCACAGGCACACGCCACCCCACCGGAGCCCAGCTAAGGGACCCTGGTGAACAGGGAGGCGCCATGGTGGCTGTGGCTCACCCCTCCCTTCTCCCGTCTCCTCTGTCCTCGGAACCCTCACAGTAGCTGGTCTGAGGGCTGCTCTCCGGGGCACTTGTGCACTCTGGCTCCTCGCGCTGGGCACCCTCAGGTCTAGGCGGGCTCTTCACTGCCCGGTGAGTTCTAACCCCCAGCCTCCCTTCTCTGTGGTTTTAGATTGTGGAAATGTTCTCCGAGAATTAATGGAACATTTAGTGTAAAAGAAAAAAAAAGGAACAAAACACAAGACAGTCAGATCAACTGCTGAGTAAGAGGAGGACCTCCCTAGCCTGGGCAGCACCTTCCTTCTGAAGGGAAATGGAGTCCTTGGCAGGTGGGGCTGTGCGGTCGTCCTTTCCGGCACCATGGGTGTGTGGAACTGTCCCTTTTTGCCCTACCGGTTTCGGTCAATCTTTATCAAGTTTTGCTTTCCCAAATTTGTATTCTGACTTAAAATTAGCAAGGAGGGGGTTAAGGTGGGGAAGAGACAGTCATTTGACTTCTTGGAGGCTCTTGCTTGGGCCTGAAAATGAACAATGGGTTAGAACTAATCGGCCACTGCAGACGCTACTTGGACTGAAGAGGCTGCTTTCCACGATGTTCCTGCCTCCATTTAGCAGCCCTACTAGAGGACGCAGTGTTAGTGATGCTGCGATGACCAGAGTAGAGAATGTTTCCTTTGTGAACTTTCTCTCTGGGAGGAAAAATGGCCTCGCAGGTAGGAACCAGGGCCTGCTACTTTGCACAGGGGCTTCGGGCCACTTCTGCTCTTCCTGGCTGGGTTGGAACTGAGAGGCCTGGGGATGGGGAGAGGTGAACAGAATGCACAAGAAGGCTCCAACCAGGAGGGCCAAGGGAGACCCAGGCCACGAGGACAGGAAACCCACTAACGCATGGCGCCACACCCCTTCAGGGAACTGAGGCCAAGTTCATTTCTGCATTAGCACCTCAGACCCGCAGCACAGGGCCCTTGGCATGCGGCGGACACACGTTCTCGGTCCCCCACAACTAGGCCAAGTTCTCATCACGGATGGATGTCATGATGCTAGGGCAGCACAAATGTTAAATCCCAAAGAACGGATACAAATTTTTATACGAACAGAAACCAACATTTTCTTGTTCACTTTTTAAAAAAAGTAATTTAGAAAGAATTCCTTAAAACACCAAATCATGCCATTCTACTCTCCATACCCCACCAACATGGGGCAGCTGTCCACACCCCTCCAGACTGGCTGGCTGGGCTCAGGAGCCCCTGGCATCCACCTGGGCCTCTGTTCTCCCAGCCGGGACCAGGCATGACATCCCCGCCGCCCTTTCTCCGAGAATCCGTTTCACTGCCTTCTGCAGTGACAGAGCATGAGACAGAGGTTGTGTCTCTCTGATGCAAACCTGGTTAGGAACTGATGGATCTCTCTGCACCTGATGTCCCCAAGGCATGGCCACATGCAAAACACGGCCAGCCTTGCGCTTGCTTCCAATCATGCTTCACCATGCAGACACTTCCAAACCAAAACGGCCCTCAGATAGGGATCATTTACCCACTAATGGCATCTTTTTTAGTCTTTTTAGTCACAGGAAGAATAATGAAGTTATTGCTTAAAAGGACTTTTCTGTTTTCTTCAAGAAAAAAAAATACACTTGAGTTTTCACTATTAATGAATTTCAGTACTAATGGAGATTCTTTTTTTCTCCCTAAATAATTAAGTCCCACATGTACATGGGGTTTCGGCTCCTCTTGATCTGCAACTGAATTGTTCTCTTTGTAGAGAAATTGTCTTGAAGAGTTATATTAATTTTTGCAATCTGTAAAACCGTTTCCTGCTGTGTCACCTAAGTCTCAGATAACTAACTGCCTCCAAGACAGATGTAAACATTAAAAATTAAAGACCCCTTAATTTGAAAGACATTAAGGTGAAGAACAATTGTTCTCTGACTACCTGAACATAATGCAGACTTTTTTGGAAGGCACGCTCTCCACGAGGCAGGGACGCATCAGGGCAGAATGGCAGAAGCTCCCAATCCTAATGTCCTCTGTAGAAGCGACCACCCACGATTCAGAGGTGGGTGTTCCTCCATCACAAGGCCAGCCTGGGCTGACGGGGACTTGGGGACTTACCGTGCCAGTTTTCCCAGCTGTCATACTATTCTGCATTTTCATGGCTTCAATCACACAAATTTCTTGACCTTCTGCTACCTGGAAACAAAAAAAGGGCAAAAGTTTTAAGAGCAATTCTAATTTTGCAGTGACGCTTAGGAATGAAGCCGCCGAGAAATCCTTTGTCAAATGCCCCAAAATATGTGCCTATGAACAGCAGCAACGTCTCTAATTAGTTTCCTATTCCAAGCTCATCTTTAGGAACAGTAAAGAAACACCATTCTCTCTCCCATAAAGTCCTTGTTGGAAAAAAAAAAATCCCTGGCCCTGGAGAACTGGGGACCCTGGCTGTGGGGCCTACCCTGGGGATCTCTGAGCCTGGCTCTGCCACTAACAGAGGTGCTGGGAAGTGGGAATGTTTTCCACTTGCCTAAAATGTCCAGAATAGGCAAATCTCTACAGACAGACTCGAGGCTGCCTGGGGTTGAAGAGGGAAGGGGAGTCACTACTGAAGGGTACAGGGTTTCTTTTGAGAGTGATAAAAAATGTTCCAAAATTGATTGTGGTGACAGCTACAGAAGTCTGAATTGACTGAAACCACTGAATTGTACATTTTAAAGGGCTAAATTGTATGTGAATTACATCTCAGTATAGCTGTTACCCAAAAAAAACAAAAAAAAAAGAAAAGAAAAAAAAGCCCCACCAAATATACACATTTCTGTCTACAGTTCCGGGGAGCTGGGAACAGCTCAGGCCTGGCGCCGTGAGGACCACTGGTCCCATCCTCTGCAAGACACAGCAAGTACCCACAACGAGGCACAAGGCAGCTTCCGGAAAGCCCCTCCTGACACGGGAATGACTTCCAGAGCTATACGCGCTCCACGCTCGGAGACTGGGAGCGCCCACGGGCCCTTGCTCAGACTGCGTTCAGAGCTTGCCTTTCATTCTGCGGGGAAGCCAGGCTGAGCTGGGTGTAAGCCCACTGGGGTCAAGCCTGAGGCTTCCCTGCAGGAGTTAGCAGGGAACCATGCCGTGCACTCACTCCGCTCTGCCTAGATGGGTCAGCATCCTGAGCCTGCCAGGTTTTTCTTCTGCTTTTGTGAAAAAGGGCCTCCCAGTCTTTGAAACGGGCAAGTCCAAGTTCCTAGGGCAATGGCTACGTGGTATGGGTAGGTGTCCTGGCATGGGGCTCCTGGCCCTTCACACCACTGTGGCCATATTTGTCTAATGCCACAGAAGCGCCTAGAGAATGTTCTTTCCTGAAATCCCCAGATGATCTCCAATCCCCCTCTGGGCCCCCCGTGTGGCGCAAGCTGTCTTGCTGGCACACTGGAGCGCCTGAGCCCGATGTACTCTTTTCCTCTGCTGTTCAGGTGATGGGCTGCTTTTTCCTGGCACAGAAATATAGGAAGAGAGACGATGCCAAGGCTTCGGCGCTGGCATGGAGGAGAGACACCGCGCTGAGGAGCTGGGCCTGGAAGCACTGCCCGCGCTGCCCTTTTTGATTCATTTTCACCTGGCATCTGCATTCCAGGGAGAGCAAAGAGCCAGCCTCGAGGGCTGTTTGCAGGGGACAGGAGGGGCAGTGCAGAGACAATGCAGAGGCCCCCCTCGGGGGGTCAGAACAGTCGCTCCCTCCAGTCGGCATTTTAGAGCCTTTTTTCTCTCTTCAAAGGCAGGCAGAGACCAGGGAAGCCAGGAGCAAGTCCGGTTCACTGCAGCGCACCTGCCAGCCAGCTCCACACAGGGGACCCTGGAAGCTTGGCTGTGTCCTCTTAGAAGCTGGACTCACTGCGATCGACTCTGACCCAGGACTGAGCACTCAGGCAACAGGACTGGGGGCTCTCTGGGAAATGGATCCGAGACTCAACAGAACATAGTAGAAATGCCATCCAAAAATGAGGAATCCACCCTCCCTCTCTGGGCACTGTGCTCTCTCCAGGTGGAGGAGCTCCCTAGGGACTGCATGCCGGCCTCCCACACACCCACCCAGCTCTTCCTCTGCAGGCGTCTGAGGGCCCAGGACTGGCCAGAGCCCCGTCCCCCCGCCATGCACACTGGCTTCACATGGGTGGCACAGCCCCTGCCCTCTCTGCCAGCAGGTGTGTCCTTCTGCCACTCATCCCCTCCCATCCCATTGCTCAGAATCTGCGGGCCAGACAGGCAGACAGCTCCTGCTTCTGTTTTACAGGATCTTCAAGTGAGCGAGTTAGCAATTAAACTGCAAATATGAAGAAGAAATGCGGCCTAGGGATTTCCAAAGGTCACGCCAGCGGCAAAGGCCAATCTGACTCCGCTCTAGCTCTACTCTGGGCTCCGCCAGGGCTGGGAGCAAGTGGGTGGTGGACAGGAGCTTAAGGGGCTCTACTGTGGCTGCCACTGCCCATCTTTCTGACTGGCTCTGTGCTTCTAATGTGGGCAGTTTGCAAAGAGGTAACGCAAAGGTAACCCCAAGTGCTGGGTCCCCAATTGTTCATCAGAATAAAACCTCGGATTTAGCCTGAGACAATCAGGAGAAGTGGGGAGGCCTGAAATTCAAACAGTCCCTCCCTCTGATTGTGCGAGTCCGGCAATTCAATTCGAAGGACTTCAGAGAAAGCGTGTCCCCACTGAAGCGATCCCACCTTCTGCCCCATCCAAGCACAGCACTGAATCATAGAATTAGATCCTCCCTGCTCCATCCACCTTTCACTCCGGTTTCCCTCCCTAGCTCCTCTCATGGTGCCTACTAGTCTACTTAGATTATTTAGCTGTATCTAATCTATCATCTGTTTTAGAGACAGAATCTCGGTCTGTTGCCCATGCTGGAGTGCAGCGGCACGATCTCAGCTCACTGCAACCTCCATCTCCCAGGTTCAAGCGATTCTCCTGCCTCAGCCTCCTGAGTAGCTGGGATTATAGGCATGCACCACCACACCCAGCTAATTTTTGTATTTTTAGTACAGATAGGGTATCACCACTTTGGCCAGGCTGGTCTCAAACTCCTGACCTCAAGTGATCCGCCCACGTTGGCCTCCCAAAGTGCTGGGGTTACAGATGTAAGCCACTGTGCCCGGCCTAGATTATTTAGCTGTAAATGAAAAACTAAGTAACACACTTCTCTATTAACTTTGCACCATCTGTTTTGTAGACCGTTATCACTAATTCATCCCTAAGAGATGGTGCTTAAAAACTTCCTTGATGCCCTACAAAATAGTGAGATACATCTTGTTCAACAGAATCGTGTTCTACCCCAACACACACACACACACACACACACACACACACACGTGAACTTAATTGAATTTCAACTTGTTTCATCCTTTGGAAAAAATCGAGCTGGAGAACCAAATATGGTACAAACCAAATGTCAAAGAATATTGCAATGGAAACAGAAACTACACCTGCCCCAGTCTGTGGGAAGAGGCTGGCACTCGAGGGTGTGCTCCAGGGATGGGTGAGCACTGAGCTGGGCTCCTTCCAACAATAGCAAAATGCTATCACCCGGCTCTTGGGAGCAGGGGCTCTCACCCTAGGACTTTGGAGCTCTGCTCCCAGCAGTGCCGGCACTTGCAGAATGTGCAGCACACCGCAGGGCACACCAGGGAGCTGGGCAGTGGGCCCAATGGAAGCAACACCTTCCGGATGGCCTGGGGTACCTGGGAAGCCAGGCAATAATTGGGTGCACAGAGAGGGCCCTCCAACATGCTGTCTATCCGACGCCCCCATGTGCGGGGCCCGTTCCTGCAGGATGTGTGTGCACACTTCTCCAACAGTTTTGTGAATCATCTGATAAAGACTTAATGGTTGTGACAGGATGTCTCCAATGTTGGGCTTACAAAATGGTCACAAGCCTCGCAAGTCTTTTTGATGAACCTAGTGGGCCTGATGTATTTCCCCACTCCCTGTCTAATTGGTGTAGAGTTTGGAGGCCTCAATCCTGTATCTTTCATCCAGCTTATTGCGTCCTCTCCTTTGACACGAGGTCAAGGTTCACATTCGCATCCGATTATCAGAGCGGCACTCATTAAGCGGGAGTCGGCCTTGCCCCAAACGAGGCTTGAGAGAAACCTCGGCCCATTTACTCAGCAGATTTTCACCTGTCACGGGGGCCCGAGTGTCGCCAGCATTGCTCTGTGCTGAAGAGCTGCAGACACCTCCAGCTGATGATGAGTTGTGAGTGATGGGAATCAAATCCCGTAAAGCCAGCTGCTTGCCATGGTCGGCAAAATGACTCTAATGGATATAGGCTGCCAATTTTCCAGTTTTACTGGCAAGTCTTCCAAGGGTAATTAAGGGAAGTTATAAATGATATGGAAATCTCTCAAGTTCCATTTATTTTCAGAGGACTCTTTCCCCAGAGACTTTTATCTTCAAGCTTATAGTATGCTTTGTTGTGCTAATGATTTAAACCACTTCTTATTTCTGATTAAAGCCCCCAATATCCTTCTACCAAGTTCTCTTCACTCCTTCCACAAAGATTAAAAGACAGAGAACCTTCTCCCGCACATGCCCCCTTCTCAGAAAACATGCTAAGACAGGGACACATTTGGCAACGCGGATCATTCAAACTGCAAACTGCCATGACCACTAAGAATGCTCAAAGAAAGTGCAGGAAGAAAAAGAGAAGAGAAAGGGGGAAAAAAGACCACCAAACATAAAAGGAAACCCCCACAAGCACAGACTTGAAAGCGGTGCTCAATACCAGATATCCATCAGAAGGTGGTGTAGCTCACTAATGTCATTTGATTTGGAATAAAAGCATGAAAATGATGGCAAAGGCCTAAAATTGGAGATGTAAGGGATGACTGCACAGTATTCCATTTCTCAATTTCATCCTTCAGAGCCACAAAATGGGGGTGATACAGTGAGTGGATGAGATTTACAGTAACAGCTGTGGTCTCCCACACAAGGGAGGCCCTTCTAATGGGCTGAGGTCTGTTTGGAACAGACGGGGAGTAACAAAACAAGGTTCCCTATTAAGAGTGTGCAGTCGTATTTCTGATAAAGAAAATGACGAGGGAGTCAGGTCTCCTTTAAGACAGCCTCATCCTCTTTTTGTTGCCCAAGCCCAGGGCTGTTTTAAATGCGTTATCGTTGAAATAGAGGCCAGGGGACGTACAGCATCGAGTCCCCCGCCCCCCAGGAAGCCCACTCTCTAGCAACTGTAAGGAATGCAGAGGAAGCGGTGCCAGTGGCATATGGCTTTCCACTGTGCTAAACATTCACACAAAAGACAGGTTCATCAGTCATTGCAGTGTCTGGATAAAAAATTAGCTCCTGATGGATGGTATTTTGAGCTTACCTGCTGCTAGTACATTACCAGAGAAACACAGGTTTTGAAACCCACATGACATTAGAAACTGCAGACCATGAAATACGACACGTGCAGGAGCACACAATGTATGCCAGATTATACAAAATAATAAATAAGCTATTTAAACCCTCTGCCTAAAATTGGGCCCGCTGCAAGGAACCCTGGGTCACTTCTACGCAGGCCAATTAATGCACAGCATCTGCTGTACAGAAGCAGGGCATGAAGCACTTCCGATTGATTTCGGCAATTAAAAGAAAAACTGTTTCCTGCCTGTTCAGACAGCAACTGTTTCAATGCAAGAGTGAGCACCGAATCACTGTGTGCAGCTGAAAAATTAAGTCCCCTTTTTGGGGAAGAAGGGTGGGAGGAAGAATTTTATGGAAAAAAGAGGATTCTTTTGTTGTTCTGTGTTCTGTGTTTTTCTGCCAAATTAGACAGAAGGCTTGGAGGGCTTACCAGCCCGCTGCAGTTTCCACTTCCGCAGTATCGGGCCACGGGAAAAACACGGATCAACATCAGCCCTGCTGACTGCGCCACAAACGTGAAAATCCCTCCATTTCATTGGTAAAGGCTGCTCTACCGAACACAGGTGCCTGAATGCCACACATTTTAAGGCCCTTAGATCTGAAGAAAGATTGAGTTAACAGTCACAAGAAAAGGCATCTCACATTGAGTGAAAAGGCACTGCTTGCATCTGATTACATTAATAGCAACTTCAAATATCCCGTGATATTTCCTGAAGAAACGTGTATTCACATCCCAACATCTTCATGTAAAGCGAGATGGGGAGGCAGCCACGGGAGACTGCAGTATTTGAGCAAGGATGGAATCATCATCAAATTACAAAGAGAGACCAGGCGGCAGGAGACGTCCGCCCAGCCCTTTCTCTGGCTGAAGGCTCCTTTAATGGCCCATGCACGAGCGGCCTCACTCTGGAGGGCGCGGGAACCCAGGGGCCACCCGTTCAGCCCGATGCTGGCTTGGGACTTCAGGCACACATGTCGTCTGCCTGGTGCTCCCCTTGTCTCTCGAGTGGGGCTCCCCAGAACTGGGCAACACTTGAGGGGCTAAGGGCAAGGGTAAAGACTTGTGGCCAATATAAAACAAGTCCAGTTTCTTTCCAATTTTCTTAAAATGAAGAAAAATATGACTCCCTACTGCCCTCTAAGTTGGCTCCAAATCAGAGGCAAAGCCTATAGTTACAAAGAGAACTAGTGAAAACTGATGTCATTGACAATAGCTTGGAAATTAGCCTGGGGCCTCTACCTTTGTAAAGCATGCTACTTGACAGGGCTCTATGAAAGAACGATTTTTTGGTAAACTTTTATTTTTATTAAAAGAGTGAGAAAAAGATAGTTTAAATCTTGGTAAGACTGAGAATGGTCACTTACAAAGATGTTGAAAACAAAGAAAACACACCTTCTACTCCCAAGCAGATCACTCCTGGAAAATAAAGGCAAACGCCAAGCTTGGAGAAGACTCTCTGACAATATTTAATATACTGACCTGCATAAATATGTTTTATTTTATATTGATAATTGAGTACATTAAACTGTAAAAATGCCCAGATTGTTACCTCCAACAAAAACCAACTCTTAACATTTAAAATAAATGTTATCTGGAAAAGATTACAAGGCCAAATCCTGGGGGCGTCGTTACCTCCGAAGAAGACAGGACAGGAATGAGGTGGAGGAGCTTGCTGCAGGGGAAGTTCATTTTATATGTAATGTTTCATTGTGAAATAAAACTTGAAACACACATGGAAATGGTGAACAGAGGGCACAGGAGTGCTTGTTGGATTCTTCTCTGTAATTTTCTGCATGTTTGCAGTATTTCATAATTTTAAACTTTTAAAATGTTAACGAAAGTATGGATCTCTGTGTACGTGCTGTGAGATGCAATCTGAGGTTTGGGTGAAAACTGGCATCTTGTCAAACTGCTTGAATAACTATTGCTATAAAATGTATAAATTTAATTATGACAATTACTTTATAATTGTAAATCAAGGTATCCAGAACCTGGAAAGTCTGTGAAGCAGCTAGGCTGGCCCCTCTGCCAGGGAAAGACACAATGAGCGAGCCTGGGCTGCATGAGGCACACAAGCGTGATGCCAGGCAAACACGTCCGGAGCGCCCAGCCCTGCCTTCTCATTAGGATACTTGGAAGCTTATGACATTTTCAAACCTCGTTTCTTTAAGAAATAAAAAATAAAGGTATCTCGCCAAGTTTGCCAGTTCTCCATGGTCGGCTATAAGCTCAGTTACATGAGGCTTAGAGACAAAGGGGAGGTGTGGACATCATACTCTGAGATGGGATGGGGTGCCTGTCTGTGTCTTGTGGCCCTGACTGCTACCTGCTTGGGAGCCCGCCCTGTCAAAGCAGCACGTGCAAGGAGGAAACAAAATCGGGGAGAAGTGTAAGTGGTGTCGCTACCAACGCTCACCAGTGTGATGCTTTCACCGGCACACTGTACAGTGGCTGTTTCTTGCCTTTAAGGCATTCACAGAGGAGCAACCCCAAACGCCTCACTGACCCCGCTGAAGGTTAATTCCATCACGAGGTGGATCTTCTCAGCTCCACCAGAATATCCCCACATCTATCTGATATTGAATGGGCTAATTCACAAGAAAAAGCAGCAACAGGTATTTAATTTCAATCTATTCTTTCACCTGGTTTCACTAATCGTTAAAAAAAAAAGAAATGCAGATGAGTATATAGCCAGCTTATGGTTCATTCCTCATTTCATTGTTTGGTGTATTAAATGAGTATTTTTGATGCAAATCTGCGATGACTGCAGAATACAAACATTACTTGAAAGAATCTTAACTAAATGCAATATTAAAATGCCTCCTTGGGTGACTATCTTATGGGGTTGTTTCTGATATCAAAAGGCTAACAAAGTGAATGTGCTTATCATGACTTTATACTTCAAAGTCAAAGTGAAAATTATGCAAGACATTCAGCAGTTATAAGTCTAATTTAACACGGAAAAATGTATTCTACCATTATTCTGAAAATATATATATTTTTAACATTTCTGTTCAAGAATATCATAAAGACAGAAGTTTGAAACAGTTGAGTCATGCTAACTTTGATTACAGAAATGCTCTCAGTTTACAACAGTGTTACGTGTCTAAGAAAACAGGTTTGTTTTCAAACTGAAATGAGTCACTGCAGAAACATTTTCAGAAGGCATATAGAAAGGCACAGAAGATTTATTCTATGAGTTGTTTCCTAAGTTATATTAGTGATTCCTGACTTTAATCATCCACTGTACTTTCTTATTGATTTGTTTGCTTATCTGCATTTTACTGTGTATTAAGATCCTCTCGCCACGTGTTCAAAAAACTATTACACAATCATTTCAAATGTGACCTGCCACATCTAATGTTAACTAGTATATAATAGACACTGAAAAAGTTTTCAGGAACTTTTGCTGTGTGAACCCTACAGAAACCCTTCAAATAAAACACAGCTTCCGTGTTTAGGGCAGGGTGTTTCCAATGAATCAGTTCACAGGTCTTGGCACCTCAAGTCCCCCAAGTGGATTCATTACTTCTCAACAGCCTTCCCACATCTCTTCTTCCTGAGGTTTTTAAACTGTGTTCAAATTGTTGACTTCACAAAACAGATTTGTTAATTACGATTTATGTGACACTTTTTTAGAACTTACTGCCAGGCCCACCATTCTAAGATTGGTCAAGTTTTACTTCAGCTAAACAGAAACATGATAGATTACTGGAATTTAAAAAATAAAAAGTAACATTTCAGAGAAAACAGAATACTTGTAAGGCCCTTAGTTGTTTTGGGTCGCTTATTTTCCTTGAAAATTACACTAAGGAGATTGACTCCATTATCTCCCAGCCATAAAAGGGGACTCCTTCGGCTATTGTTAGTGGGGGGGAGGGGGGAGGGGAGGTGGGGGGGGGGCACAACATGGCCCCGTGGTGTTACAATCATTTAAAACCGCAAAACTTCAGCATGACAAGTAGTGTTTTCTCACAATGGCCTCAAGTTCCATGCCTCTGGTCCAAGGAAGCTGCTTGTGTTTTAATTACACTAAGCAGAATTTAACTATAGAAGTTGTTCTAAGAGCCGGCGATGAAACTTCTCGGGCCGCACTGGGTTTCGGTATAAGTGGTTTGGGACATTTTTCACAAGCAGTAATTCAAGAGAAAAGACTGTTTCATCAAAACACAATGGCACAGAATATGAAAGGAAGTTCTGCAAGTACCAAAAAAGACAAAAGCAAGTATACACCGCACCTGAGCAGGCCCCGCAAACAGAACTTAGGAGCAAGCTGACAGATCCGAGGCCCTGAGCCTGTTCACTACGTGTGCCCCTCAGGTACTCTGACTTTAAAGGAATGCAGAAAGTATTGGCCCCATTGCTCTGCGGTAATATATTTTTAACAGTTAGTTCTCAAACCATTCTTAATGAGTACACATATTTAATTATTGGTGGGTGTTATTAATATCTGAGCTACATCAATGAACTGAGGACTGATATCACATTGTTCCCATGTACGAAATGCCTTGCTTTTCTACATTCAATTATCAACCAGGAAATGGAATGTACAAAGGCCAGACCCTTTCTGTATGTGGGAAAGTCAGATCAGGAGCCAGCAGCTGTTAAGAAACCAGAAGGCTGCGCTCATCTGGCCTTGGGAGCGCCCCGTTTCCTGCCTCTGAGCAGCCTCCTTGAGGGCTGCTGGGCTAATGGCCCGGGCTGCAGTCTCACCCTCTTGCCCTCCAGGCTTGAGGCAGAAGTGGTCTCCCTCCTCCCTGCCCGCCCGCCCTCCACTGCGGTTTGGATTCAGGTGTTAGAAGAGGATTTAAGGAAAACATTTACTTGAAACACACACACACACACGATTTTATAATTAAAGTCACATAATTAGGAGTGACAAGCTCAGGCTGGCAGTATGCAGACTGTACGACTTCCGGAAAAAACTTAAGAAAAATGAAACGAAACAAAACCCTTACATTGTTTACGAACCTACATATCTAGCACTAGAAGATTCCACTGACAGCTCTGATAATGTCATGTGCAAGTGAACAATTCTTTATGTCAAGGCCAAGAGACTATCCTCTGATGACCCGAATTCTGGAGAAGGAAGGTGCCCTCCCTGAATTGTACACACCACACACACACGCAATTTTTCTTATGGCCTCTCCCAAATCCTTAACACTTGGGCATTAGACAGTCTTAAAGAGGGCTTTCTTCCAGGAGTATCGATGCTTTCAAAGCAAACAGCAACGCGCAGCCACGCAGCCTCTTTCACGCCTTTCTGAAAAAGCGGATAATTCTATTTCTGTATCACCAAGTAAAGAAAACTTTAAGTTGTTTTTCTAACCTCGCATATTAGTTTCAGGGCTGATCATTCAAACTACTAAAACTGATGTTTTCTTAATATTCACATTTATGGCAAATATTTTTCCAGAAGCCAATGCCAACTACCTGATTTTTTCCTCAGTGGTAAGCGGATATTTTATCTATACTAATTGAGAAATCAGGAGGCATTAAAACGTAAACCCCAGTGGCCTGAGATACAACATGGAATCACCACCTCATCCACGAGAGACAGTCACGTCTGGCTGCTATTTTCCTGCACGTGAATAAAAAAGCAAGTATTTCAGTGGCCCCAGAAACCTTCCGGGCGCCTCCTAAGTTGTTTTCTTTGCACTTCTGCTGCTCATCAGTAGAGATTTCTATCCATGTTCTAAGAAAATGTGTGCATCCTACCGATTCATCCATAGTAAGTTATCTCGAGGAAATAATACAGCTTTGATTTGTGCTTTAATGTCACAAGATCAAGATGAAAAGCTTCAAACTGTGATGCTACATTTCATTTACTAACTCACGGAAGTGCTCTGGTACTGTCCAGATTGCAGAATTAACCTTTCCTCCGCTCTTCTTCCCAGTTAGACATTTGTTCCAGGAAAATCATGCAAAAAGTTCCTCATCGGAGTCTTATTCCCTGGCATGACTTCTTCATGGACGCTTTGAGCACAGCATACTAGAGAGTACTTTTAGGGCAAGTACTTCCCAAAACACTGCATTTGCAAAATGACAGAATGAATCTGGCCTTCTTTCTGCTCCACTCCCAGATCATTTGGGAGGGGAAGTGCTGAGGGTCCTGGCACAAACCTAATGCAAACGTGAAACAGGTTGACAACACACAAAATCGACTTTGCTGTTTGGTGGAGGTCAGTTAAGAAAGAACTGCAAAGAGCTGAATCGTGCTGTTCCGTTAGCCATCGTTCTGGAAGGGGAAGTCTGAGACCAGCATGTCCTGCAGAGACACACACAGCCCTTACCGTGTCTCCAGGCTTGACAGAGACGGCCACCACCACTCCGGGCATTGGGGAACGCAGAACACTGCTTGTGTCCTCGGTCACTTTTTCCAGCATAAATTTGTTCAATTCTGCGGCGAGTTTGGTTAAGATATTCACCTTGTACTGAAGGGAGAAACAAAACGAAACCATAAATGAGTTCAAATGAACTTTCCCTCAAAAGTAACATCCATTCTAAGTCAATTTTTAGCTTTTTAATTCAAATCACAGTAACAGCCTTAAATTCAAATGGTTATCAATTGCTGCACACATCAAAATATATTTGTTCCTGTCATATATTATGAGCTAGTTATTTCAGAAATACCTTGAAATAAGGACTATTCCAGTTATTAATATTAATCATTGATAAATATCATCCTGTATCATCAAGAAAAACATCCCAAAACGTTACAAAGAAAACTGAGAATTTTACTTGTATTCCCTTTACCGCCTACAAACTTATCCCCATCAAGGAAAATCCCGTGAGCTAGGCAGGCCTCGGGGATGGAGGAGGTGACGTGTGGACAGGCGCCAGTAGATGGCAGCAGATGGCTGTCGCAGCTTCCCACAGCCCTCCAAGAGCGGCTGCGCTACGTATCAGTAAGTTAAGACAATGGGGTTCAGTGTTCATTTTGGGCAAAATAATATTTGAAATTCCATTTTTTCAGTGACAAAAACTGTTATATTCATGACTTAAAAAGCTGGCTTTTCTTAAAGGCACTACATAGTCTTTCTGATGTAACAAGATGGTTAGGAAAAGACGCAAGATAATGAGAATGCCTTCTGCACTGACAGACAATAACATCAAGATGTTATAAACACTGATGGAAAATATGCACAGACAAGTATATTCACAGCACCTTCTGTAGGTGGCTCTCACACAACCGGGCATATTCAGGGCAGTTCAGTGAAGCAGAACATTTCAAAAAAGAGAATTCCTATCTTCTCTGTGAGTAAATCTATGAGCTACAATTTGGTCTATCCAAACAGAAAAAAGATAAAATGGTTTGAGGAAGTGTCTCTCGGTGAAATTGGAACCACTACCCGAAGATTTCTGGATCCCTACCAGGTCTGATTTCTCTTGGGTAAGAAAGAAGCAGCAGTGAGACAGCTCCATTTTCTTCAAAAAAACAAAAAACAAAAAAACAACCTGCTGTAACTCAAAGCCTCCTGTGGGCATCATGGTGGCAGGGATGCAAAAACAAAATACAATTCCCCCTTTAATTCTGTATGGGGATGGCGGGGTCTCTAAGGGCCTCTTCACAGGGCCTACTGAAAAGGGTGGGGGGAGAGCTTTGATGGCCAAAGTTCCAAGTGGATTTGCGACACTGTGACAGGTTGAATAATAACATCTTTTGCGTGTTTCTTTACTCCTGAGTGTGTGTTTTGCAATCAAGGCATAGAAGCATCTGCCAGTTTCTGAAGGATATGATCCTTAAGTGAAATTACAGTGCAAATAAAAGCTTTTTGCTCCTATTAAAATCCATCTGAGTCATAAGTGGTGAGGGAAAAAGCGAGGAGAGTGCACGCTGCTGTCAGTCTAACAAACATTCTGGGCAGAGGGACTATTTATCAGTGATGAATTGTACCTCCAAGTCCTTCATTAAATCAATGGGGGAGGGTGTGGAGGGACAGAGGGGACTATAATTGGACCAAATTGCACAGTTTTTGTATCTGTGCTGTCTGCCATAAGGGAAAAAATCCATCACTAGAGGCATCAGACTCGACAAAAAAGTTACTTTTCTAGTTGGTGTGGCCCTGAGCTGCGCCTTCTATACGACTGATTTGCAGCGTGCCTCGTTCAGTTTTCAGCATAGCACACAGGTCTATTCTTTTTCTTGTTTTGCAGAATTCAACTTCAAAATGTGAAGCCTGAATCCAGGAAAAGTATCTTCATACATTGAGAATATGATTTATACCACATTTCACCACAGTGGATATGCTCCCAAACTAAGTTTAGTTATATCACAGATCAGCCTGCATACGAACAAAGTGCTAAGACTGTATTTAGCTTCATTTCTCCCCAGAAATTACAAGATTCTGACTAACACTGGATCCTTTTACTATTTTTATAATTTTCATCTTTCAGATTCCTTTCTCTGTAGGACTCCTGCTTTGCTTGGAAAGAGATGTAAAAGAGTCACAAACTCAATGCCTTCAGATGCAGTCTTTGTTACTGAGGAGATGTTCCTTTTCCTTTTGTATTTGTTTATTGTTCTTAAATCTGTTTGGGGGATAAGTGACTTATTGTAATAGCAAGTAAAAATAACAATGGGGTCAACTCCTCCAGAGAGGCCTTGGTGCAAATAGTTGGTTTAGAAATGACCTTTCTGAATATAAAAAGAGAAGGCAGAGAGAGATTCTCTTTTTAAGATTACCTTTGATGTTGTCCTGACCCCGTGAGTGTACCACACAAACACGCCTTCTTAAAACAACCTCTCAGCTGGCCTGTGCTGTGCCGCATGGGGCGCGTGCCGGGATGGGGCCCACGCGGGGTGCAGCACATGGGTCCATCAGAATGAACTGCCTGGTGAGAACCGTAAAAGCTTTTTGCTGCCCCAGAAAAGAAGTCATTTAAGAATGTACACCAGGACTTTCCAAGCTGATGATCACAACTGCTATTTATTGGCGTCTCTGGATTCTTCGGGGGCACAGAGCAGCCAATGTTTTGTGAGACTTCAGGAACGTGCCCCTACCTGGACCGCAGGGTACAAGCTCAGTTTCACTGCGGGCATTTAACTGTTCCTCAGCGGTTGTGCGAAACTCCCAGAGAGGGTTTTGATTTTAAGTTTTTGTGGTTGTTTTCAATCAGATAAACCACAAAGTTGATGTCTGAGGGTAGGAATCGAAGACTCTGAAGGCTCGTGGACAGGACAGAGTAGCAAGATCCCAGCAGCAGCCAGGTTTTCCCGCTGCCTGGGTAGAGTGAGGAAAATGCCAGCATGGGTGACAGGCAGCTGCCTGTGGGTGGGGCTGGGCTGCCATGGAGCCGGAAGATGATCCGCGCCAATGAGCTCAGGGCTGGTCAGTGCGTGGAACTTCACTCCTTCACTCCGCTGGCTCAGGAAGGCGTTCTCCAGACCACACAGCCAAATGAAAAAAATGTTCTTGAAAAACAGCTCACCACATAGGTGAGAACAGAACAGGTGCTCTCTGGGCTTGGCCCGGTGGGACTCCTCAACCCACATACGACAGTAATGGGAGGGAATTAGGTGTTATCTAATGACCCAGTGATGGAAAAGTGACCCCAGGCCTGGTCTCTAAGCAAATTAATTTTATGGCCTCTACAGTGTGAAACCACATCTAACAAGACAATTTCTCCCAAAAATTTAGAAGAAAGAAAAGGAGTCACAGCTGACATGAAAGGGTCAGGAAGAAAGCCACAAGAGCTGGACAATGATAAGAAACTCCAGTGGGCTTGTTTTTAAAATTGACACGCAGCTCTTCCATGGGCCTGATGAAAGGCTGGGGGCTGAGTGGTTGCTGCAGGAGGAGGCGGCTAGTCACAGTCTGGGTGAGAGAGGCACATTATCACTGGACTTCATTCAGAAAAGCATCCTGTAACTGGGCATGTGTGCCTGCACCCCAGCACCCCAGAACCCAGCACCCCAATGACAGCAAAGAATCACCCACTTTGAGACACACTCCACTCTGACGGGCACACAGAATACCACCCTGGAGGCTTCTGTGTTTGTATAGTACATGCACCTCCTTACAGTGTGAAATCCACCCACTTCTTTCCACAGCCTATAGAAATACCAGTAATGTAATTCTGCAGACCCCACACGCTCATGTGTTGCAATGATTCCGAGGTCTGCGGCTGCTCCCTAGGTGATCGCTTGCAGTTTGCTGTACAGTTTTCAGCTGTGACTTCAGAGCCTCCAGTGCCACTGTTAACCTCTGTTCCTCTTCAAGTGGGCTCACTTCCAGTTTCCATTTCTAATTCATTCTTCCAGTAACAATTAGGACACGTACAGTTGACTGACTGTTAATGTTCTTTCACGTCCTCAACTGCTGCCATCTTGGTCAACACCAACTCAAGGGCAGGTGCTATCTTTGACTGTAAATCACTGTGCATCAGTTATCTTGAAGCACTGGCCCAATACTGTCCACGGAACCCTCACTAAGTAAGGTGGCAGACACTTCCAAACATTAGGCTCTCTTCCTAGTCAAGGTTTTACACCTTCTGGCCCCAAAGGTCTCCAACATTAATC
>NW_016803982.1:2717748-2722051 GCF_001698545.2 Rhinopithecus bieti
AAAAAAAAAAAAAAAAAAAAAAAAAAAAAAAAAAATGGGGAGGGTTTAGAGAAAAGAACCATCTTAAGTCTAACCATCAACAGCATTGAAGGAATGGGTAAGTCTGTGTGTACCTCGGGCTTGCTTCCGAAAGACGATCTCTGGAGGGAAGAATATGGGGCTGTCAATAATACAAAAATCTAGCCCCATCCTTTGTTCCATCTTGTTTTTGTAATTGGAAACACAAGACTCATTCCAGTTCTACTGTCCTAAGATAAGCAACTTTAAAAAAAAAAATAGTGCCAAAAATTAAATTGAAAATTAAACACTAGGCCAGGTGTGGTGGCTCACAAACATATTCCCAGCACTTTGGGAGGCCGAGGCAGGAGGATCACGAGGTCTGGAGTTCAAGATCAGCCTGGCCTACATAGTGAAACCCCGTCTCTACTAAAAATCCAAAAAATTAGCCAGGCAAGGTGGCGGGCGCCTGTAATCCTAGCTACTCGGGAGGCTGAGGCAGGAGAATCACTTGAACCTGGAAGATGGAGGTTGCAGGGAGCCGAGATCGTGAGGCTGCACTCCAGCCCAGGCTACAGTGTGAGACTCTGTCTCACAAAAAAAAAAAAAAAAAAAAAAAAAAAAAGACAGACAAGAAAATTAAACATAGACCCAGCACTCAATAAGAGAGGATTTATTTCTTCCCTTGTGTTGCACTGAGGTTACCTTGTAATCTGTATCACTAGCATCATAAGAGAGGCCTAAAACTGACATGGAGGGAGGAGAGCTAGCGTCTGGGAGGCTGCCACATTCCTAGTCTTCTAAGAATTCTGAGGTGGTCGGCTTGGCGCGGTGGCTCACACCTGTAATCCCAGCACTTTGGGAGGCCGAGGCAGGCGGATCACCTGAGGTCAGGAGTTTGAGACCAGCCTGGCCAACATGGTGAAACCCCGTCTCTACTAAAAATACAAAAATTCGCCGGGCGTGGTGGCAAGCGCCTATAATCCCAGCTACTTGGGAGGCTGAGGCGAGAGAATCGCTTGAACCTTGGCACTTTCACATCCACAAAGGCAAGGCCATTTACAATGAACTGCACAGAATGCACAAAATAGAACATGTGCATTCTGTTTGATCAGGAGTCTCCGTGACACATTATGACTATAATGAGTCATTTTTTTTTTTACTCAAGAAAAATATTACAGATCTTTGAAAGCCATGTACTCAATTATGTAACAATACCAACATCTGTTAACAGTACAGGCTGTTTCTATTCTGTATCTCGAATTGTTTTATGTAATTACAAGTTTATAAGGTATTTGGTAAAAGGGTAAGAAAGTACCTTTTTATAGCACTATATAATTTGGGGTACAATGAAGTGTTCTCTTAAAAATCTATAATTAGGACAGCATCAGCTTACAGAAAAGTACAGGAAATGTTATAAAAACACAATTATGTACATAAGCACCGAGGTGAGGAAGTGTACCATTCCACAATGGTGCCACCCCTCTTCTTTTTCCTCCTCCTATCTGAAATGTTCTTTGCTCATATCAAGTTGAAGTCATGCTATCCGAATGAATGATCTTTGGGGAAAAAAGATGGGGAGCTCAGCCTTCCCATGCACGTCCTCAGTCCCCCGCAAGCTGGAGCGCCTGGGAAGTGTTCTAATGTGAGGGCTTCAACAACAGTCTTGCCTTTACAGGTTTTCTTAAATATTTTTACTATTGTGAATTCACTGAAGAAACTCAAAATTCAAAATGCCAAAATGCTGGCTTTATGAGACCGAAATTCAGAGACTAAAATACAGAAAATCAGAGTCAACAAAATGAGAGATGACTGTGATGCTGTGAGGTAGACTGTTGGCCAAGAAAACAGAAGCAGAAAACAATTGAAACCCCCACCGCCCACCCCCACCCCAGAAGGGTTCTGGACTGAAGTAGGAGAAATGAGTGCTGGTGTCGGGGTCGCCTAAGAATCTTACGGTTTCCAGTTCTGACGTATCCTAGACGCTAAGCCAAGGAGGACTGCCGGCACCCTCATGCTGTGCTGTGTACAGAACACGATGCTGAAGGTAGCCAAGGCCTGGAGAGCCATGGGAGAAATTGGGAGACAGGGCGATGTGGTCCCCGTCCTGGCAGCAGCAGAGCATGAAAGCCCAAGTCTCTGAAGCCAACCGGCCTGAGTGTGACATCCCAACAAGATGGCACCTTCTGACCAAGTTACCTCCTTCTCAGACAAATGTCATCTCTAAAATCAAGCTAATACAGGTCTTGAATAATTGTTTTGAGGATTAAATTTACGAAGATGTGCAGAGCACCTAGCACCTGCTGGACAGAAACTATTCACCAGGTATTTCCTGTCTCCTTTGCAAACATCTCTGGTGGTTCAGAATGAAAGAGTGGTGGATTTCTTTTTTGGCGGGGGTGGGCAGAGAACAGGGTACACTCTGGCACCCAGGTTGGAGTGCAGTGGCGTGACCATGGCTCACTGCAGCCTCGACCTCCTGGGTACAAGTGATCCTCCCACCTCAGCCTCCCAAGTACCTGGGACTACAGGCAGACGCCACCATGCCTGCTTCGTGTTTGAGTATGTTTTGTAGAGATGGGGTTTGCCACATTGCCCAGGCTGGTCTTGAACTCCTGGGCTCAAGGAATCCACCTGCCCCAGGTTCCCAGAGTGCTGGGATTACAGGCATGAGCCACTGCATCAGGCTGACACTGGTGGATTTTATTTTAAAATGGTGTATTGTAGGACATCTCAGATTAACTTCTAATTGTTAGAGTTCTAGCTCTGTGCTCTCCACGTCTGAGAGCAAATAGATTACATTCTTCGAGCATCACATCTAGCTCTAAAATCAAAGAAACGAAGTTGATTCTGTGTTCAGAGAGGTTCCCGGGCACACAGCGAGGGACCCCACGGTTGTCTTTTCCTTAGTTAGAAGCACAGTGAATTAGAGAAAGAGTTTGGTTCATTCATTCAAAAACCATTTATCAAGCATATCTGGGCAATGTAAGAATACAAAATAAACAAGAAAAAATGGCTCCTGACCTAAATACCATAACCTGGCCAGAGGGGAAAGACATTCATGAATGACACAATATAAATGTATTCAAGGATTACTAAGAGTGTGATCAACATGAGGTGGGCTTTTTTATTTTAGCGCCTCTCTTACAGAAATCTCCAGGCTGCGAGGCAGTAAAGAGTAGTGGTTTACGGTTTAGGATCTGGAGTCAGAATACTCTTCCACTTAGACGCTTGGGAAAGTTCGACTTTCCATGTCTCAGATTCCTTCTTGATGAACTGTAGATCACAATACCGCCTACTTCTGTGGAGAGTAAGTGAATTCTTTTTTTTTTTTTTTTTTTTTTTTGAGACAGAGTCTCGCTCTGTCACCCAAGCTGGAGTGCAGTGGCACGATCTCGGCTCACTGCAGCCTCCGCCTCCCGGGTTCAAGTGATTCTCCTGCCTCAGCCTCCCGAGTAGTTGGGACTACAGGCGTGTGCCACCATGACCAGCTATTTTTTGTATTTTTAGTAGAGATGGGGTTTCACCGTGTTGGCCAGGATGGTCGCGATCTCTTGACCTCTTGATCTGCCTGCCTCAGCCTCCCAAAGTGCTGGGATTACAGGCGTGAGCCACGGCACCCAGTCAGTAAGTGAATTCTTGTATGAAGAAGTCTCAGAACACAGAAATGTCATTAAGTATTTTATAGCCATCATTACTACTGATTGTTGTAATTCAAACATGTCCACAGATGGACAGAATTCTTGGGCACAGTCACTGAGAAGACACTGGAGGCTGTCTGGATGGGTCTAGAATTCAACACACAAGGATCTAAATTGCTTCCACGCCTGCCCACATGCTCTCAGGTGCACAACAGCCATGTACCTCAACTCTTCATGCTGATTCTCTTCACTGGAAGTGTCCTCTCATCATCTTCTTAACCTAATAATTTGGCCTTCTATTCAATTCTCATATGAACAGTCTCCTGACTTGGAACTTCATCCTGTCTATGGGATCTGACTATAATAATCTTTCCCCAGACTTTAAGACTATGTTTCTAATTTCTCATGGCAGAAGAATTCATATTTCAGGCTGGGAGCAGTGGCTCACGCCTGTAATCCCAGCACTTTGGGAGGCCGAGACGGGAGGATCACAAGGTCAGGAGATCGAGACCATCCTGGCTAACACGGTGAAACCCCGTCTCTACTAAAAATACAAAAAACTAGCCGGGTGTGGTGGCAGGCACTTGTAGTCCCAGCTACACGGGAGGCTGAGGCAGGAGAATGGCGTGAACCCGGGAGGTGGAGCTTGCAGTGAGCCAAGATTG
>NW_016803982.1:2726386-2728905 GCF_001698545.2 Rhinopithecus bieti
AAAAAAAAAAAAAAAAAAGTATCTTTTGCATATATTCAGTCTTGCTTATTTGATGTCTCAAGGTTTGGGGAGTGTTTTGGTGCCTACAGTTACTACCCCCTTAATTTTTCTTTGGCCTTAATGTGGCTGTCCCTAAATTGGATCAAATATATTCTCAGAAGGGTGTGGTTTAGTAAAGGAACTCGTTAATATAGACTGAAGGCCTCTCTAGCCTGTAAGTAACCTTAACATTGTGAGACTGGAGAATGCCACTGTGCTCAGTATCTTCTAGGAGAGAGGTTTTCTTTAAATGTTTACAGATTTCAGATGAGCTGAAACCAGCCTTAACTGCTCTATATTTGGGAAACTGGGTACTGTTCCTTTGATCTTTTGATTTATTAAAAACTATGGGGAAGCTAAAAAGTCTTAGAAAATTTAGCAAGGTAACTTTAAATGGAATGCACATGTTATTACATGAACTCATTAAGTATACATTCCTTGAAAAGAAACTTTAATATTAAAGATATATATAAATATATCCTTAAGGAGAGTTCTGGTCTCAACAAATAATAACAAAATATAAGCCCCAGATCACTACTGCCCTTGGTCTGGTGTCTGCAAGAAGAAATCACACACTGAAGGGCTGGACTTTAGTCGACTTTCAACCACACTACAATCTTACTAGAACGTGGAGAGCCTGGTGACTCCATCCATTCTAACACCGACCGCCTCAATCTGAAGACAGTCTCAGGAGAAAACGGACTGAGCCAGAATTGTTTAGCTTTTTTCCTGGGTGACGAGATTCCATTCTTGCCTAATTTCTCACTTCAGTTAGATTCAGAGGTAGAATCATCTAAAGACAGATCCCAAATACTGTCTCTCTCATCTTAAAAANAATTGTGTAGAAACATTTATTCAGGATGTGAATCCAACAGAACAGAATCATTTTCATCTACCATTAAAACACCGATTTTAATACCATCACCCAAACACTGAAATCTGACTATTCCAACTTAATGAAGAGATATTCTTCCTTTTCTAAAACTAGCAAAAAAAAAAAAAAAAAAACAGAAGCAAGTAGTAATTTAAAAGCTTCCGTTTAAAATCTCCAAATGTTACTCTTCCTTTTTAAAATGTCTTGTTCTGCACTCAACAACTCTTAATAGGGTAAAAATGAGTGTCTCAAAAGCACACATACAGAAATCAAATGCTTCATCCCATAAGTCAAACCATCGGTGAGCCACACATAAACGCGCTCCTGGGAAGTTCATAAATCAAGTGCATGTGTCCTGAGTACATGCTCACGTTTTTTCAATATCAAGGCAACACTGAGGTGCAGATTAGTGCTGCGGACCTTCTCGCAAATTCAGCTGCTTAGGAATTAGCACTGTTACAACATTCTATGCAGAAGACAAATGCATAAGGTCAGTTAGCAGCTCCAGTTCTCAACGTCACAGTAACAGTTAATATCCATCTACACCAAGTGCACATTTGAGAAACCCTGTATCTTTCAGCCTTGTGAAATAGGAACACCATAATAACTTGCAAGAAGATAAAACAATGTTTCAAGAAACTAGAAAAGTCTAGTTCAAGTTACCAGGACTGAAACTTGGGAGGGGAAAGTCCAGAGCTTCTTTGTTGGGGGCCACAGCTGTCACCTATCCCTGTACACAGTGGCCCTTATTATTCATCTGACTGCTGAACTAAGGACACCTGTATCACAACTGCAAGCGTTTATGGTTTAGGTCATTATGCTAAATAATATTAAAAACAAAATCCGCAAAATAAACATCAAGGACTCTCAGGACGGAAACCAATGTCAGCGCAATAAATAGCATGAACTACTCTGCAACAACCCCTCCCAAGCATCAAGGCGACATAAACAGAAAGGAGAAAAGATGTGGAAACAGTGTAGAGGCCCACCTCCTGGTCGTTAATCACTTGTTGAGACCATTTAAACTACAGCCTTAGAGCCTGCAGCCAAAACCAACATGCCTCAGCGAAGCTGGTGTTAACAGAAGAAAATATATGGTTTCTGATATTGCGTCCCAGTTCCTCAACATTTGCTCCAATTGAAAAGGCAGTTAAACACAGAGTAAATCATCCAGTTAGCCTCGCTGTTTAGTGACACACAATTGATAATGTCAATACATTGCAGCAACATAATGCATCACTTTCAACACTCGTCCGCTGCCATTTATGAATCAGTCTGTACTCAAGGTTTTATTGTGTTACTGGTAGGTGGTTCTTGGAGTTAAGTCTTTTACTGGACCAATCAATGTGCCACAAGGAGGCTCAACGGCAGTAAGCAGCAATCTCATTTATTGAGGGAAAAATTAACAAAAATAGGAGTGGGAAGAAAATCCCAACAAAACAAAAGAACAAAAATATCTGAAGCCCATTCAGTAACTCATTTTCAAAATCCTGCAAAAATGGGGAGGGTTGGCCGGGCGCGGTGGCTCAAGCCTGTAATCCCAGCACTTTGGGAGGCCGAGACGGGCGGATCACGAGGTCAGGAGATCGAGACCATCCTGGCTAAC
>NW_016803982.1:2733676-2736079 GCF_001698545.2 Rhinopithecus bieti
AAAAAAAAAAAAAAAAAAAAAAAAAAAAAAAAAAAAAATTCCTATTTGAGGAACCTGAGATTTTATAAGAAAATGAAAAGCAGGGGACTGAGTGAAATTTCACAGCTCTTATAAAACCATGTATTTTATGGAGTTAAAAATAGTTATAAGCTTGTTGTAACAAGTCCAATGGTAAAGAGCTGTATAAAACAACTTACTAATCCACCCTCTCACATCTAATCCCACTCTCCTTCAGTAACGTCAATTTTTATTGTATATCTTTTACTCACATGAATGTATCAAAATATAAACATATAATATATGTAAACTACAAACACATTTAGCCTGGATAAAATGAAACACTGAAGACTGCTTATTATTATTTTTGAGGATCTCACTCTGTCACTCAGGCTGGAGTGCAGTAGTGTGATCACAGCTCACTGCAGCCTCAACCTCCTGGGCCCAAGTGATCCTCCCACCTCAGCCTCCCAAGTAGCTGAGACCATAGGCACATGCCACCACGCCCGGCTAAGCTTTAAAAAATTTCTTGTAGAAACAGGGTTTTGCCATGTTGCCCAGGCTGGTCTTGAACTACTAGGTTCAAGCAATCCACCCACCTCGGCCTCCCAGAGTGTTGGGATTACAGGCATAAGCCACTGTGCCCAGCCCACAGCTCATTTAAAGAGGGAGAGAATTATGATCTTCTGCCATTCAACATCCTCAACTCACTGGAGACTTTTAAACACAGGATGTTTAATACAGAAAAAAACTTTATTATTACTTTTGTTTTTTGAGATGGAGTTTCGCTCTTGCTGCCCAGGCTGAAGTGCAATGGCACGACCTTGGCTCACGACAACCTCCGCCTCCTGGGTTCAAGCGATTCTTCTGCCTCAGCCTCCTGAGTAGCTGGGATTACAGGCATACGCCACCACACCCAGCTAATTTTGTACTTTTAGTGGAGATGGGGTTTCTCCATGTTGGTCAGGCTGGTCTCGAACTCCCAATCTCAGGTGATCTGCCCACCTCAGCCTCCCAAAGTGTTGGGATTACAGGCGTGAGCCACTGCGCCCGGCTGGAAAGGACTTAGGTAAATTATTTTCCTTGTGCCTGCTTAGCTAGCTTGTCTTAAGCATGCTGCTGTTCCAAGCCTCTGTCAACATGCAGCCACTGCCCAGGTCAACTCTAGAATGTGGCAGAGTATCCTCCAGTGGCCCTGCCAGTCTCTCTCACCCACAATCCAGCCTCCTCTGCCCCAGGAATCAGAAGGTCCAGCTGTAAATACAGCTTAAAGGCCCTGGGTCTGCGTTGGCCTCAGCTTCTACAGCCTTTCCCAAGGCAGCACTGAAATTTCCTGTCCTCTGCCATCTGCTCTGCCTCCCTCTTCTTTTCTCAAGTTTGTTTCCTCTTTTTCTTTTTTTTCTTTGAGACGGAGTCTCGCTCTGTTGCCCAGGCTGGAGTGCAGTGGCCGGATCTCAGCTCACTGCAAGCTCCACCTCCCGGGTTCACGCCATTCTCCTGCCTCAGCCTCCCGAGTAGCTGGGACTACAGGCACCCGCCACCTCGCCCGGCTAGTTTTTTGTATATTTTAGTAGAGACAGGGTTTCACCATGTTAGCCAGGATGGTCTCGATCTCCTGACCTCGTGATCCGCCCGTCTCGGCCTCCCAAAGTGCTGGGATTACAGGCTTGAGCCACCGCGTCCGGCCTGTTTCCTCTTTTTCTAATTATCCCCAACAGCGTGACTTGTTATCTGCATATAACAGACCACTCTGCCTGGCTGCAGTGACTCCACTAGGATTTTCCCTAAATCCCTGTCCTTTACTCCTAAGAATCTATCTCATATCCTACCATTCATACCAATCAACAGAAAGCTCTCTTAACTTTGTAAATTGTAACCACTCAGTCATTTTCAAGTCTAGAGGGCCAGAAATGCCAAAAGTAACTGCCAAAAGCTTTAGTCACAGAAGTTAAGGTCAATTCTCTGTGGTCTAATTTATAAATGATAGCTGTCTAATCAAAATGAAAAATACCTACCTAACCCTCTTACCATTGCAATTCAATAATGCTACACAGTAGCCCATGAAATAAGACTAGGGGACATTTCCCTTGCATCTGTACAGTGCAGAAACCAGGAATACTGAGTACCAGTCATTCTGTGCCGCTCTGCTGTCCTCTTGGTTAAAAATATACAGTACAAGGCCGGGCGCGGTGGCTCAAGCCTGTAATCCCAGCACTTTGGGAGGCCGAGACGGGCGGATCACGAGGTCAGGAGATCGAGACCATCCTGGCTAACACGGTGAAACCCCGTCTCTACTAAAAATACAAAAACTAGCCGGTCTAAGTGGCGGGCGCCTGTAGCCCCAGCTACTCGGGATGCTGAGGCAGGAGAATGGCGTGAACCCGGGAGGCGGAGCTTGCAGTGAGC
>NW_016803982.1:2739347-2780462 GCF_001698545.2 Rhinopithecus bieti
AAAAAAAAAAAAAAAAAAAAAAAAAAAAAAATGAATCTGTTATTCCTTCTCCCCAAATGACAGAAGCATGATTTAATTGTATTTTCCTTCAAAACTCTCTGTGGCCAATAAAATACTAGCACCTCCAAAAAAAGTCTCAAGCAACCTGTGAATTAGAAACACAAATATTTTTTCCTTTGCTTCTCCTATGTAATTTTGAAAACTGTGAAAGAAAAAAACCTTTTTAAAATGTCAAATATACTTGTCTTGTTTACATTCGGATGTACGAAAAAGTTCACTGAGGCGTTGGTCTTATTTTTGTCACTAGACATAACGAGACAAATGTGCTTCTGCAACAGAGGTGCGGATGCAGCGGGCAGCAGTCTATCCTAGAAGCTCTGGAAAGAAACACTCTGTATCCCAAAGAGGCAGGATATGAAAGGCTGGAACCACTTTACTAAGATACTACTTGTCCCAACATAAAAGTCTGTCCTGAGGCATCCTGCTACAGTCTTGCCTATTACTCTGCGGATTAAAGAGGGTTCACTAGAGCCACGTGAGCTAGAACAAGTGAGGCCTGGACCAGAAGAAAATAATTGGAAGAGTTTCTCTGTCAAACATTAAAAGTCATCAGCATCAGAATCACAAATATTTCACTAATCTCTTACATCCTGCGAATGAGCAGATAAACCATTTCAAACACCTGAATGGAACAATGACTATCTTCCAGTATACAAAACTATCTCGTAGTTTCACCAGTTACGTGAACACAGATGCTGACAAAGGAGAAATCTTATTTTTCAAGCGTCTTTTGGGAACAGCAAAGGCTATGAATATTTTAGAACTAGTGAAAGAGTGCTACGCTGAGGAATGGAAACAAACTCCTCGTGTTCCATGTATTGACTGCACGCCCACAGTTTTGTGGCTTGGTGAAAAGCTTTCACTTGTCACAACTCATGGTTTTCTACAATAACATGAACTGACATCAATGATTTTGCTTGCAATGCTGGTGGAAGTCTTGTCTTCCACTGCCAAGTTCTCAGAATCAGAGAACTGAATCAATGCCTTGTTAAAAGGTTTTGACAAGGTATAGCGGCAGAATACAAAATTTCTCTCTATTATAAACAAGTATGCTAACATAACAGAGATCAATCATTAAACTACCCCCACCCCAGGAAGTATCACTCCAAAACAGTTCAATAGGGAGGAGTTATTTTAAGCATAAAGAACATGGTTGGTAGTGGAATAAACCTACAAAGACCAGACACATGCTCCAGTGTGGATGAACCTCAGAAGTGTTATACTGAGTGGAGGAAGTCACACACAAACAGTAGACTAGGGGTTGCCAGGGAGAGGTGGGGGAATAGGGAGTGATCACTTAATGGAAATGAGGTTTCTTTTTGGGGTGATGAATCATCTTTGAACTGGATAGAGATGATGGTTGTAGAGCATTGTGAATGTTAATAAATGCACTGAATTGTATGTTTTAACTTAGCTAATGGTTAATTGTGTTATGTGAATTTTGACTCAAGAAACAAGAACATCTATTTGGCCATATGAATTTGTAAAGCTTTCATTTGCAGGCTCTTTAGTCACTAACACGGATGTGTTTCCAATTCATGTGTGGCTTTCCTCTCTCTCTCTCTCTCGTTTTTGGTCTGTCTTCTCCACTAGACAGTACCAACCTCCATGAGACAGCATTATAGTATCTGGTACATAGAAGACATTCAATATTTGTGAATGAAAAAAGAAAAAAAATCCATTTGTTTTATTATTATTATTGCTAACCTACACATCTCCAGACAAAAAGAGAGGCAACTGGCGACAACTATGACAACTTCCAATGTTGGGCTGCATGTGGTGGCTCATGCCTGTAATCTCAGCACTTTGGGAGGCTGAGGTGAGAGGATTACTTTGAGGCCAGAAGTTCAAGACCAGCCTGGGTAATATAGCAAGACCTTGTCTCTACCAAAAAAATAAAAGGTTAGCCAGGCATAGTGGCACATATCTGTAATCCTAGCTACTCATGAGGCTGAGGCAGGAGGATCAATTGAGCCCAGTAGTTCGAAATTTACAGTGAGTTATGATCCTGCCACTGCACTCCAGCCTCGGTGACAGAGTGAAACCCTGTGTCTAAAAAAAAAGAAAAGTAAAAAAAGAAGGAAAAACTTCCAATGCTGAAGAATGTGATTCTTCAGGCTAAAATCAAGAGCCCACAAATCTGGCAATTTCTCTGGAAACCTCGCTAAATTCTTTTTTTTTTTTTTTTTTTTTTTTTTTTTTTTTTTTTTTGAGACGGAGTCTCACTCTGTCGCCCAGGCTGGAGTGCAGTGGCGCGATCTCGGCTCACTGCAAGCTCGCCTCCCGGGTTCAGGCCATTCTCCTGCCTCAGCCTCCCGAGTAGCTGGGACTACAGGTGCCCGCCACTGCGCCCGGCTAATTTTTTGTATTTTTAGTAGAGACGGGGTTTCACCGTGGTCTCGATCTCCTGACCTTGTGATCCACCCATCTCGGCCTCCCAAAGTGCTGGGATTACAGGCGTGAGCCACTGCGCCCAGCCGCTAAATTCTTTTGAACATTTATTTTTGCCTAGACATCACTGAAATTTAGACCTCAATTCATAATCCTTTTCTTGCTGACAGCATCACTAATGGTCACCTGTAAGGATGACCTCCTCACTGGTAGAACAGAGGAAATGACTTGGCATGAATTTAATTTGAAGACTCTTGCAAAATTACAGCAGTTTCTTGACAGGAGCCTGGAAAAGTCCTGGCAGCTCTGATAGTATCTGCTACCCCAAGCCTTGGTAAGTCAGTACTTACTGCCACTAAAAATTAAAAAAAAAAAAAAAAATTACATTGGCTGGGTGTCAAAGAGGCTACACTGTTTTACCATTCCACAATTTACACTTCTCATTCAAGCCAAAGAATAGTAGGCTTCTCAGATGCATACTTCAAAGCCAAATTCGGTGACTTTTAGGTTTATTTGCACAATTTGTTCATGTTTTCATTTTCACTAATTTTCACCCTCAAAAAAGTGAGAGAAAAGAAGTGACAACTTTTGCGAAGATGAATTTTATTTTCTAAGAGAAGGAAACCAATTTCCAGTGCAATCAAATTAACATGCGTCCTGTGATGAAACTTCTTTGACTATAATCTTTCCCCCAATTCTCTGCTATTTTTAGCTCCATGTTAATTAGGGGAGAGAGAACTATGGAATTACAAGACAAGAGAGACCCTAGAGCTTTTGAGGGACAAGGAGCACAGCCTCTGCTTCCAGCCTCCCGTGAGAACAAGTGCTCTTGTACTGCCATGCTGGGATTCTGTGACATCTTCCGAACTCCATCCTAGAACTCAAGCTGCCAGCCACTGTAGCGCCCTGAACACACCGTGCAGTTTTGTGGCTCCATGGCTGTGTCCATGGTATCATGCCCTTCTAAAATATCCTCCATTTTCCTTTGCTTGTCTGACTCAATCATTCCTTAAGTCACAGTTGAGGTGTCATCAACTCCAGAAGCCTTCCCTGAGCTACAGGTTGGGTGACATCTACTTACTGGCTCCCAAGGCACCTGGCTGTCTGTTTAACACTCACCATATTATGTTGAAATTATCAGCTTAACTGTCTATTTCCTTTACCAGATAAATGGAAAAAGGAAAGTAGTAACTTTAGAGTGGAGAAAGGGACAACGACCACCTGAACCAAATGGTCAAAGTGATGCCATTCACAGTGGGACCAAGAGAAATGTGAACATGCGCCTCCCGAAAGGGGGCAACGAGGACAACGCAGCAGCACTACCATTACGTTCCTGCCGACACTGAGTAACAGCCTGACTATGAGGAAACACCAAATGAACGCAAATTGAGCCATTTGACCAAATAAATGGCCTGTCTTCAAAAATGTCAAGATCATGGAAGCCAAAGAATGATGGAGGAACGATTCCAGATTCAGGAGACCAACAGGACAGGAAAAGTCAACGTGAAGGTGTGATTCTGAGCGGATCCTGGACCAGAAAATAACACTTTTTTTTCCTTTGGCTTTAAAGCCAGTATTTTTTTATAGTGAGCAAACTGGCAACAATTTGAAAACATTTTAAAGAGTAGGAAAACTGGCAAAATTTGAAAGGTTTGTAGATTAGACAACAGTGCTGTTTCAATGTTGGTTTCCTAATTGTGGTAACAGTACTGCATTGCAGTTACATAAGGGAATGTTGTCCTGTGTCGATGAAATACACACTTAAGTATTGTTAGCAATTTGCTGAAATGGTTTAGAAGATACCAATTATTTACATATATAGATGGTGGGGGTGGGGAGAGAGAGGGAGAGAGATGGAGAGAATACACAATAAATCAGCCCTGATAAAACGTTAACATTTGGGGACTCTGGGTGAAATGACCTGGACATTCTTTGTATTACTGTTTTTCAACTTTTCACCGAGTCTGAAGTTATTTCAAAATAAGTTAAAAAAATTAAAAAGTATGAAAATCTAAAATAAGTTTTCCTTTTAGATGAGAAAAAAATAAGTGTGGGATTAAAAGCGTGTAGGCTATGTTCAGGGTAGTGAGAAAATCTGCAGTAATTACTTTGAAAGTGAAGTCAGTGGTTACAAAGAGTGCTAATTGGAAGTTGGCACAATTCCAGAGCGCTGACACTATCTCCCAAATTAACCCAACAAACTGGACAGCAGAGCAGGAAAAGGTATTTTCTTTATTGGGTAGTCATAAATGAGAAGCAAGAACATTCCAAATAATGCTGAGCTACTTTACAAATAAGGACTTTTCTCACAAGCTTTACAAACTTAAAAAAAAAAAACTGCCCTAAAGGCAACCATCCTACAAATAACTACAAGTTAACAAAAATAGAAGGGACACCCAGGAGTCCCCTGGGCTCACCATCAGCAGCAGCGTCGTCTCTCCAGTGCTGGCCATCTCAGAGAGGTGGCATTTTCCATGACGAGCAGAAATTAACTAGACTAGCTATAGGGACTACGAGACGTTACAAAGTGTGCAATTACTCAGGAACATGCACACGTAGAGGAAAATCGTAGAACCAGGTAGTGGTGGTAATGTGGACAAGTTTCCCAATAACAGCCGAAAGCCTGGATTAATCTTTGTTTTGGAGTTGTCCTGTGTTGGGTAGGATGGTTAGCGGGGTCTCGGGCTTCCACACACTAGATGCCATAGCACTCCCTCCCAGCTGTGACAACCAAATATGTCTCCAGACATCGCCGAATATCCCCTGGGGCACAAAACTGCCCCAGCTGAGAATCGCGGTTCTAAGGTCCCTCCTACCAACAAATTTCTGAGTCTGTGTTGAGTAAATGAAATGCTACAGAATTTCAGAGGGAGAACTAATGCAGTCAGAGGAGGATTTAGGGAGCAGGGAGGATTTGAGATGAGTCTTGGGGTAAAATAAACCAAATAGGGGTAGAGGAAATGGTGAGCTTTCCAGAAGCACAGATGGCACAATTTAAGGAGTATACACAGGAAAGAACAGACCACCACAGAACTGTCAGGAAGCCAGTCAGCTGGGCAGAGTCTCCACTAGTAGATAAGGCGAGAGGTACTTGTCATGTTGTAATGTGTTGAAGGAATTACAAAGCCTTTTTTTTTTTTTTTTTTTTAAACAGAGTTTTACTCTTGCTGCCCAGGCTAGAGTGCAATGGCGCAATCTTGGCTCACCACAACCTCCACCTCCCGGGTTCAACCCACTCTCCTGCTTCAGCCTCCCGAGTAGCTGAGATTACAGGCATGTGCCACCATGCTCAGCTGATTTTTTATTTTTAGTAGAGGCGGGGTTTCTGCATGTTGGTCAGGGTGGTCTCGAACTCCTGACCTCAGGTGGTCTGCCCGCCTCAGCCTCCCAAAGTGCTGGGATTATAGACGTGAGCCACCGTACCTGGCCGGAATTTCAAATCTAAAGTCAAGTCTGCTTAGGCTGGCATCCTGACCTAGCCATGGCATCTGAAGGTTAATGCTAAGTGCAGTCCCACAAGGGACAATGTTCTTGTTAGACAACAACCCACATCATCTACTACTCCATTAAACAAACAATGGCTTAAGAGATGAGAAAGTGGTCAATGTTTGCCATTTATTTATTTATTTATTTATTTATTTATTTATTTATTTAGACAGAGCTCTGTCACCAGGCTGGAGTACAGTGGCATGATCTCGGCTCACTGCAATCTCTACCTCCCGGGTTCAAGCCCTTCTCCTGCCTCAGCCTCCTGAGTAGCTGGGATTACAGGTGTACACCACCACACCCAGCTAATTTTTTTATTTTTAGTAGAGATGGGGTTTCACCATGTTGGCCAGGATGGTCTCCATCTCCTGACCTCGTGATCTGCCCACCTCAGCCTCCCAAAGTGCTGGGATTACAGGCGTGAGCCACAGCGCCCGGTCAAATGTTTGCTTCTTATATGCCACTGCTCTCTATGTCTGAATGAAAAAGATCCAATTTTAAAGTGTACTTTAAAGAGAAGCTGAAAGCAAGCAAGTTGGGAGGGAGGGAGGTGGAGAACAGTGTTCACCGGGCATGAGTGAAACACATCATGTTTTGTGAAAGATGGTGGAGTGCTGACTTCCTGCTATATTCATGCAACACTCACAGGCCAGGAAGGCTGGAATTTGCAAGCGTGTAGATGACCAAGACTTCAGTCTTTCTTTTGACTAATTCTCTATTTTCCCAGTTTGGACCACAAGACTCTGGCGGGGGGGGGGGGGTTCCAAGAACTGGGGTTGCGGCACACGTTTGAGGCAGTCTTATCAAGTTTCAAGTCAGCCCTAAGAACCGAGCTGCATCCACGTGGGTTGCCTCTCTTCTTGGCGTGGGGCTCGGATGCACTCTGAAAGCCCCAGGAGAAGCTCACTGTAGTAAGAGGCTCTGTTGTTGTACAAGAGACTCTTCTAGTGGCCACCTCTGATCAGGCACCAGCCTGGTGGGGCAGCTCAAACCCCCTACATCCACCCAACAGGCCTTTGAAGGTCTGAGAATGCTGAGTCTCACCTATGTCAGAATGAGATGGGAGAGTTCCCTGAACTCCTCGCAGGACTTGTGACAGGGGTGAAGCTCCTTTGCTTGGCCGCCATGTGCTCAAACCCCTTATGGGAGGGAGAGCACGCAGACGGGCAGGGGCAGGTGTAGGAGGTGGGGTGAGCACTTTTGCACTCTGGCCCTGTGGTAGCATCTGGGGGTGTGTTACAATTAATGCTCTTTTAGAAGCTGCCATCTGCGGATGGCTACATGTTAAACCAGCTCAGTGGAGAAGAAGGGTGACAGCCTTTTACACCCTGCCCTCTTGGTACCCAGGTCTTTGGTCCAGCATTCAGGAAGAATCAGGTCACCCAGACTTGAAGGATGGTGAATGTGAGGATTTTACTGAGTGATGGAGGTGGCTCTCGGTGAGACAGATGGGGAGCTGGAAAGGGGATGGAGTGGGAAGATCATCTCTCCCCCGGAGTTTGGCCGTCCCACAGCTGATCTCTCCTACCCTCCCCAGCAGAACTCCTCTCAATGTTCAGGCGCACCTTTTCTTTTCTCCTCCTCTGCTGCACTGCTCTGCCACTCTTCTGCTTGTGGAGCCTGGGGTTTGGGGTTTATATGGATACAGGATAGGGGGCCCTGGTGGGCCAAAAGGCAACATTTGGGCACAAAAACAGGAATGCCTGTTCCCATTTAGGGCCATGGGTTTCCAGGCTTGAGGGTGGGGCCTTTGCTGGGGAACCACCCTCTTCTACCCAGTATTTCCCTGCCTCCTGTCCTTATCAAGAAAGTGCCAGGGGCGACCCTGTGGCCAATTCATTCAGTCAACTGCATGAGGCTGCAAACACCCTTCTGCAGTTCCCACTGTGTCTTGCTGCTTAGAGAGATGACAGTCAGCCGGGCACAGTGGTTCACACCTGTAATCCCAGCACTTTGGGAGGCCACGGCGGATGGACCACAAGGTCAGGAGATCAGAACCATCCTGGCTAACACCATAAAACCCTGTCTCTACTAAAAATACAAAAAATTAGCCAGGCGTGGTGGTGGGCACCTGTAGTCCCAGCTACTAAGGAGGCTGGGGCTGGAGAATGGCGTGAACCTGGGAGGCAGAGCTTGCAGTGAGCCGAGATCACGCCACTGCACTCCAGCCTGGGCGACAAAGCGAGACTCTATCTCGAAAAAAAAAGAGAGATGACAGTCCATCTAAGCAGCCCCTGTGGGGCAGGGACTAAGGCTTCTTGTAAAAGTCATATTGAACCACCTCCTCTCCAAGTAGATGAACCTTTTCTAAGTAACTCTTTCCCTACATTCCAAAAAAACTTCTGAAATGGGACCCCTGATTGAACGTTGCCCAGATGCTTTATGGATTATAGTTTGGCATCATTAGAGTCATCCAATGCTTCCACTTCATCTTTCAGGGAGGCCCAGGAGCCACTTGATTCTCATTTAACTCATATTCACTAGAATATTTTTATTTTAAAAAATAGAAAAAAAGGGACCAAAATATTTACATGTATTGGAGATTTAAAATAAAAGCGTTATAAATCCAAAAGAGCTTGTGCAAACCGAGAGCTTTCAATCCCAGGCCTCCTGCTGAGCCAGCCACCAGGCTGCAGCACCTTCTGCCAAGCTTCTCACAGTCAATCCAGAAGCTTTCTCCAGGGCTAAGAGAAAGTTATTAAGATTGCCGCCTTGGCCATTATTTCACAACCGAGTTAACCTCTATCCCAAGGGCAACATTTTGCAGCTGTTTGCAGTGAGTCAGTACTTTCTTTCTATTCTTTTCCTTTTTTTCTATTTTCTTCTTTTTTGGTACATTACCCTTTCCACTTTTGCCTGTGACTAGGGGCATACGAACAAAGTTTAGGTCTGCTTCTTGCTGTTCTGAATAGCTGTCTGCTTTTTAAAAGGCAGAAATGAAAACAGTAGTCACGTGACATTCTTTCAAATTAAAGTTACACAATGACACAAAGCTGAGGCGCGTACACACACAAAAGACGCAGCGATGCTACTTCCCGCCATTGAAAACACCACTTTTCAGATGACACTTAATGGTTCTGTTTATTATATAATTCCATCTCATAACATACATTTCCTTCCCTTAGAATGAACAATACTTGCTTTTAAAAAATCCTTGTACAGTCTGCACCAAGCACACAAACCAATCACGAGTGACTATTTCTTACAATGTTTGAAATTGCATAGACCAGGAGGTCTTAAAGCAGGGTCCCCTGACCAGCAGCAGCAGCATTCAGGAACTTTTTATAAATGCAAATTGCCAGGCCCCACCCCAGACCTAGGGCACCAGGAATTCAAGGGTGGAGCCCAGAAGTCTGTGGTCAAACAAGCTCAGCAGGTGATTCTGAAGCTCACTGAAGGTGTAGTGGGTAAGAGCGTTCTGGGCCCTGAGCACCTGGCCTCGGTCATTTGAAACCACCCTGAGTGCCCTCAGTGCTCACTTCTTCACCTTGTCAAACTGAGAGAATGACAGTAACACCCCACAGGACTGTCTTGGAGTCCATTAGGTAATCCAACACTGTCCGAACGTTGACAGTGCTTGCCTGTGGCTGGCCAGGGAGCAGGGAATGGCTGCAAACAGGCAGAAAGGAACTTTAGGGGTGATGGAAATGCGCTAAAAGTGGAATGTGGTGATGGCTGCACAACTCAGTTTACGAGAACTCACTGAATCGTAGCTCAAGAGGTGAATGTTATCTGTAAATATACCTTAACAAAACTGTTCACAAAATACTAAAAATGTTTAGAAAAGTGCCTTGTTCATAGTCATCAGATGTTGGCTCTAGTCATCTAAGCCACTTGAACAGATTTATCTAATTGTGCATATTCTTCTAAAAAGGAACTAATCTCCCTCCAAAGTGTGAGGGTCTTGTTCCACCTTGATGTAGGAATGGGATCTATGCTGTGACCTGTTACTGATCCAAAACGTAAATCAGACCTATGGTGACCATTTTCATGATGAAGACTTTACAGAGGGAAAAATGATATTCCTTGGAGTATAGTAATATGCCAAAGGCGAACTGAAATAGAACCAACCCAGTGGTAGTTCTCCAGAGATAACATGCGTTTAAAACGCATTGGATGTGTATATTTGCTCTAATTTATAATAGCTGGCTTCATTATTGCCATCTCTATTTCAATAAGCAATGACTCACCATAAACTCTGCTGACCAGGATATAGGGAACAGAAGCAATGCAAGACAGAATGTGGAAACAGACAGAGGTGGCCATGGATACAGCCTTAAGAAACAACCCCATTTCAGTGCCAGAACCACACCATGCACTATTTAATAACACTTACTGATTTTTTTGACAACTAACAATGCTGAACTGTCCCTGAGCCCTGTGCTCCTACAACACAGAAACAGTTACAGAATCTTCCTCCTCTTTCCTAACTCAGGAAATAGCTGGAGGCAAAGCCACCTTCCCCATATACTTCCACTCTTCTTCATGAACCCCGTTAATTCTTGGACCACTCCCTTGTTCACCTGTGTTTATAAAACCCTAGTTCTTCCTCTTCTCTGAGACATTTCTCATTAATAAACATTACCCCTACTGCAGTAGCCTAGGTAAAATTATCTTAATTGTCTGGTACATTTCATTTTTGACACAATAAATATAAGTTTAGCTGGCCATTCCGTCATTTTCAGTTAACAATGTTATTTGCAACACCTGACATTTTACAGTATTTTAGAATACATACATATGTGCACACACACATACACACACCTATGTTAGCTGTTCAATTGCATGTATTCATGCTAAAGTATAAAAAGGAAATTAAAGTCGATTTGCACATACAACTACGTATGACTAATCATCTATGTCAGAGGTGAGCAAACTTATTTCTACAATGGGCTGGATGGCAATCTTTTTTTTTTTCCCTGTTTTGCATGTCACACTGTCAGTTCTGTTTCAGTCACGTGAAAGCAGCCACTGACAGTACATACAGGAATGAGCAAAGCTGTGTTCCGAGAAAACTTTCTTTCCTTTCTTTTTGAGATGGGAGTCTCGCTTTGTCATCCAGGCTGGAGTGCAGTGGCACGATCTTGGCTCACTGAAAGCTCCGCCTCCCAGGTTCACGCCATTCTCCTGCCTCAGCCTCCCGAGTAGCTGGGACTACAGGCACCCGCCACCATGCCTGACAAATTTATGTGTTTTTAGTAGAGACGGGGTTTCACTGTGTGAGCCAGGATGGTCTCAATCTCCTGACCTTGTGATCCGTCTGCCTTGGCCTCCCAAAGTGCTGGGATTTACAGGTGTGAGCCACTGTGCCCAGCCAGCCTTATATATTTTTTAAATGTTTTTAAGAAACACAGTAATCTGTGAGTTGAGATTTTGAAAAAATTGCAAAAATATTGTACATTAGCATTTTAAAGTTGGAGGCTGGGCACAGTGGCTTATGCCTGTAATCCCACCGCCTTGTTGGCTGAGACTGGAGGATCGCATGAGCTCAGGAGTTTGAGACCAGCCTGGGCAACAGAGTGGGATCCCGTATCTACAAGTTGTTGTTTTTGCTTGTTTGTTGTAATTAGCCGGTGTGGTGGTACATACCTATAATCCAGCTACTCAGGAGGCTAAGGCAGGAGGATCACTGGAGCCCAGGAGTTTGAGCCTGCAGTGAGCTAGGATTGCACGACTGCACTTCAATCTGGGCAGCAGAGCAAGACTCTGCCTCACAGATAAAGTCAGTGGAAAGTGCTGTAGTAAACTTTTCCCAGTTTCCCCCCAATCTGTTTTACCATGGGCCACTCCCTTACCCTGCTTTTATTTTTTTCACATTAGCTATTAACATGCCCTGAAAGTAATGTTCCTTAGAATTCCCTCAGGAAGAACCACTCTAGATCAGGTCTGCAAACTACACCCCACCAACTGTTTTTGAAAATAAAGTTTGCACTCCGGCCTGGGTGACAGAGGGAGACCCTGTCTCAAAAAATAAATTAATTAAAAGGTCCAAACACAGCATTTCCTGTGGTATCCCACAAAATGAGCTCTGGGAAAGCCTACTTAGTACATGCCCAAAGAACACAAGGACTCAGTGGTCAAATTTGGTTTGAGAAATGCTGCATTCTATATTCCATCTTGGAGATTCAAAGCAGACATCCACTTAGTAAAGACATCTCTTAGTAAAGACTTAGAGACGTCCTGAAATAAAAACATTAATTTAACCCAGCATTTCCCAAACTTATTTTAAACATCACACCACACACACACTCAGCTAACTGAAATTTTTAGAATTCTATGTAAATTCAGAGTCAATAAAGTCTTAAAGTCAGAAACTTGGTTAACACATCATTCAGTGATTTGAAGTTTTTCCCGGTTTTTCTGAGTTAAAAAAAATTCATGATGTGATACTTTCAGATGTTAGAAATCTGGAGTGTTGCTCTTAAAGAAATGCGGGCCCCCCCCTTCAAGCACCTTACTAATAACACTGCTTAAGCTCAGAACCTCTGCCCTGAATTTGTTCTGTTGCATAGGTAACAATGATTGAGTTGACTGAGTTGTCAGTAATACTGCTGAGGCCTCTATGTCTTACTGTCATTATTTTTCTTCCTCAATAATCAACATTTTTCATTTCAGTTACTTTTAATTAGCACAACTTCTTTACCTTGATGTATTTTTCAAATATATTGCTGAATATATAAGGAATATGCTCATAATAAAATATCAGACGCTAACAGAAGAGCATGAAGAGAATTCTGCTCAAGTTTGGCAACTATTACTATTCCTGGATTAAGCCTTTCATGTTTGTGGGGACTTCATGTTTTTGAAACAGAGTCTCTCTGCTCTGTCGCCCAAGCTGGAGTGCAGTGGCACAATCACAGCTCACTACAGCCTTGACTTCCTGGGCTCAAGCGATCCTGCCACCACAGCCTCTTGAGTAGCTGGGATCACGGGCATGTATCATCACACCTGGCTTATTGGTTTTTTTGAATTTTTTTGCAGAGATGAGGTCTCACTAGGTTGTCCAGTCTAGTCTCAAACTCCTGGGCTCAAGTGATCCTCCTGCCTCGGCCTCCCAAAGTGCTGGGATTATAGGCATAAGCCACTGCACTTTGTGTTTGTAAAAAACAATATCCTACACAGGCCATTTTAACTTTATTTTTTCGAGTTACAATATAGTTCATATTGCATCTTTCCATGTTCGTAAACAGTTCCCTGATCACTATTTTAATGGCTGCATATGAATATTCTCCCATATGGAACAACACAACTTCTTTAATCAAACTCCTATTGATGGACAGTCAGGTAGTTTCTAATTATTTTGTGTACACAAAGGACATGGTGGTGAATGTCACTGACATAAATCTTTGGAAACGTGTCCAGTTGGTTCCCATGGTGGACTTGGGTCTCAGTACCTCCCCTGCAGGAGTTATCCTAGGTGGCAGTATTTAGAGGGTCACGTAGGCCCTGCCTCCCATCTCTGGGATTGGCTGACAGACTGAAGAACATCAACCCTGATTACCCAGTGATCCATTGAACACCTAGGTGAGAAAAGATGAGATGGGCCAGCCAGAGTCCTTCCTTCAGGAATGACAGAGAATGAGGCAGTTTTCAGGCAGACGACAGTTTAGAGAATGGCTCATGACACTATGACGGGTTCCAACCGGCCATATGCAGAAACTGTGGATGGTAGTGGGAATGAACGCCCTAGTCGCCAGAGGCCGAGTCCTATGTGAGGGGAGCTCAGGCAGGCTAATGCGACTGCACTAGGATGAGTAAGACCTGGGAGCTGCTGTTTATGACGCTAAGGCATCACAGCTTTTGTTCTTGGGGAACCCTGGTTTAAGCCCCGTTCCCAGTACCAGCTTATGTGATCCCTCGGAAAATTATTTAACGTCTGTATTTATCTCATGAGAAGATTAAATGAAGAGATAATCTATGGTGCCTCACACATACAGAGTGCTCCATGTACATTAGCTCTCCCAGTTACAGTATTATCATTACGACCCAAGCCACTGTGGATCCCGAGAACTGCCAGATAAGACGTTCCCTAGGGCTTGGCTGGCTGGCCATCCCTTAAGGCCTCTGTATATATATATATATCCTTGTAGTAAGTTTAGGACACTTGGATCAATCTCCTGCCAGCAAAATTAACAAAAACAGTTCTTTAAGTTCTAGAGTTGGGGTTGCCAGTTCGAAGAGCAGAACTCTTTCAGAGAAACTCCTCTTACAAGTGACCTAAGCAATAATTCAACTCTAGAAATGCTCACCACACGTGTGCCGACTGGTTTGTAAGGAGCTGTTATAATATGCTTGTGCTATCTGTGTTCAAGTTCAACACGGATCCAGAAACCTTGCCTAGAAACTTACAGAGCACCTTGTCCCATCAGCAGGGCTGCCACAGTCAAGTGGTTCTAGGCAAACACTCGAGGAGGCAAAATATGGGAGGGAAAGAGATGGCTTAGCTAGCCAGTGCTTTAAAGAACAAAGTAGCTGATAGAGAAACAGACCCAATCCACACACCTTTTCCACTGTCATTAAAGCAACGGGGTGGGAACAGCTTCTCCTTTTTTTTTTTTTTTTGAGACGGAGTCTCGCTCTGTTGCCCAGGCTGGAGTGCAGTGGCTGGATCTCAGCTCACTGCAAGCTCCGCCTCCCGGGTTCACGCCATTCTCCTGCCTCAGCCTCCGGAGTAGCTGAGACTACAGGAGCCCGCCACCACGCCCAGCTAATTTTTTGTATTTTAGTAGAGACGGGGTTTCACCGTGTTAGCCAGGATGGTCTCGATCTCCTGACCTCGTGATCTGCCCACCTCGGCCTCCGAAAGTGCTGGGATTACAGGCGTGAGCCACTGCGCCCGGCAGCTTCTCCCTGCTACACCCATTCACTCCCTTCCTCCTCTTCAGCCCTGTCCCCCTGTTTAGACTGCTAAATATTAAAGCAATCCTTTCTCTTTGATTTTAAACTCATCTCATATGAGAGAGAGAGGGGAGGAAGGGAAGGAGAGCGAGAAGAATGTGGAAACGGAAGACAGAAAGCCAGTGTGAAATTTAAGTCCTCTCAGGCCTATATTTCTAAGAACAGCCCTAGGTCCTATCAGTGCATCAAACAGGGAGCAATAAAAACCAAACCAGTCACCACCGGACCTTGCCAAAGAGTTCACAGCAGTGGCTCCTACTGAAGTGCTCACCAGATTCCCAGGGCAGCCAATTCAAAATGGGTGTGAAGCGGCTTCCCCGGGTGACTGGCTCCACCCAGACTGAACACACTGCTGGGTTAAGATTTATAGTGGAAAAAACAATGGTTTCTTTCAGGGTTCCATTAGTTTCTTCTGAGTTCTAGCTGTCAATTTGATATCTGTTAATATCTGGAAGAAACTTATCAATAGTGGGCTCTCAAATTCTACATATGCCAAACATATCTACAGGGGAAAAAAGAAAAATTCAGACATCTCCAATGCTCCTTCTGTAACTTCAGTCCAGCTTTTATCTCAAAGATACTGAATGTGTTGTTTAGAAGTCTAGAATGGGAGTGCAGAAGCGATCACAATACATCAAAAACTTGAGGTGCAGTCTGATGAGTTTCTCTACTCCCTGCTTAGTAAATTTCGAGTTTTCTATTTTTGGAGGACGTAATCCCTATGCGCACTGCTTTTAGCATCTAAGCATTTTCCTCAAGATGGGTCAAAGTGTCAAGGGTTTCACGAGAGCCTCGATCAATTCCTGCAAAACACTGTGGATTTGCTAAAGACTTAAAATAGGGACACAGTCCTCACAGATTCAGCTTAAGGATCATATACACAAATGACCACCTGAGACCACAGAGGACCGGATATGAGCTACTTATAGTCATACTGAGCCGGTGAACAAGAATAGCAGGAAAGCGGCCAGTTTTCTTGTAGTGAGGTTCTTTGAAGTAAAGTATTTATTAAACATTATATTATAGTGCATGAAACAGAAATCTTTGAAGGCAGGTTATCCTACTCTGCACAGTGTCCACTGCTAACGAATTACTTCCTTTTCCTCTCAGGTTTTGTTTTTCTATTTGTGAAACTGAAACCCAGATTGTTTTCCTCCATCCATGAAACCAGCTGGCACAAAGCACTCCTTCTGGTAATAATGTCCATCAATGGAAACAGCATTAAAAACGATTCCAACCCATCACTTCACTACCACACAAGAGAATGTGCAGATTAAGAAGGTGCTCTCTAAATACTGGTCAGCAACTTCTCTAAAACAGAAAACTAGGCTATTAAAAAATGACGAAATGACTAAAAATGGCAACAAAATGGGGCTTCCGTTTTTATTTAAAAGCAAAAATTACCGATTGCATTTCCCATTTCATACCTCTAGACTGACGTGCCTTGTTTCAGCTAGCATTTTCTATTTCTCAGTAAAGTACCCTGGATATACCAATAAGAGCCTCATCTTAAAGAAATGTCCAAAAGAAGACCAAGAGGGCGATATAGTTTATTCTTCTGAACCAATTATTAACTTAAGAGTCTTTGCCTTGGGAAGGAATACTGTGCAGCGAAACTCCCAACGAGCCAGCACAAGTGGTCACGTGCTGAAGATGCAATGGAAGAATCCTGGCCCACTGGCCAAAAGGTGTCTCCGGCTAAGTGTGTGCTGAGAGGAGAAAAGGACAGCGCCGGACACATGGCTGAGTCTGTTTCAACGTGGCTGAGAACGGCGGGAAGCTTTTTAAAATCTAGGAATACATCAAAGGGTGAATGCAGATTAAGCCCTGCTCCTTTTTTTTTCCCTGAAAGGCTCACTTTTGTTCCTAATAGAAAGACTTAGATGGTATTTCTTCAGATCATAAAGCAAGTTGTACTTTTAATGATGGAATAAAAATTATAAAAGTAAAACGTGGCTTTTCCTCCCCATTCTTTTTTTCCTTTTTTAAGTGATGAATTCAGGAAAAGACAAGTCTAGGCCAAATTTATCTCTTGTTAACCTTCAGGGATGTGGAGTACGCCAAGCATGATGTTAGTACAAAGTCAAATTTGGATGATGTAGTCATTTTTTTGTTAATTCCATTATTAGAAACATTAGATAACATGGTAGTATCTAAGGAATACAGCTTTAAAAATAGTATGCACCTTCACTATCAAAGACTGTAACGCAAAATCAACTGGTGCCCACGACTGAACCTTTGAAATAGAAGTTATGTCTATGTTAGCCAGGCTGGTCTTGAACTCCTGACCTCAGATGATCTGCCCGCCCCACCCTCCCAAAGTGCTGGGATTACAGGTGTGAGCCACTGCACCCATGGCATGTACCTGTAATCCTAGCTACTCCAGAGGCTGAGGCAGGAGAATCGCTTGAACCCAGGAGGTGGAGGCTGCAGTGAGCTGAGACTGTGCCATTGCATTTCAGCTTGGGCAACAAGAGCGGACGCCATCTCAAAAAAACAAACAAAAAACAAAACAAAAGAACCTTGTTATGTCAATAGAGTATTTCTAAGTGGGTTAGCAGCTCCCTGACAGTCTACACCTCTCCAGCCTTCCCAGGCCGCCCATCCTTGGCTCCCCCTCCAGCCTTCCCAGGTGGCCCATCCTTGGTTTCCCCTCCAGCCTTCCCAGGCCGCCCATCCTTGCTTCCCTCTCCAGCCTTCCCAGGCCGCCCATCCTTGGTTCCCTCTCCAGCCTTCCCAGGCCGCCCATCCTTGGTTCCCTCTCCAGCCTTCTCAGGCCCACTCATCCTTGGCTCCCCCTCCAGCCTTCCCAGGCCGCCCATCCTTGGCTCCCTCTCCAGCCTTCCCAGGCCCGCCCATTCTTGGCTCCCTCTCCAGCCTTCCCAGGCCCGCCCATCCTTGGCTCCCTCTCCAGCCTCGCAAGGCAGCATTCTTCTCACCACACTCAGGCATTCCACTTGAGCCCCTGATCTCGCTCTGCCCTTCTCCCGGGGGAGTCTGCCACATCAACTGTCCTCTCTTCCCTCTCTACTGGCCCCTTCTTTTCATCCTGAAAGTCAACCTGAGTCATTCCAATCAACAAATTCTCTCTCGACTCTCTGCATCCCTCGTGGTTACTGCCTTCTGACCCGACCCGTGTTCTCCACACAGCCCTCTGTTCTAGCTGCTGTGACCACACTTGCACTCGCGACCAAACCAGCCCCAAGTGGCTATCGCCACCATTGTTCTTCCCAGCTGACAAGCTGTCTCAGGCACCCACAGGCTAGATATTTCAGGGGAAATGACTGTTACAGAAATGTTCACATTAGAATGAAGAAACAGATCAATACACATCAATCATATTAAAAAGGTACTTCTAAGACAAAGCATAAATTATTATTCATATTCAATATTTTAGGAATAAAAGTAACTATGTTTCTAAAGCTTTATGGTTTTGAATTGATGGTACGTTGTAATCATGCATAGATAGGGTCTGCCTGGGAACTGTAAAATATTATATTACAGTAGTCCCCCCTTATCCAAGGTTTTAGCTTTCCAAGGTTTCAGTTACCTGTGGTCAACCATGGTCCAAAAACGTTATATGGAAAATTCCAGAAATAAACAATGTATAAATTTTAAATTATGAGTCATTCTGAGTAGTGTGAGGAGATCTTGTGCTGTCCTGCTCCGTCCTGCCTGGGTCATAAACCCTCTCCTCTCTGGGTCCAGCATCTCTACACTGTAGACACCCCTACCGCCAGCCAGTCACTTAGTAGCCACCTTGGTTACCAGATCTACTGTCAGGTGGTCTCAGTGCTTAGATTCCTTTTTTTTGTTTTTGAGACAGAGGCTGGCTCTGTTGCCCAGGCTGGAGTGCAGTGGCATGATCCTGGCTCGCTGTAACCTCCACCTCCTGGGCTTAAGCCATGCTCCCACCTCAGCCTGCCAAGTAGCTGGAACTACAAGATGTGTCACCAGGCCTGGCAAATTTTTGTGGTTTTTTTGTAGAGACAGAGTTTTGCCATGTTGCCCAGGCTGTTCTCAAACTCCTGAGCTCAAGTGATCCACCTGCCTTGGCCTCCCAAAGTGCTGGGATTACAGGTGTGAGCCACTGTGCCTGGCAGGAACTATTATTTGACTTCACAATGGCCCCAAAGTGCAAGAGTATGATGCTGGCAATCTGGATATGCCAAAAAGCAGTTGTGAAGGGCTTCCTTTAGTGAAAAGGTGAAAGTTCTCAACTTAAGGGGAAAAAAAGCATGCTGAGGTTGCTAAGATCTACAGTAAGAATGAATCTTCTATCCATGAAATTGTGAAAAAGGACAAAGAAATTTGTGCTAGTTTTGCTGCTGTACCTCAAACTGCAAAAGTTACAGCCACAATGTGGGCTAAGTGCCGAGTTAAAATGGAAAAGGCATGAAAGGCAAGCGTATACAGGGTTCGGTCCCATCCGCTGTCTCAGGCATCCCCTGGGGATTTTGGCACGGCTCCCCCGCGGAGAAGGGGGGCTACTGTCCGGTACTTCCCTTCAGAAAGCCGCATTTTCAAGTTCCCTATTTCCGATTCCCCTTCGTGACTGTCATGCAGGGAGCAAAGAAAACCCATTGTGTCCAAGGAAATTTTTACTTTCTCCAGGGATTCAGAAAGCTGACTTTCTGACACTCAGAAACTCAGGCTGCATTGGGTGAGAAGGTTCGGTAGGGAAGAGGTACTTTCTATCTCAGAATCTGCTGGAGCTGAGGGCGCTTTTTGGTTTGATCTAGTTTCACTGTGTTTCATGGAGAGGTTCCTCTAAGAACAAAAGGTTCTGTGGAAGTCACGTCCTTTATCCCTCTTAGCCATCCCCGTGTCTGCCTTAGCCAATCTCCCATTTGTAAAAAGAAAGCAGAGACCAGGCTATGGCTGAATAGTTTCAGACAGCCCCTATCCCACTGTCAGCCTTTGCTAAGTGGAATGCTTTAATTACAAGGGTCACACAAGGTCTTAAGACACAGGAATGTGTCTGAATGTAATCACTGTGTATGTGTCTCAGCCTAATGAGGAGGGGACTATCATGAGGGTCTGGTGGTGAAGATCCTGCAAGAAGGTGCCTTGTTTGAGATCTTCCAAGGAGACACAGTACTCAATGAATGTGGGTGAGCAGAAATTACAATTTAGTTGGATTAATTTTTGGTAGTAATATGGAGCTTTGCAAAGAGAAAGGCATTTGCTGAAGACACTGGTAAAATATGTGCTGAAGCTCTGCCTCACCCAGTCTGGTTCAAAAGTCAAGTATCAAAGAGTCAAGGGACCCTCCTATTCAGAAGAAAGCCCTGACTGGTTAATGTATTAGAAGCAAGAGTAAATGCTCCACAGGTTTTTCATTAAATAAAAGTAGATCTAGTCCAGGGGCTTTTCTGTAACAGGTGCTCCTGAGTCAGGAATCAAGACCCGTGAAGTAAGAAAACACAGGTAGGCAAGGGGGTACCTTCTCCTTTAACGAAAGTGGCCTGTCAGACTGTCGGGGAGCCTCTATCAGTGGAGCCAAGCCAGCCCCAGGGACACAGTTAAAGACCCTTGCCATCAAATGCAAAAGGAAGCAGTAGGACTTAGAGTAGGCGATTTCTTACCAAAAATGGAATCATTTTTCAGTTTGGTGTACAGTTGAGCCTTGAGCAACACGGATTTGAACTGAATGGGGCCACTTCAATGTGGATTTTCTTCTGACTCTGCTGCCCTTGAAACAGCAAGATCAACCCCTCCTCCTCTTCCTCAGCCAACTCCACATAAAGACGATGAAGATCAAGACCTTTATGATGATCCACTTCCACTTAATGAATAAATACATTGTCTTCTTGATGATTTTCCCAACATTCTCTCTAGCTTACTTTATTGTAGGAATACAGTATATAATCACGTAACATACCAAATGTGCTAAATGACTGTTTATGTTATTGGTAAGACTTCTGGTCAGCAGTGGGCTACTAGTAGTTACATTCTGGGGGAGTCAGAAGGTATATGTAGATTACTCACTGCACAGGGTTGGCGTCCTAGCCCCCACGTTGTTCAAGGGCCCACTGAATCTAGGATGTTGTACCCCATCAGAATCTCTCAGGAGTCTTCCCTGTGCCACACTCAGTGATTCCCTCATTACAAGATTAGGCGTTCCTGTTATGAATGGGCGTTCATTTTTGTTTTATTTTTGAGGATTTGAGGGATGGGTAACATGGCCTTCTCCCAGCATATAAAGAGCTTAACCTACAAGGCCCAGCTATTTCTTTAATAAAAGTGGGTAGCGGGGCTATGACTGATGATTATCTGTCAGAGAATAAGTGGGATTATTGTGTTTTTAGGTAACGTCCCAGAAACTATGGCTGTCCCTTACCCGGAGTGAGAAGGTTCTGGTGCATGCAGAGCCAGATTACATGTGTGTTTCTATCCCTCTGAACCCCGGGCAAAGAGAAAAGTTGGTCAGCTTCCATTTCTCTTGTCTTACCAGTTCTAGTACCAAGAATTCTGCCACTATAATAAGAGGAGCCCCATTCTTTCTTTTTTTATAGGCTTATCCAGAAAGGCATTCTAGGTGTCATAAGCAACTCCCTTAAGCCAGCCTAGCAGGATTTCCAGGACGAGTGTTCATGTCCCAGGGCCGCTTAGGAGGTAAGAAGTCACTCCCAGGGTGACCACTCCTGAGGCCACCACGCCACGGTGCGCCTGGCTGTGAAGAGGCTCCTCACCAGGCAATTTCCTCCTCAGCAACGCGTGAGGGTAACAGCAGCAGCTCCTGGAAGCTGTTCCCTCCTCCTGTGAGAACTAAGTCAGAGGCTGAGAGTGTGCTGGGGGAGGGCACGCAGGTCTTCACACCTCTCAGTCAGGGACTTCCCCAGGGCCCCCAGGGAAGGGGTGGGCCTCCCAGGCACCCGCCCAGCATCAAGGGCTGAGAAGCTACAGTTCCAGAGTGGGAGGGAAAGCCCCTCACCAGAACAGGCCGATCCCAGAGCCCCAAACACCTCTGGTGTCCACTTGGGCCCAGGAAGGCAGACAGTTGTCAGGGCTCTGGTGTGACCCACTGACGGCAGGCCACAGCCGCAAAGACCGCTCCTCGGAGGACTCACAACTTTTCTCTGGAGGAGACAAGACTATGTTGTTGAAGACAGACAATTTCCTGGGTCAAAGAGGGAAACAAATCCACAGAAAAATAAATATGTTCTCAGACCTGCCCTTCTTCTTCAGGGTAAAATGCAATGAATTGCAGGCTTCTGAGCTAATAAGACCAAGTGAGGCCGAGGGCAGTTCACAGCTGATCATTTGCCAAGAAGCAAAAGCCTAGAAGGCCCGATTCGCTCGAGCTCGCCACGTCCAGCAGCAACCTGGAGTGACCGTCAGCGCAGGGCTGGGTGCCGCCTGCGGCCGCAGGCCTTGTCAGGTACGGGTGGCCGGCTGCTCCTCATGCTCAGCGGACGGGACAAGAAGGGCCGCGTTCAATCCAGGGAAGGCAGAAGCTTCTTTCCCAGGCACCAAGGAGACAGTCCAATGAAGAGGTTGAGAAATCAGGACCCAGGGGTGAAGGGCAACCCTGCGACTGCCCACAGGAGAACACACACTTCATGGGGCTCGCCCCATCATTTTGCTTCATTTATAACATTCCCGAGATTTCCCTACCGTACACTGCCCACACTTGCTGTTCAACAAGGAATACCACAGTTCTTTTTAGCAACAATCCTTGCTACAGTACTCTCTGGATGATTTAAAAAAAAATTATTTGCTTAACGACTCTCTTCCCTTCATCAGCAGGGTCACTGCCTTGCCCGCAAAGCCCCCGTCTCTCACCTGCACCACCCGAATGGGCACTGAAAACTTAAAGTTGTATAATATCAGATCATTAACATGCAGAAAATTGTATAACTTTCAGTAGTATTTTCTTTTTTTTTTTTTTTTTTGAGACGGAGTCTTGCTCTGCCACCCAGGCTGGAGTGCAGTGGCCGGATCTCAGCTCACTGCAAGCTCCGCCTCCCGGGTTCACGCCATTCTCCTGCCTCAGCCTCCCGAGTAGCTGGGACTACAGGCGCCCGCCTCGTCGCCTGGCTAGTTTTTTGTATTTTTTTAAGTAGAGACAGGGTTTCACCGTATTAGCCAGGATGGTCTCGATCTCCTGACCTCGTGATCCGCCCGTCTCGGCCTCCCAAAGTGCTGGGATTACAAGCTTGAGCCACCGCGCCCGGCCTAGTAGTATTTTCTCACTGAATTTCCAACAGGAATTAGAAACTCCACATCTAACTTAGTTGCCTTTAGGAAGCAGCTATGGTAACCAGAAAGTTCCCAGGATCCTGTCTCCTAAAGGTAAATAAAACTTTACTCCTGGGTGTGAAATATTTCCACACTGCTAGTTGCTGGGTGGTAACATTGAGCCAGGAACTATACTAAGTGCTATGCATGCACCAACTCATTTAATTCTCACTGTCGCCAATGAGGTAGACGGTACAATTACTCTCATTTTACAGACCCAGAAACTGTGCCGAGAGAGAGTAAATGAGGCCAAGGAAATAGCCAGTAAATTAGCATGTGCTCGACTTTAAAGCAGGTGTCCTCGGTCATTACCTGGTAAATTACCTTTTGTATATAAACAGATGGGATAGAATTATTGAAGTAGTAACTATAACATTTGAAAAGGAATTCAAGAAAGGAAGCAAGATAATTAATTTCTGTAGAGATTTAATACCACAAAACTAAAACATGGCAGAATAAAGTGACGAGCTTTGGAGTCTAAAGTCTTCATTCATTCTACTCCCTTATTCAACTGCCCTGCCCCACCCCTCAACCAGGTACTCTGGGGTCAGACCTCCGAGTCCCCTAGTTTTGCTATGAAGAACTAAGAAAGGTGACTGTGTGACACATGAAGGTGATTTTGATGCATATGAATTTGCATTTAGGTGCAGTGTGTATAACACCTGGTTGCCACTGGATGCTTATTTGTGATTCAGATTTCTGTCCTAGTGAAATTGGTCCATTTCCCAATACCTAGAACATTGTCCACCACAAAATACGTACCTATCAAATACTTGGATAAATGAATGAGTAAATGGATCACAAACTTCCATGGGTATGCAAACTAAGGGTGGGGGGTAGACAGGACTTTTTCTTCCCCACTTCTGCTAATTTCAAACTAGTGACTTGGAAAGATACTTAATATGTTTTTCCTTTTTCACAATATTAGTGCTAATTAAATACAGTGTCAGTTATTACATCCCTTACAAACACATGTAGGTGGTCTCCAGAACAGGATTAATATCTACATGAATAAGGAATTAAAACACTGGTATTTGAAGCTTTGACAAATATTTTTACTATCTGAGTTTCCAAGGCAAACTATCAGTTCACAGGCAACAAGGGGAAACTGCCCAGTAACGTACAAAAAATATTATTAGTTGGTTTAAATCTCAAAATTTTACAACATTCCTATTAAAAATTATACAAACAGCATTAATTTTCTCTTCTATGCTGATTCTTCTTTTTTCCTCTCTTTATATAATGACCTTCCTGCACAGTATGTGATACCATTAAAAAGAGAGAGAATGAGCATAAGAAAATGAAAGGAACTCTGTGCTTAATATCAAAATCATTTCATTTGAGAAGAGACAAAAACGTCCTAGAAAATATATATTAACTGAAATGTATGTGCTTTGCTGCTTTTGGGGGCTCAAGTTTGTTTTAAAACAATAAAACAAATTAACATACACAATTTGGGCTACTTCTGCACTAATTATGATTTCTAGGGAAGAAGGCAGAATACCACATAGAGAATATTTAAAAACAAGCCTGTCTTCATAGCCACTACAATGACCATAATAAAAAAGACAATAACGAGGGTCAGTGAGGATGTGGAAGAACTGGATCGCTCCATTGCGAGTGGGAGGGTAAAATGGTGCAGCCACTTTGGAAAACAGCTGAGAATTCCTCATAAAGTTAAACACAGAGTTACCACACCACCTGGAAATTCCACTTCTAGGTATACACCCAAGAGAAAGTAAAACCTTGTCACCCCAAAAACTCATACATGAATGTTCATATCAGCATTATTCACAGTAGCCAAAAAGACAGAACAAACACCCACCAACTGACAGGTAAATAATATGTGGTATATCCATACAATGGGACGTTATTTGGCCACACACAGGAATGACGTACTGGCACGGGCTACACCGTGGATACCAGTATGCTAAGTGAAAGCCAAAAAAGACAACACATTGTATGATTCCTTTTCTAAGAAATGTCCAGAATAAGGTATACACAGACAGAAAGTAGATCAGTGGCTACCACAGGCTGGAGGGGGTGGAAGGAGTGAGGAGTGAATGTTAATGGGTAGGGGGCTTCTTTCTGGGGTGATGAAAATGTTCTAAAATATTATCGTGATGCTAGCACAGCTCTGCGAACAGTCTAAAAACCAACGAATCGCTGGGTGCTGTGGCTTGCGCCTGTAATCCCACTTACTTGGGAGGCGGAAGCAGGAGGACCACTTGAGCCCAAGAGTTCAGGGCTGCAGTGAGCTGTGACCGAGCCACTGCACTCCAGCCTGGGCAACAGAATGAGACCTCAGCTCGGTTAATAATGATAATAATAATGGTAATAATACCAAGTGTTAGTGTATGTCCCAAATATTGAATGAAACACAATTATAATAAAAATGTATTTGTTGCTTATCTCTCAACAAAAGAAACAACAAAAACAAGAAACAAAACCCACTGGATCCTACATTTTAAGCGGGTGAATTATATGTTAATTGTATCTCAGTAAAATTGCTACAAAAGTCCTTAGAGGCAGACATTTGAAAATTCTCTGTAAATCAAACAGTCAAAGAATTCTGGCCTGCAAAATAGACATATATGACCAGGCACAGTGGCTCACATCTAGCACTTTGGGAGGCCAAGGTGGGAGGATGGCTTGAGCCCTGGGAGTTCGCGACCAGCCTGGGCAAGGTGGTGAAATCCCTTCTGTACAAAAAATACCTAAAAAATTCACCAGGCATGGTGGCGCATTCCTGTAGTCCCAGCTACCTGGGAAGCTGAGGTGGGAGGATCACTTGAGTCATGACTGTACCACTGCACTCCAGCCTGGACCACAGAGTGAGATCCTGTCTCAATATATGTCAGAGAGAGAGACAGAGAGACAGAGAGAGAGAGAGAGAGAGAGAGAGAGAGAGACAGAGAGAGAGACAGAGAGAAACAGTAAACATATAAAATTATAAGAATGGCAACAAAAGCAGCAACGTTGCAATGAATTTAAGGAATTTGCTTCCAAAGGCTAATACTTAAAACGTGTACTAAGCAGGACATTGACTATGCCATCAAAAATAACTTTCATATACATAAAGGAAAAACATGAGTCTTTATCTTGGAAATTCCACTAAAAGTCAAATGAATTCATTTGCATTTAAAATTGAAGAAGAAAAAAGTTTTAGGTTATGACAGTTTTGGCCTATTTTAGACAGGTATTTATTAAATATTTATTAAAATGCTTGAGCTTGAAATAATACGATAGGTACCAGAAAGAAAACAAATATGAGCAATTCAGTCCCCACCTTCTGTTCAATAAAACTCACTTCCCACGGCAGGTGGCACAGAGAACTCCACCCAGGGGGTTAATCAAAATTCCCTTGGAATAATTGAAAAGCATCTGCATTTTTCCCCCAGAAACCACAAAAAAGTCACAGTAAGCAGAACATACGATCTTGATTATTAGCACTGTGCCTGTAGCAGCACAATGTGCTGTCCCCAGAAATTAAGTTACAAGACACGATGTCATTGTGCGATAAGCCAGAGATGTCTCCCCTAATGAGACTGGAAAACTCAAGGAAATCCAAAGAGAGACAATGATGATAATAAGTTGCATGTGTGATGTTTTGCTACTGTTGTGAAGCAAACTGCATATTGTGCCAAATGCAATCACTCTCAGAGCAGGCTGGGGCGGGATAGACTCTGGAGGTCACTGACCCCAACCCTTCATTTTACAACAAAGAAAACGGAGGTTTACGAAGGTCACACAACCAGTTTAAGGCATCACTGGGACTAGAGATGAGATTTTTCAGGGCTCTCTTCATGAAGTATATTTTTCTGTCTGAGTATATGTACTATGGAGAGTGTAACCTACGAAATAGAAAATTCTTAGGAATTTCTGAGAGCTACACTGGTAAAACTCCACAGAGAAGTACTGTAATTGACCATCTGTGAAAGTGTGCAACCAGAGTTTGGAGACACTCGAAATTCCAATCAAAGTGACCTGCGTGTCAGCCTAAGGGCAGGAGAATTGTAGTTTGACATCGTTTGGGTCTGTGCCTATTGTTTAGGTAGCTGAAGCCTAATCAACTGCAGAGGGCCTTTCTGTGGGAAGATAACAGCAGCATAGAGGCAAAGAAAAGGGAAGGCATGAAGGTGGCCCTTGGAGGGTGTTCTGGGAGAAGTGATTAATTCACCAAGTTCCTGCACGGCACAGGTACACTACGTCACCCTTTGCTCTGATTACCACATAAACCAAGCTAGTTTGAAATTCAGGTGACTAATGACTTTCCTAATTACTCCATTCTAGAGGGCAGAACAGTCGGTCAGTATTCTGGAGGGCAGACCAAGATTTGGTCACTGGAAGAGAAGAAACATTCCTCCCCTCAAGCTAATAAATGCATATTCTGGCTTAGCTATCAATCCCTGTGAGTTTACTCACTATAGGTCCGTTTCCTAAAATCTGGTTACTTCTAGGTTCACAGCATATTAATCATGTTTAAATTTTTTTTTTTTTTTTTTTTTGTATCTTATGATACTTTAACATTTTGCAGGGACTTACAGACCCAGAAAGACACTGCCCCTCCCAGGACCAGCTAATTCCTCAATTTAGTAAAGAACTTGGAAGTAAGCCAACCACCCATTTTATCTAACACACACCAAGCCAATATTTTCCCTGCCTTAAAACATCCCAGGGCCAGGTACCAGGCAACTCGAGACTACCCCAAAGCCCACCAACATTATTCAAACCAGCCACGCACTGCGCTTCCCGAGGAAGCCCCAATAAGGTTCCTGTCCACGCTTTTCTCTGGCTCCTTTCTGCCTCCTGACCCACACTGGTGGTTCCCCTGTGCCCTGCATGGTGGGGTGTGCCCCCTTCTCTTAGGTGATGTAAGTAATAAATTCTTTCAAGGGCATTAACCTCTTCTTGTTGGCACTCAGTCACTTCCATAAATGAAAACCCACAGATACCTTTCCAAACACCCTGCAAAATCAACACCAGATCTGCAGGACCACCGGGGGCCAGACTGCAGACTGGAGAGTTGATAGAGGCAGGAGGCAGAGAACTCTCCCCGGAGAACCTCTGACCCGCCAAGGTCGTCATGCACAGGGGGCTCTTGCCCAAACATGCTTGCGGTGAACAATTATATCCCTTAACACACGCGCAGTAAGGGAAATAAATCAATGTAGAGTGGCTCAGACTAAGGGCCCGCACCTGCACTGGAAGGCCGGGGTGGACCCACCAGGAATTCGCGCTGATAGAAATAGGGAACCCAGACCCATGAGCAGGTATATAAAGGCCCTTGTATTCAACTGTGAAGGGAGAACCGCAATCTGCTTTCAGGGCACTTTAAGTTTTCCCTCTCGCTTAGTGCATTCTACTCCACTCATTCTCCGCGTGTCCGCCTGCCTATTTCTTCCTGGTCATGAGACAAGAACCTGGACTTTGCTGAGCTAAGGAGCAAAATATCCTTGTCGCAAGAGACAAGGCCCATGGAGCTCCTGCTGGGCCCCACCTGTCCCCTTCTCCCTAGCTGGCCTGCACATGTGAAGCCCCGCCACTGGGAAGATCCAGGCTTATGGAAAGCTCACCTGTGTTGTATCTGCACACGGAACACACAACACAGCATGTACTTATGTTAGTTCACCTTCAGCAAGCTGATAAATTGATAGCACAATATTAAATCGAACTTTTACTCTAGATAGATGTGGCATTAACAGACGATCCATGGAGAAAACTACTGATGGGCAAATTTGAACTGTAAAATGTTTGCTCTATTTGAGAAGAAACTTAGATACTATGAAGTATCCAAAAAATACAGGCCTACCTCATTTTACTGGGCTCAATCCATTGTGCTTCACAGATAATGCACTTTTTGTAACTTAAATTTGTGGCAACCCTGTATCTATTGCCACCATTTTTCCAAGAGCATGTGCTTACTTCACAACTGTGTGTCACATTTTGGTAATTCTTGCAGTATTTCAACCCTCTGCATTATTAGGAAACCCATTTTCATCGTTACCTGTTATGGTGATGTGTCATCAGTGATCTTTGATGTTACCATTGAAATTGTTTTGGGGCACCACAAACTGTGCCCATATAAGAAGGTAAACTATAATAAATGCTGTGTGTGTTCTGACTGCTCCACCATCTGGCCATTCCCCCATCTCTCTCCCTCTCCTCGGGCCTCCCTATTCCCCAAGACACAACAATATTGAAATTAGGCCAGTTAATAGCCCTCCAGTGGCCTCTAAGTGTTCAAGTGAAAGGAAGAGTCACCTGTCTCTCACTTTAAATCAAAAGCTAGAAATGATTAACCTTACTGAGAAAGCATGTGGAAAGCTGAAACAGGCCAAAAGCTAGGTCTCTTGTGTCAGTTACTCAACTTGTAAATGCAAAGGAAAATGTCTTGAAGAAAATTAGAAGTGCTGCTCCAGTGAACACATGACAGGAAACTGAAATAACCTTGTTGCTGATACAAAAACTTTTTTTTATTTTTACTTTTTGAGACAGAGTCTCACTCTGTCGCCCAGGCTGGAGTGCAGTGGCGTGATCTCAGCTCACTGCAACCTCTGCCTCCCGGGTTCAAGCGATTCTCCTGCCTCAGCCTCCCGCGTAGAGTAGCTAGGACTAACCATGCCCAGCTAGTTTTTGTATTTTTATTTTTTAATTTAATTTTAATTTTATTTTGCGGAGACAAGTGAACATTTATTTTTGGGCCTTTCTTCCTATGTGTATTTCAAGTCTTTTTCAAAACAAGGCCCCAGGAATCTCCAGATTCAATTATGTCCCTGGGCTTGGTCAACGGCTGCAGGAGTCTCAGGGAGCCTTGTACAAATGCTAGAGCTACTCGTTTAGCAACATTAAACCCTAGGATAGAAGATGAACATCATCTTCTATGATGTTGAATTCTATGATGTTGAATTCTTCTATGAAGAATCCCAATGTGTTGATTTCAGAAGACGCAGCAGCCAATGTAGAAAGCGCTGGAATTCTTCCTTGGAACTGGACGGTGATGAGAGGCGCCTGCCACGAACATAAGCGACTGTCTGTTCTTTGACCCTTCCTTTCCGGTTTTGAAGATTAAGCAGGAAATAATCTTCTCTGAAGATACTTGATAAAATTCCCTCCAAAAGTCCCAAAACACATGCTTCCACTTCACTGATAAAACTTTACTGTAGTTTGGCACCTGCGTCTAGTTTAGCTGGCGGATGAGCTGATTGATGTGTTCACCCTGATAGCCAGGTATGCCCATCTCCTTGAGGAAGCCCACTCTATTTCTGGTAGCATGATGGACCACTGAGAGGTGCAAAGGGCGCAAGAACCACGAGATCGCCTGGAAATGCTTCCCCAGGTGCTCCTCAATCACTGTGCTGTCTGTCAAAGGGATGGTCTTATTCTTGACCTTGACCATGTCTCAAAATCAATTTCCAGAGAGAATTCAGATTCAGAAATCCCCAGGTCACATAAGATTCCATCATATGCAGCAGTTTTAGATTCTAGGTGGTGACTTTTACAAAGACACCACTAAAAATTTTCTTTAGGCAAACCTTGCAATGGTTTTCTGCACCGGTAAACTCACATGCCATCATTCCTTTTTTTTTTTTTCCCTCGAGACAGAGCCTAGCTCTGTCACCCAGGCTGGAGTGCAGTGGTGCGATCTCGGCTCACTGCAACCTCCACTTCCCGGGTTCAAGCGAGTCTCCTGCTTCAGCCTCCCAAGTAGCTGGGACTACAGGTGCCTGCCACCATGCCAAGCTAATATTGTATTTTTAGTAGAGATGGGGTTTCACTGTGTTGGCCAGGCTGGTCTCAAACTCCTCACCTTGTGATTTGCCTGCCTCAGCCTCCCAAAGTGCTGATATTAGAAGCGTGAGCCACCACGACCGGCCACACCATCAATTCTTTCGATACGTACAACAAAGGCCAAGGAATGTTTACCTGGCAACTCCAAGGCATGAGGGTTCACTTCTAGTCGTCTGAGACGCACCTTGTCACATTTCTGCAGCCAGGAATCATGTAGGAATGATTCCAGTCACTTAAACCTGAGCCCTGTTTCCTTTCCTCTGCTCCTCTTTGCCAAAAGTGCCTGCTTTGCCTGGGTAGCTTTGAGAGCTTAATAAGCCTTCCTCTTTTTCAGGAGATTTTCTGGAACCAAAGGGATTGTGTCTTTGTTCTTGCTCTGCCATTTTTCTAGTCTCTTTCTGGCACCTGGGTCTAGTTCAGCTGATGGATGAGCTGAACTAGTGTTGCAGCTCAATTTTTGTATTTTTAGTAGAGATGGAGTTTCATCATGTTGGCCAGGCTGGTCTCAAACTCCTGACCTCAAGTGATCCACCCGCCTCGGCCTCCCAAAGTGCTGGGATTATAGGTGTGAGCCACCGCGCCCAGCGTAAGTTTTAGTGGTTTCCACAGACGATCAAACCAGCCACAACATTCCCTTAAGCCAAAGCCTAATCCACAGCAAAGCTCTAGCTCTCTTCAATTCTATGCAGGCTGAGAGAGGCGAGGAAGCTGCAAAAGAAAAGTGTGAAGCTAGCAGAAGTTGGTTCATGAAGTTTAAAGAAACTACCTCCATAACATAAAAGCGCAAGGCAAAGCAGCAAGCGCTGAAGAAGCAGCTGCAGCAAGTCATGCAGAAGGTTTAGTTAAGATCACAAATGAAGGTGGCCACACTAAATTACAGATTTTCAGTGTAGACAAAACAGCCTTCTGTTGGAAGAAGATGTCCTCTCACTTTCACAACTAGAGAGGAGAAGTAAACATCTGGCTTCCAAGGACAGGCCGACTCTCTTGCTATGGGCTAATGCAACTGTTGACTTTTAGTTGAAGCCAATGCTCATTTACCATTCTGAAAACCCTAGGGCCCTTAAGAATGATGCTAAGTCTACCCTACCTGTGCTCTGGAACGGAACAACAAAGCCTGGATGACAGCACATCTGTTTAGGACACGGTTTACTGAATATTTAAAGCTCGCTGTGGAGACCTACTGCTCAGAAAAAAAAATTTCCTTAAAAATATTACTACTCATTGACAATGCACCTTGTCACCTGGGAGTTCTGCCGGAGATATACAAGGAGATGAATGTGGTTTTTGTGACTGCTAACACGACATCCATTCCTCAGCCTACGGGTCAAGCAGTCATTTTGGCTTTTAAGTCTTATTATTTCAGAAATACATTTGGAAGGCTACAGTTGCCACAGTGTTTCCTCTGATGGATCTGGGCAAAGTAAATTGAAGACCTTCACCATTCTAGATGCTGTTAAGAGTATTTGTATTGAATTCGCATGGGAAGAGGCCAAATTATCAACATGAACAGGAGTTTGGAAGAACTAGATTCTAACTCTCATGGATGACTTTGAGGGGTTCAAGAAGTAACTGCAGATGTGGGGAAAATAGCAAAAGAACTAGGAGTGGAGCCTGAACACGTGACTGAATTGCCGCAATCTTATGATCAAACTTGATGCTGGGCGCAGTGGCTCACGCCTGTAATCCCAGCACTTTCGGAGGCCGAGGCAGGCGCATCACATGGTCAGGAGATCGAGGCCATCCTGGCTAACACGGTGAAACATCCGTCTCCACTGAAAGTACAAAAAATTAGCCGGGCGTGGTGGCAGGCGCCTGTAGTCCCAGCTACTCAGGAGGCTGAGGCAGAAGAATGGCTTGAATCCGGGAGGAGGAGCTTTCAGTGTGTGGAGATTGAGCCATTGCACTCCAGCCTGGGCAACAGAGCGAGATTCCTTCAAACAGTCAGGAATAACTCCCAACCACCCAGATGCTCATGTGAGAAGGAAGCCACGTTTGTCACTAGATCTGGGTTTGGTCCTACAGCTGCTCTTCTGATATAAACCACCCTGAGAAAATTCCTTACTTACTGTCCGTTTATAATGAAGGTGTTAACTGCATCTGAAACTGGTGATCTCAAAGGGGAGACTTCAGTGAGATGACAAACATACGGTGTTAGGTACCTACAGGCACTCAGCAAGCAATGATCATCCCCCGGCCAACCTACTTTACAGGTTGGCTTATTGAGTGGCTGAGACAGGAAAACAGTGGTACAATTTTTTGGCCATGGTCAACTGTAAAGGAAATTTTTTTTTTTTTTGAGACGGATTCTCCCTCTATCACCCAGGCTGGAGTGCAGTGGCACAATCTCAGCTCACTGCAACCTCTGCCTCCTGGGTTCAAGCGATTCTCCTGCTTCAGCCTCCCAAGTAGCTGGGACTACAGGCACAAACCACCATACCCAGCTATGTTTTTTATTTTTAGTAGAGATGGAGTTTCACCATGTTGGCCAGGCTGGTCTCAAACTCTTAACCTCAGAAGGGTAATTGTCAGAACCTATCCACTCATTCTTTTCCTAACCCCTAAATCAGGCAGGGATTCTATTTCAAATGAGGGTACTTTGACACTGCAGTGTCACTGTGTTCCCTGGTGCTTGGTAATTACCTTAGGTAATTAACACGGATACCTTAGAAATGACCTTAGCTGTTCCTCCCACAATCTTGAGAATTTATACCACACAAAACATATGCGGGCTTGGGAAGGCTATTTCTCAGGAACACACACTTGAGATGCTGACTACTGTGTGGCTTCCTAGGTGTCTTGTCAGGCATCCTGCCACATACTTCCTCGCACAAGGGGTGAAGTGCCACAAAATATTACATAGCCAAGCAATTAAATAGTAGCTGCAAAAAGAACATAAGAACTTCACAGATGTCACTGTGAGGTGATGCTTATAACACACTCATGTCTTACCAGGAGGATTACTGGGCTTTTACAAAACTGAAGACCAAATGAAGAGCAGCAGCTTCTAGAACAAGGTATTGAGCTGCACACTCACTGTATACCCAAAATGTGTCTTTGGTAAGCAGTAACAGTACATCTACTCAAATGGTAAAAAGGACCCAAATGAACACAATGCAATCACACAAGCTAGACTTTGCCCTAAATTCCATGAATGGCTATGCATAGTAGACCTGGTTCATGATCCAATATGAGGAAGAATAAGAAAAAGTACCCCTTACACACTTCCAAACAGCTAATTGCTAAACAGATTCCTAAAGTAAATCCAGCATCAGGCTAGGTAAAGTTTGTTTGTTTGTTTGTTTATTTATTTATTTATTTATTTTTGAGACGGAGTCTCGCTCTGTCACCCAGGCTAGAGTGCAGTGGCGCCATCTCGGCTCACTGCAAGCTCTGCCTCCTGGGTTCACACCATTCTCCTGCCTCAGCCTCCCAAGTAGCTGGGACTACAGGTGCCCGCCACCGCACCCGGCTAATTTTTTGTATTTTTCAGTACAGATGGGGTTTCACCGTGTTAGCCAGGATGGTCTCAATCTCCTGACCTTGTGATCCATCCGCCTCGGCCTCCCAAAGCGCTGGGATTACAGGTGTGAGCCACCGCGCCCGAGGCCAGGTAAAGTGTATTTTCTTTGCACAAGATATTCAAGTAGGTCATGACATGTGTACTTTGTAAGCTTCCAGCAAGTAAGTTTCACATGTGTTCTAGAGTCTCTCCCCAACCAAGCTCTCTGCAGCTATCTGGCAATGTTTGGAGACAATTTTGGTTGTTATACCTGGAGACATGTTCTGACATCTAGCTGGTGGACGCCAAGGATGCTGCTAAGGATCCTATGATGCATAGGGCAGTCTCCCACAACAGAGACTTGTCCAAAATGTTAATACTGCCCAAACAGATAATACTGCCCCTGCTCTAGGGCAAAAATAAAAATTATCACTGTATATGAGACTTGAAATAACTCAGACTGAATCTAAAGAATTATATAGGTGATAAGTAAACTTAAAAGATACAGTTGATGACACTATGGACCTAATTAAACTTTAGGTCCTATCATATCACTCCCTGATTTTAAAAAAGTATGTATTATGAAAGTACATGTTAATTAGCACAAATAATCAAATGTTTGCCCCATCTTCTCATTCTGAAAAGGATCCATAACACTGCTCCTAAGCTTGGCTCATGAGGCCAGGAATATCATGTGTCTTTTGGTATTGACTTTCCAAACTAGATAGTAATCCTACATTAATGTTCAAAATATATTCCAAACTCTAGTCCTGGTGCATTTTAAGCTGATTTCAACATCAGACATGGGGGTCAGCTTTTCTGGGAACAAATCTGGGAATCTGTATTTTCACCAGGATTTCCTGGTGATTCTCAAGCATGATAAAACTTGAGAACCACTGACTTAGACTTTGCTTCTATAAGAAAAGAGCTGCCACTCCCACTTCCTTCCCACTATTAAGAGTGACAAATAATTCATAGGTAAAAGAGATCAATAGTCCATAGTAACATGACAGCGCCCCGAAACGGCCTACCTAAAATGATATCCCTTTAAAAGTGAGGCCAGTAGAAGAAAGAATATCTCATAGGCACTATCATAAAATGTCCTATATCAGAATGGTTTTGCCATTCTTTCCATCTGAATATATTTTAAGCAGCACTGTTTAAACACAAGGCACCAAATTCCTCCCTGCTCAAGTTTGGTATTGTTGATTCGCAAGATTCTTCAAGGAAACAGATGTTTTTAAGCACCCTGCCACCGCAAGGTACACATTTAAATATGTGCTTTCTATTCCGGATTCACTAACAAAACATTAACTATGTTAAGGGGTCATAACCAGGGGATTAACACAAATTTGGTTTTTCAAATAAAAGGGAACAATTTTTTCATTCTGGATTTTTCTGTAGGCCAAGCACCAAACTGTAGACTCGGTGGAGACTGTCACTTCAGATGCTAGCATGTCTCCAAGCAAGACAAAGGTGGGCAAATGAAAGGGAAAACGAAGCAAAGGGAGAGTAGGGAGCTACAACAGAAACCGAGTTATTCTTTGCCAAGTGCCTGCCATTTCAGGCATCTTACGAACATTTTCTTTTTCAGCCCTTGCCGTCTCCATAAAAGCAGATAATGTCTATTCTGCTGATGAGAAAATTGAGGACCAGAGAGGTTAGGTAACCTGCTAAAATTCACAAAGCTAAGAGATGGGTGATCTGAGATTCAAATGCAGGAAGACAAACTGCTTATTCCTCCCCAACCCCGCCCGCTCCAGTGTTCACTAGCAACCCAGTAGTGGTTCATGGTAATTTCCTGTGAACATATAACTTGTAATCTCAAATATTTTAAATGGAAAACACTGCAAGGAGTATTGCATGTTTGATTTTTACAACTCACTCTAAGGTGTGCTGTGGCTTATTCATCTTAGCAATTGAATGGAATCAAGCGAGCCGACATATGTAGAAGCACTCTAAAGCCCTAAAGCATCATACACACATAAGGCATTATTTATAAATATTAATTTTACTTTGAGGATCTTTGGCAGGTGGCAACAGATCCTGAGATACTTTGAAATAATTTAGTGATACCCTAGGATATGGTGAAATCATAACTGAGGTTACACTAAACTGGCTTCTAATAGTACATACAAATGATTTCAGTAATAAACATGTCATCATTTTGTAAGTGACTCCATTAGAGAGGACAGGCCTCCACCTTAGCTGTGGGCATTTCCTGGAGCTCCATTCCAGGCCTGGCCTCTGCTTTGCCATTGTCCCCTTGGCCAGGTTCATCTACTGCATGGCTTAGGACCTCACCTCTGCTGGGGCATCAACTTACGTGCTCACTCTTACTCTTCTTCCTGCTCTCCAGACCAGAAATTTCCCTTACATTATACATGTCTCTTGGCATTTCAAACTTAAATTCGTTAAATCCACCTTTTTAATCAAGTCCATCTTTTCTCTGGTACAATTCTTCTCTTCTTCCTGTTTTTCCTCCCTCAGTCAACTGCATCAGTTATCATACTCTAGAAATCTCAGAATCATCTTCAATTATGCCCAATACATAGAATTGTACACTGGATTCTAAAGTGGCTCTCAAATGTACCCTCTTCTTTGCCTATTCCCATAGTTGTCACACACACACACACACACACACACACAAAATGCACACCAATAAAACCAACCACCTCTGATGAGATTATGATTCTTCTTTCAACTCCTTCAGTGAACCTCAGGGTCTAGGGAATGCCATCCAACCTCCTTGGAATGGTCTTGTGTCATCTTGCCCCCAACAGGCTAATTTCATCTTCCAAAGGGATCTTTGTTGCCCTGCCCATCACCCTCATAAGCCAATCTGCTCTTCCTTTAACACTTGGGACATCTTCATACCTCTGTGCCTTTATTAATGTCATTCCATCCTCTTTCTCCATCATCAGTACAGAGTACAGTTTCTACAACCCGGCATCTCTAGGCCTACTGTTCCCCTCTATCTGAAATGCCTTCTCCTGCTTGCAAACTCAATTCATCCTCAAAGTCATAGCACAAGCTATAAACACTGGAAAACTGTTCACAATTTCTCCACTTTCTTCACCTCAGCCCCAGAATCCCTCTACTTCATACACACCTCTGTTAGCATTCTTATCACTGTACACTGTAATCAGTCATTTACATTTCTCTATCCCTAGGTGACAATGGGCTCAATGACTATAGGGATATTTGTTCCCTTTGAATTGCCAGAATTCAGTGTCTGTCATCAATGTAAGATGACTGCGGACTCCCATGACTACCATTAACTGCTAGGTCTTATGCTCATTTTCAAAAAGTAATGTCTAATAAGATATGAAATACAGTTCTTCTCTTCCCTGTGTTTACTGAGGTGTACTTGACAAATGAAATGCAAACTCTTAACCAGAGACCTATGACCTATGGACTGTACTGTCGTTTATCAATAAAAGAAACAAATAATAAAGCTAACAGATCTACAGTTCTCTCTGCTACTATATGAGCCTATGCAGTACCCATCTCAGCACTTACCATGTTTGCATGGTATTAGTTTGTCTGTCTTTACCAGCCAGTGTGCTCCTTAAGGGTAGGGACCAAGTCATGCTCATCTAACCCACTTGCTAGCAGATAGTATAGCAGGCAGGCAATGATTTCTTTTAAATTTTTGTTTGGAATGCATGACACTGCAATACTAATAACCAAACTTTTATATTATATAGAGCATGGTAATTTCAAAAGAATAAAAACTGAGTTATATTCCAAAAGTTCATTCTTAGATTGGTTACATGGCACACAGAACACACATTACCACAAAAACAATGTTCAAGATTAAGATTACATTCATATTCCATTTCATAAAATCTTATTCTACCCACATTTTGCCTGAAATTTGTATATTTAGGGGCAAATGCAGGAAGGAACGCTATAGATTTTCTTAGCACTGTAAAATATATCAGAACATCAGAAAACTTCATCACCCCTCCACAAAGTGTCTGCTCTGTGACCACCACCTGCTTCCTATTGTTGGACTAGAAAAGGGTCAGGAATACAAAGAGTGTGACTTAGCTGGGAGGAAGCCCTGTGGAGTTGAGGGTAAACAGTCTATAAAGGCTCTGGTTTCTATGCCGGATACTTTATCTCCTTCTCTTTTCCCCATCCAGAGAAAGTGGGGACCAATGCAGCTTGGGTTAGGCAGGTAAGATCCAAGGGGCAACTCAACCAGATGACCCACCAAAGCAGAGCACAAGTGCAGAGTCTACCCTAGCAGGACTTGGATCAGCTGCAAAGGCAGGCAGGGACAGGTGGAAAGTTACAGCATGTGTGTGCAAGAAACCCCCGTAAGCCATCATGTCATTCCAGAAACCCCACTGACACAGAAACAGGGATGGGACAGAGAGAAGAGATCAACTTAAGTCAGACATGTCCAGTTGAGGGGCTGCTTCTGGAATTATGGGATATAGAAGACTGAAGAAGTTCTCTGGAAGTTTATGTTTAGGAGATGATACACAACCAAAAAGGCATGACATCACTTATTTCTCAAGAGAATAAAGAAAAACAGTAACAAACTTTATTCTTTTCTTTTTCTAATTATTTAAATTTCAAACAAATGAGAGTCTGCTCTATTAAAATTTGATATCCATAAGTGAATTTTCAGAAGCAGAAGACCTTTTTGATGACGTTTACATATCTATAAATATGAATGATGCAAATTTTGAGTCCTATGATATCAGATGACAAGATACAGCCCAAGCTTCAGCTCTTGCTAATTAAACGAATCAATTAAGAGCCTACAGTTGCAACTGTGTAGCTGCTGTTCTATAGTAGCAATAACAACCCCACGGGGAGGTCTTTTACTACATTAAAATGCTGTCCTCCACAACTCCATCTGATATTATTAGAAACAGTTATTTGTGTCTTGCTGTCATACTAGTAGCAAAGGCAAATTATGGAAATATGCAGACCAGAATGGTCCCAGTATGAGATCAACTTGGGTTTTCAGCCTCCAAGGGAACAATTGCTGAAATTCCAAAGTTCCCCAAAGTTCTTTAATGGAACTGATAAATCTATCAGCACAGCATTCATTTAGAAGCTAGGTAAGGGTCACATATTTACATACCTTCCTGCTAAGCTGATACAATTCAACTAGATGAATTATCATATTAAGTTTACCCTCCTGAGTTAAACTGATGGAGTTCAAAATTGTTTTCGATGGTTGTCATTAATCGCTGTTACTTCATAAGTGCTTACTTTGAAATCTAATTGTGCTGGTGTATCAAGGGTCATATTAATAGCATTCTTAATGGTAAATCTTTGTAAAACATGTTTACTCTACTAATATTATCACTCAAGCTTTCAAGAGTAATATGAAATAAAGTATATTTATTATCAGTAAAAACGTAATTTAAAATGTACAATTTGAGATTTAAATTAGCTTTAAGAACTTTAGCATCATTTGGTTTCATTAGATCTCTGGCTAAGCTTCAAAGATATAGAAAATTTGATTGTTTCTCAAGAGTCCTTGGGTGAATGCCAATACCACAGCCACCAAGAAGCTGTTCAATGGAGTCTAAGCTTATTTTCCCTTTCATACAAACATTGTTTTCATAAGGGAAGAAAAGTCAGTCTCACTGAGATATGTTTGCCTTATGATAGTACTTTAAAACGTAAATTATAATAAAAATTTGCAATAAAATGGTAACTTCTGCATTCTTAAAGTAACAACAAAATATTTATTCTTATTGTGAAGCACAGTTGAAGTAAGGAATTGTAGTTAAGTAAAACAACAGCTCTTTCCGATTTGTGAGTTTATACTATCTGATGTACACAGATAGTACTCACAGCTTCACCAAAAACATGCAAACAAAACAAACAAAACCCAGACAATCTGCAATCTGAAATGGGCATAGATATCCTGGAAAAATTCTGGGATCTGCAGCTTACCAACTAAGTGTATGTTAGGGACTGAATGTCCAAATTCATATGCTGAATGCCTAACCCTCAATGTGACAGTATTTGGAGATGGAGCCTTTCAGAGTTCATTACAGGAGGTCATGAGGGTGGCGCCCCATGATGGGATTAGTGCCTTTAACAGAAGGGAGATCAGAGTTTGCACTCTCTCTCTGCTAAGGGAGAAGAGGCATCTGCCTGCAGCCTAGGAAGAGGGCCCTCACCAGGAACTGAATCTGTTGGCACCTTAGACTTCCCAGGCTCTAGAACTGTGAGAAATAAACATCTGTTATTTAAGCCACCAGGTCAATGGTGTTTCATTATGGCAGCCTGAGCAGTTGTACTTAGCAGTTACTGCAGAGAGCTCCCTGGATTCCGCAGTCAAGCAATTTGTTCTTAAGGTACTCTGATGGTTAACAGCCTGACTTTAAAGTCAGCGAGGGCTGGTTTTGCATCTTGGTTCTACCAATTATTACCATAGGATACTTATTTAACCTTTCTATGCTCACTTTTGTCTTCTGAAAACTAGGCATACCCATCTTCAGTGTTTCTGCATTTTTGAGTATGGGGCACAAACTGCAGTCATACAGGTGATGATAATCGGTATGAAAACACTAGGGAATTAAATGGTAGTACTCAAGTGAGACCTAAGAAGTAATGCTCTGTTCGTAATAGATATATATAGATATATAGATATAGATATAGATATATATATATAGATATAGATATAGATATATAGATATATATATATAGATATAGATATAGATATAGATATATATAGATATAGATATAGATATATAGATATA